>NW_012114688.1:2211194-2274442 GCF_000951035.1 Colobus angolensis palliatus
CTGAGCTCCCGGCGCGGCGCCTGTGAGTGAGTGCAGAAAGCAGGCGCTGGCGCGCTCGCCGTGGCAGGAGCAACCCGCACGCCGCGCTCTCTCCGTGGGCGACCTGCAGTTTGCAATATGACTTTGGAGGAATTCTCGGCTGGAGAGCAGAAGACCGAAAGGTAAGTCGGCCTGCGGACTCTTCCGGCCCGAACTTCTCTCACCTACGCCGCGCTCCCGGGTGCAGGCGGGCTGTGGAAGGTTTGCAGGGGAGGAAGCAGAAAAGTTTGCACAGAGCAACTCCCGCCCTTCCTCCCTCGGGACTCTCCGTGTAGCGTCCGCGGACTGAAAGAGCATGCCCCGCAACCCGAACAAAACCCGCCGGGGCCTTTGCAAAGGGCAGCAGTGGCCGTCGCTGCCCGTGCGGCTCCCGGGGCTGGCAGCCTGTGGCAGGGGCACTCTCGGGACTTCTCACGGGACGCCCGGTCCTTGGGCGTGCAGGGGTCATGGGGGGTGACGGGGCCGCGGGAGCGCCGGGTTTTCGGAGAGCCCAGGTGCGCGGTGGTGCTTGCATTCGAGAGGGAGGGGCGTGGTGCCGGGCAATGGGGGCGACGATGGGCCCGAGGGCACCGGGGCTGACGGGACCCCTCGCCCTTGCCCGCGTGTAGGATGGATAAGGTGGGGGATGCCCTGGAGGAAGTGCTCAGCAAAGCCCTGAGTCAGCGGACGATCACTGTCGGGGTGTACGAAGCGGCCAAACTGCTCAACGTGTAAGTGGGGCCCTTGCGCGTCTCCCGTGGCACCCCTTCCCGCCCTAGCCCGGGAGGTCGCCTTGGCTGGGCGCCCCTCGCCCGGCCGCGCCACTTCCTGTCGCTTTTCTTCTGCCCCCGTGGCAGCCTGTCCGGGAGGGGAGGGGGCGAGCGGGCCGGGCGGCGACCCCCGGGGAGCCGGGCAGGGATTGAGGGCGCCAGCGCTTCTGCGCTCACTGGCCCCGCCCGCTGCCCCCAGCGACCCCGATAACGTGGTGTTGTGCCTGCTGGCGGCGGACGAGGACGACGACAGAGATGTGGCTCTGCAGATCCACTTCACCCTGATCCAGGCGTTCTGCTGCGAGAACGACATCAACATCCTGCGCGTCAGCAACCCGGGCCGGCTGGCGGAGCTCCTGCTCTTGGAGACCGACGCTGGCCCCGAGGCGAGCGAGGGCGCGGAGCAGCCCCCGGACCTGCACTGCGTGCTGGTGACGGTAAGGGGCAGGGGGACTGCAGCCTGCGGGGTAGAGCCCCGGAAGGACGGGAGTCAGGGCTGGGTCGCCTGATTGTGGATCTGGGGTAGGTTTGGGTCAGGAGGGTGGCTGCCTTTGCCCCACGAGAGTGTGGCTGGACTTTCAGCCGAGATGTACTAGTTTCATCATCAGGATTTTCTGTAGTACAGAACATGTCTAAGCATGCTGGGGACTGCCAGCAGCGGAAGAGATCCCTGTGAGTCAGCAGTCAGCCCAGCTACTCCCTACCTACATCTGCACTGCCTCCCGTGACTAATTCCTTTAGCAGGGCAGATTAGATAAAGCCAAATGAATTCCTGGCTCACCCCTCATTAAGGAGTCAGCTTCATTCTCTGCCAGTCAGAGCTAAAAATAGAAATTGTGTAGGAGACAAACCTTGTTAATTCCCTAGAAATACATTAAGAGGATAGAGTGGAATTTTTTTCTCTGCAATCTTGCATTTTTTTATGGGCCTTTTTTTTTTTTTCTCTCTTATAAAAACCTTTGGTAGGGTAAGGAAGTTATGTTTTCAGGGATAAATGTGCTACTTTTGTCTTCTGAATTTTGCTCTTTTTTGACTGGTCTAGTCAAGTGACAGCCGGATTATTTTGTTACTCCTTAAAATTACTACTCTGTCTCTTGGGAGTAGAGTTGATGGCAATTCCAGTTAACTGCTGTGCAGCTCTCATCTCATTGTGCACACAGCATGGAAATCTTCCTCAAAACTGTTTCACTCAGGTCAGGGTAACAAGTTTGGTAGAGCAAACCCGTGAATGATACTCTCATGCAAAACTGAACAGATATGCAAACATATGTATGTAGTTCAGCTTGGGTTGCATGGGTTCAGACTTTGCAATGTGTAGTTTAATAGGTAATTACCCTTACTGATTTTGCACGGAACCCAACTACTTTGAAGAAACTTTAATTTTTTGTGCTTCTAATTTGTCTCCATGTCACATAGCCAAAATATAGAATGTTCAAGTGTCTTCTCCTCAAAAGTGTAATTACTAGCAAATACCGATTTTTTAAAAATAAGTTTATTTTTCTAAATTTGTTTCCAGAATCCACATTCATCTCAATGGAAGGATCCTGCCTTAAGTCAACTTATTTGTTTTTGCCGGGAAAGTCGCTACATGGATCAGTGGGTTCCGGTGATTAATCTCCCTGAACGGTGATGGCATCTGAATGAAAATAACTGAACCAAATTGCACTGAAGTTTTTGAAATACCTTTGTAGTTACTCAAGCAGTTACTCCCTACACTGATGCAAGGATTACAGAAACTGATGTCAAGGGGCTGAGTGAGTTCAACTACATGTTCTGGGGGCCCGGAGATAGATGACTTTGCAGATGGAAAGAGGTGAAAATGAAGAAGGAAGCTGTGTTGAAACAGAAAAATAAGACAAAAGGAACAAAAATTACAAAGAACCATGCAGGAAGGAAAACTATGTATTAATTTAGAATGGTTGAGTTACATTAAAATAAACCAAATATGTTGAAGTTTAAAAGTGCAGCCATAGTTTGGGTATTTTTGGTTTATATGCCCTCAAGTAAAAGAAAAGCCTAAAGGGTTAATCATATTTGAAAACCATATTTTATTGTATTTTGATGAGATATTAAATTCTCAAAGTTTTATTATAAATTCTACTAAGTTATTTTATGACGTGAAAAGTTATTTATGCTATAAATTTTTTGAAACACAATACCTACAATAAACTGGTATGAATAATTGCATCATTTCTTATTGTGTGCTCTTGTTTCTTTTAACTCGTACTTTTTAAAACACATTTTACTGACTCTCTGCTCTATACCAGGTCTATAGTCAGAAAGCACGTGACTTAAAGGAGTTGGAGTTAGGAAAAGGATGGTTAGAGATTCAGCTTGCAAAATTTGAATAATTAAAGATCAATGATAGTAGTGCCAAAATAAGATTATACACAAAAGGTTGAGGAGGCAGAGAGGACAGAGTGACCAAAGCTACCTACCAGTTTTTACTGAAGAGAGATCATTTTATGTTGGTCTTAGTTTTATTTCCCTAGTTACAGAGGGCAAAGGGATATTGCCAGCAGCTGCACTAGTTTGTGCAAAGGTGTGGAGGCCTGAAATACCACAACCAGGTCAGTAAAAACAGAGTGATTCTGTGTGTGCCTCTGGTGTGGAAAGATAAAGGAGCGACAGGGCTGAGAAGGAAGGTGGGGATTAGGCCCAGGCTGTGAAGGGCATTCCGTGTCACCCTCATGCATTTGGGCTTCCTTCTGTAAACTTCAGGCAGATAGCAGAGCCCTTGAAGGAAGTGGCATGATCAGTGTTCTAGGAAAGTAACACCAGGATCTGTGAAAGATGATAATTGGGATGAGCAGCTGTAGGTGACAAGGCCAATTAGGAAGTGACTAAGAATCCAAGGCTGTGCATTTTGCAGAACCATTTTTACAGAGCAAACAGGGAAGTGGCCAGGCAACGTTTTTTGGTGCCCCCAGTCTCTTCCTAAAGCTTTATGCTTTCCAGCTGACCATTTCTATGGTTCTGAGGGGTCTGCTTAAATTATATTAGATGGAATAGATGGCAGAGAAGAAAAGCAAAAGAAAAGGCTTCAGTAGAACAATCCTTTTTAGTTGGAACAGTCACTTGATAATTAACTCCAACAACCTTGTAGACATAGACCAAAGAAAGCAAAAATGCTTATGGAGGCAAGGCCTAGCTAGCCTTGCTTTAGTCCACAGGAATTTTCTTGTCCTATTTCTCAAACCAGCCCCTTATGGTTCCCCTGCCATCTGTCTTTCATCCTAGTCATGACTACATACAATCAGGAAAAAGGGTAGGAAAAACCCACTAACAGCAACACAAAGCTCCAAGTTTCTGTATATATTATGAATACATGGGTCCATGAGCCCTTCACCTTGCAAATGACTCTCTTTTCCCACATCTGCTAGAAATGTGGGCTTTTAGGCCTCATTTAGGCTTCTTGTATCTTTTCACAAGTGACTGTTTCTCTACATCTGCTAGAAATGTGGATTTTTAGGCTTATGTAGGCTTCTTTATCTTTTTAAAATCCAATGCCCACTCCAAAACATAACTGGTATTTAATATTTGTTTCTTATATTACCAAAAGATTGAGAGCAGTGAGTTTTAAATAGCAAAGTGTTTTGCCCTCCCATTAAAGTAAGGTGTTTTCAGCCCCTTTTCACAATAATTTGGTAAAAACCCTTTTGCTGGGATGAATGAATTACACTGGGTACACAGAGTGGATAAAGCTGCTTCGCTTAGTGGAACAAACACAGTAGCAGCTGGCCTTGATTAGTCCTTCACCCTGTTTTACTCATGTAAAATGGAGATAAGATTACCTATCTTGCAGACTTGTGGCCTCTCCTACAACTCTGCAACCTCCCTCAAGGCAGGTAATATCTGCTTCATTATTGTAGCCCAGTAGTTGACACAAGTGCCAGCAAGTAGTAGGTGCTGAATTAATATTTACTGAATAAAAGAATGATTAGAAATAATGAACACGAACTACCTGGCACATGATAGATGCTCAATGGAGTGTGGCTATTACTAAAACCCAGGTGATAGCAATAGGAAAACTGAAGGCATCAGAGAGATCTGTGTTATGACATGTACATCTATATAACTATGTTTTTCAAAAGGAGTTTTTGAGCTTTATTTTCAATTCACAATGCTTAGATATCTGTAATAGTACTTATACATTCTTCAGATTGTTTTGAGGCAAATCTCAACAATTACTGCAAGTATAAAATTACCTGGATGGCTTCTATCTCGAATTGATGCCAATATTCTTCAGTTGTTGCCTTAAAAACCATTAAATCTACTTATTGCAAGCTATGTTACAACAAGAACAAAAATCCCCTCATCTACCTAAGGTGTATTGAATGTTGAAAAGTGGAAAATACCTATTTTTTCCACTGGCAACTTCGCCGCAGTGTCATAAATAGCATTGCTTCCTCCTTTCCACACTTAACCTAGGCTCTTAGCAAGTTAAACTTTTATAATGAAAGTAGCTAATCTCCTATAATACATACTTTAGTTCCCAAATACAGAAAAAGGGGTCATTTTTAGGAAAGAATTATTTGTATACTGTCAGTTGAAAATATTTCCAAAGCATGTTTTGAGATGAGTTACTGGAGTCTTTGTGAAATAATTGCTTAATTCTCAATTACATAGGTTGAATTTTATTCTTTGATATATAGTAAAAGACTGAAATTTGAGAGATAGGTTTTCTTCAAATGAACAAAACTCAGTGGCATGATTTGACACCAAGCAAGTATCCCTCAAAGAAGTGAATACTTTTTTTCTTTTTAACAATACTTTGATAAACATAAGAACCTCTGTGAAATGGTTTTATTCATGAAAACCACCAAGAAATATTAAGTGAGTGCTTACTGTGGGCAAGGGACTATGCTGATTATATTGAAGTCTACAAAAAAAAAAAAAAAAATCAGACACACACTTTGGCCTCAAGGACTTTGTATTACTACATGAATACAAAGCAGAAAATTACCAGCAACATAAGAAAGGCCCAGAGAACTGTTCCGGAAGTTCAAAGGATAGAAATCTCCAGAAGGCATACAGGAATGGAATGGAGAAAAAGGTTGTAAACTCGCTGTTCATAAGCTAGCATCGTATTTTGCAAACAGCACAAAAATGTGATCGATTGACTGACTGAATGTCGAATATAATTCTGCTATGTGCTACAAAGAATACAAAGATGTAGCCTATTAGAGCATTTGTCCTTAAGTTGACAATCTATAAGGAAATCATTAAGCACATTAAAGAAAAGATAAGCATGTTCATTTCAATCATGCTGTTTACTGAATGCATATCATTTTCCTGGCACTGTGTTAGTTTCCAAGGCCACAAAGGTGAAAAAGCAGCTGTCTTTAAGGATGTGTACAATTTAGTAGGGATACCTGATACCTGTAATACTAGGTGATAAGTGATAATGAGGTATATTCAAGACCTAAGGGTTCCTGGGGCCAGTGAATGTTTGCCAGGTTCAGTGAGACCTGCAAGATGAAGAGATCTGCCAGGTGAATGTGAAGGGCATTTACTCCAGGAGGAAGAACAATAGCTCAGGAAAGTACACACCGAAGGCGTGTTTGGAGCTAGCTTTTGGGGGACAGCAACAGTCATACAAGACTTATTACATCCTGAGCTCTGATCTAAGCATTTTATAGACAGGAACTCATGAGCATTCTCAACAACCCTGTGGGAGTAGGTACTATTATTAGCCCCATTTTGAAAGTGAAAATACTGATACACAGAGATCTTAATTTGCCCAGAATCATATTGTAAGTGGCAAGACCAGGATGCAAACATGTCCTCCAGTGATGGGTGATGGAGTGGCAAAGATGGTAGAAACCGGAGCATGTTTTTCCTGCAGGCCAAGCTTCTTTTCTACTAGATGATAGAAAGCCATTAAAATTAATTGGCAAAAACTAAGAGAAGAGACAGATGCTGGCACCACCAAGAGACAGACAACAAAAAGATGATGCTATAGCTTACAAAGTCCTAATGTGAGGGTGGAAACTGGTAGCCAAAAGAGATTTGGATCACACAATGTTTAAAAATTTTAAAAAATCAGTTGTAAACATTTAAAAATGGGAAAATTTCTTAGCAAAATCCAGACTTCTATTGTCTCTTGAAAATTTGCTATATTGGCAACAGTGGGTCCACACTCTGCATGGCGGCAATTGGCTGGAGCCGAGAGGAGGCCCCTCCCTTTTAGCCTCAGATTTCCAGTTTGCCACAGACCTCACCCCTCCCTGTTATGACTCTAGTTTGCTGGACTCATGTAAGCTTCCCTCCCTAATCCTATTAGGCATGTGAGGTCCACCTTCGCCCCCACCCCACCGACTCAGACTGGTGCTTAGAATCTTCCTGTGTAAAATGAAGTGTTTTACACTTTTGGAATTTCTCAAACTGTTTGGATGATAATAAGGCCCTGGGGTGCTTGTTAAAAATATAACTTTCAAGACCTATTCCCAGAAGCTTTAGATTAAGTGGGGCTGGAATAAGGCTCAGAATTGATTTTTCCTGATTCAAGCCCCAGAAAAAGAAAACATTGTATATATATGTGTGTGTGTGTGTATATATACATATATATATATATATATATATATATATATGTTTTTAACAAGTAATTCAGGTAATTCTTATAAGGGAAGTTTGAAAAACAATGAATGGTCTCTCGGAGCTCTGTTTACAAATCTCAGGGATTAGGGAGGGAGAAGCTTCTACATTATCAGTTTCCAGTTTCCCTTGATGTTAGCCCACCAAAAGGATGCATATTTCTCTGCAAAGATTGCAGGGATTCCCAGGAAGAGGTGTACCAGAATGATTTGCTACCTGGAGACAGAGAATTTACAAGTTAACTCAGGTGATCACTGCAAAAAAGATAGAAGAGTCTGCAAACAGAATGGTTCTTACCTCTCGAACTGACAGATCAACACACCTGTTATGTGCTAGACATGGCGCTAGGCACTTTGAAGACGAGGGAGAAGCTGACAAGCACGATTAAAATCTGTTATTATTATACAATGAGTACTTCTCAGTATCAGGCACACAGTAGGTGCTGAGAAGTAAGTGGGGTTTCCTGTTTTAGTTTTTCTTTTTGCTTTTTTTTTGAGACCAAGTCTCGCTCTGTTGCCCAGGCTGGAGTGCAGTGGCACGATCTCGGCTCACTGCAACCTCTGCCTCCCGGGTTCAAGCAGTTCTTCTGCCTCAGCCTCCCCAGTAGCTGAGATTACAGGTGTGTGCCACCATACCCGGCTAATTTTTTATATTTTTGGTAGAGCCAGGGTTTCATCATGTTGGCCAGGCTGGTCTTGGATTCCTGACCTGGTGATCCTTCCGCCTTGGCCTCCCAAAGTGCTGGGATTACAGGTGTGAACCACTGTGCCTGACCACTTCCATTTTTCTTACAACTACTAGTACTTTCTGCCTTTCATGGATTTTCACATTTATTAATGCATTTGATTCTCTGCTAAAGCAACTGAGGCTCAGAGAAATCAAGAGACACCTCCAAGATCCCATGGAAGTGGAAGAATCAGAATTTTCCTGTGGACTCAGTCCTCTTGATGCTAGGTCAGTCTCTCAAAGAGGCCAACCAGACAGCAGAGATTAGGCTGGGGAAGAATGAAACTAATTGAATCGAATCTTTTACTTATCCAATAAGTGGGGCAGAGCCTTGGGAAAGCTAAAGGACACACAAAACAGGCAGGTGAGAATTCTAAGAATTATCTTCTTTCATCTGAGAACTGGGAAAGTTCTAAGCATCATTGGAAAGGTGACCTTTGTGTCCCTGTATGCTTTTATGCTAATATCTTTTCTAGCATTGTCTGAGAAAGAATTTATAAGAAAAGCAGCAAACTTTCTTAGTATCATCACTTAACACATGATTATATCACCATGTTGTAATCATCTTACCATCATCGAAATAAGCACTCAGCAAGAAATGGGTCATCTCAAGAAGTCTTCTGATTTGATTTTGCGTCTTTATATAACTGTGAAGGACAGGGCTGGTGAAAGATAAGAACAAGAGTACAGCAGTTAAGGCAGTGGCCGCCACTCCAGGCCGCTGTCTTAATACCAGCCTGTAATTCCAGCACTTTGGGAAGCCTAGCTGGGAGGCTTGTTTGAGGCTAGGAGTTTGAGATCAGCTTGGGCAACATAGCAAGACCCTATTTTTATAAGAAAGAAAAGAATAAGAAAAATGAAGAAAAAAGACAGTGGACTCTTAGAGGCAGAAAGACTTGAGCTTGAATCTTGGATCCTAGCTAGAACTTGGGAAAGTTAGTGTAACTTCTCTAAGCCTCAGTTACCTCTCCTGTAAAATGGGGGAAATAAACAAGGCTTATATCATTGGGTTATGGTGAAAAGGAAAGGAAACAATGCATAGGAAGAACCTAGCTCAGTTCCTAGAAGCAGTCAATATATGTAAGCTAATAATAATTGCATCTTCCATGAACTGGTGATTTTCTATGCATGTTTATATTCCATTAATATTTAATTGTTCTGTTTGCAAATTAGTTATACAAGTAGAAAAGAAACCATCCAGTAAACTACATGGCCCAACATAACTGAATTCAGCAAGACACCATCCAATTAAATTATGTTAATTTTTACTAATCTAGTTTCCCCTCTCCGTTTCCATTAACTCAATTTAGTTCTTTATCTCTCATTTAGGTTATCAGAACAGTTTCTGTTCAAAATCAAGGTTGTGAGAACGTAAGTACTGGGTATCAAGTACTGTGCTAGAGCTTGCTCCATAAAGATGATTATGACACAGTTTCTACCTGCAGTTTACTGTAGGAACTATAGGAAGCTGACAGACACAGATAATTTTCAAGCCAGAGTGGTGTCATGGCAAGCATGGGTATGCACAATGTGTGTGTGTGTGTGTGTAGGGGGTGGTCAGGAAGCCTTCCAGGAGAAGGTGATGCTTGATGTGAGTCTTAAAGTACATTTAGGAGCTCATTGGGGTGAGGGGTGTGGCATGTGTGGGGCTCTGTGGTGTTTGTTAGGGGATTAAGTATTTAAGGAAGTGGAGAAAGGCAGGCTGAAGAGGTAGACAGAAACAGATCACAGAGGAGGTAGATAGCGGGTGGGGTTGGAGAAGAGTGATACAGATTTGGAATGGCAAGCAGTTGAAGAACTAATAAAAGAATAGTGAATATCACCCCCCACTTCCCACTCCCCACAGAAATTAGAAACACATCCTCCAGCTTTTCTTCACTAGTTTATTATCCTTGTTCATTCTAACGATCTTCATGTCAAGACCCTGCTTAAAAATCTCTTACCAACTACCCTTCTCCCATATAATTGAATACAAACTCTCGGCCTTTGATTATTTGACCCAACCTTCCTTCCCGACCTTGTCCACATTCTCCTTCCCATACTTCTGTTGCAAAGATCTCTGCTACTCTGACACTCCAGGCTTCCTTAGATCCTGGGGCTTTTGCATACACTCTTTTTCACTGCTGAGAATATCCTTTCCCTATTCTTTACCAACAAACTCCTACTCGTTCTTCAAAGTCCAACTAATGTATTATCTCTTCTGTTAAATCTTTTCTGACTCATTCAGGCAGAACAATTTCTTATGATAGCATTTACCATATTGCATAGCAATTTATCTGTTTATTTCCTACTGCCCACGCCCCTCTTACCCCCACTCCCACTATCCTTGTCTTTTCTGGGTTTATCCTAGGACATACCTACCACAGTGCTAGTAGGAGCTCAACAAATAGATACATTTCTCTTTGTTCTGTTTCTATAAACCAAATGCACTGTCATTCATATTTAATGTTTGAATGGACTATTTTTCTTTTTGTAGTTACATTTTATGAACTCATAAGGTGCTACTGACACTTGAAGTTTGTTGAAGAAGTTTGCTCACTTAATTCTGTTAGTGGTAGGCTGTCAATATTCAAAACGCTCTTCTATAATTCATTTTTCCTTAAAATTCTTTACAGACCTGTTGATGAGCCAGTAGCTGAAGTGTCAGGAGGTGATTCTTTAAATATATTTTTAATACCTATAATTATACACAACCAACCCACATGCCCTCCTCTGACTCCATACGCTAGACTTTGGTTCTTCTCCTTATTTTCAGTTCAAGGAGGAAAATGTAAAATGTCTTGGGGTGGAGATGGCAAGAGGGTTGATCTCCTCTCAGATTTACAGATTTATATAAAATTTAAAGCCAGAGGAAATGTTAAAAATTACCTAGCCTATATCTTTTTTTAAAAAGTGAATGGGGAAATAGAATCAGAGGTCATAAGTGTCCTAAGGTTGCATAGTGAATGAATAGTAATCAGTCCAGAACACGCATTTGCTGATTCCAAGATACGTATTCTTTCTCTTACGTCACACTGGCTACCCTGAAAAATGGTTTTCTGAAACCATATCCAATATGCTTTTGGATCTCTCCAGGCTTCTATTTCCTAGTATGTAAAGTAGGAATAATAAGAGTAGCTGTTTCCTGGATTTGTTGTGAGAATTACATGAATTAACAGATGCAGGCCACGTGTGGTGGCTCACGCTTGTAATCCTAGCACTTTGGGAGGCCAAGGCGGGTGGATCACCTGAGGTCAGGAGTTCGAGACCAGCCTGGCCAACATGGTGAAACCCCATCTCTACTAAAAATACAAAAATTAGCTGGGCATGGTGGTGCATGTCTGTAATTCTAGCTACTTGGGGGACTGAGGGAGAAGAATCACTTGAACCTGGGATGCGGAGGTTGGAGTGAGCCAAGATCTTGCCACTGCACTCCAGGCTGGGCAACAGAGGAAGACTCTGTCTCAAAACAAAAACAAAAAACAACAACCCCCTCCAAAAAAAGAAAAAATAAAATAAACAGATGCAAGATGCTAAGAACAGTACCTAGTCATAGTAAATGCCTGACATAGAGCACTGTTTATTCTTAAGGCCCAGGGTATTACACCCATGATTAGTAAAGGACTTATTTGTTTACCTTACCTTTTATTTAAACTTTTATTTATTTAATCTAACAATTACCAAAGTTACTGTTTTTGTTTGTTTGTTTTTTCCCTTATTCAAAGCATGCTACAAATGTTAAGATAGTCCATGGGCTGTAGAATCTGCCTAGGTGTACGTACTTAGGACCCGTCCTTTTATGTTGTAGGATCTAGCACAATTTTAACTTCTCTGAGCCTCAGTTTCCTCATCTGTAAGATGGGCTTAAATTACACCTACTTTCCTTTAAAGAGTCCTTTAAATGGGAGAACACATGCACAATGCCCAGCCTAGTGTCTGGAGTTCAGTGTTCCTCATTGCCTTGCACAGATGTCTACAAATGTTGAGAGATGTTGCATGGCCAATGTTGAAATGTTACATCACCAAGGTCGGATCTAAAATGTTTATTTAGAACAAAGCACTTCTAGGGTATTGGCCATGGGAAAATGTTTCAAGGTTAAAAGGAGAAATGTGAACCTTGTCTGCTTTACATAGGTGATTCTTTGTTTTTTTTTTTTTTTTTTTTTCTTGAGAACAGTGGTTCTGTCACCAGGCTGGAATGCAGTGGTGAAATCTCGGCTCACTGCAAGCCCCGCCTTCCAGGTTCACGCCATTCTCCTGCCTCAGCTTCTCTAGTAGCTGGGACTACAGGCGCCCGCCACCATGCCCGGCTAATTTTTTGAATTTTTTTAGTAGAGATGGGGTTTCACCGCGTCAGCCAAGATGGTCTCGATCTCCTGACCTCGTGATCCACCTGCCTCGGCCTCCCAGACTGCTGGGATTACAGGCTTGAGCCACCACGTCCGGCCTACATGAGTGATTCTTGGAGTTGATTCCCAAAGGGGATGCTTCGCTTTTTACTTGCTTGTATTGTAGGGCTTCATGACAATTTTTTCCATATCCAGATCAAAGGTATGCTATTATATACTTACATTAAAAAATATATAAGTTGGCTTACTTTTTATTTAAATCTATTTTAGAAGGAAACTTTCTATCACAACTTGTGCTAGTTCTGGTTTTTCTAATACATATAAAACTACACAATTAATAAAATGTTAAAAAATTAACATGTGCACTACCTAAATCTGACAGGCCAACTTTTAATTAAGGTCAGCGACATTAGTGACCAAGCCTGTCAGTGCCTGCCTTAGAAGAGGTAGCACTGCCCACAGTTGTTCAGGGAGTGACTCCTTTAGGCTTGCCCCAGTACACAAATTTATGGATCCACAGTGCCCTTGTGACGTCACATATTTGGCGACTGTCTTCTGTTAAGACCATATGTTTAAGTTCTTTTAGCGGATGATGCCCTCCTATTCCTGAGCAGGGTGTGTATGTGGAGGGGTTGGAGGTGGTTGGCTGTAGAGATCAGAAGTAGCAATGTGGGGCCAGGGAGCAGTGACTCACACCTGTAATCCCAGCACTTTGGGAGGCTGAGGAGGGTGGATCTCCTGAGGTTAGGGGTTTGAGACCAGTCTCGCTAACACAGTGAAACCCCGTCTCTACTAAAAATACAAAAAAAATTAGGCGGGTGTTGTGGCATATGCCTGTAATCACAGCTACTTGGGAGGCTGAGGCAGGAGAATTGTTTGAATCCGGGAGGGGGAGGTTGCAGTGAGCCAAGATCGCACTACCGCACTCCAGCTTGGGTGACAGAGCGGGACTCCGTTTCAAAAAAAATAAAAATAAAAATAAGGCCGGGCGCGGTGGCTCACGCCTGTAATCCCAGCACTTTGGGAGGCCGAGACGGGGTATCACGAGGTCAGGAGATAGAGACCATCCTGGCTAACACGGTGAAACCTCGTCTCTACTAAAAATACAAAAATTAGCCGGGTGCGGTGGCGGGTGCCTGTAGTCCCAGCTACTTGGGAGGCTGAGGCAGGAGAATGGCGTGAACCCGGGAGGCGGAGCTTGCAGTGAGTGGAGATCGCGCCACTGCACTCCAGCCTGGGCGACAGAGTGAGACTCTGTCTCAAAATAAATAAATAAATAAATAAAAATAAAAACAAAAACTATCATTGTGCACACAGATGTCTCAGCTGCAAATTTCTTGGACTTACCTGATATCTTCCCATTATGGATGTCAATCATTCCAATTAATTGCTTTCATCATTCAGTAGATTGTCTAGGAGGATTTAAGGGGTATAGGAATGCTTCATATGTAAAATTAATTCTCAGTGATGCCTAAACTTTACTATGAACTTCCATTTCTTTGTACTAAATATCACTCTCCCCAGAGTTGTATTTGACAGTGCCAGTGGTCATCTACTGACCAATATATTAAGTTATTTGCACATGACAATAAATTTACTGGGACTGCATTTTCCTTCAGGGCAGAAAAAATTTTTGAAAAAAATGGGCAATTGAGGTGAAGGTTCCTTAGACTAACTGCACATTTACCCAGGGTTGGCCTAAAGTCAAACAACCTTCATGGATTTAAATAATTCAGACAAGAAGAAAGTAATTAGAGTAACAGGGCTCATCTGAAGGCAAAGGTTATTTGCTATTCACAGTGGTAAAGCGGTACAGCAGCAAGTATGGCCATGCTCTGAAAACAAGCACAAGGCTCTAGCCACGCCAGGTTGTACAAAGACAGCTAGAACTGGCAGTGGGACCAGGCTCCACAGACACGGTCAGAGTTTTAAGCCGAGAGATTATAAACCTGGCATATGGAGTGAGGGACAAATACTCAAAAAACGGTTGCCTAGCACCAAATAAGCATTATAGAACCCCAAATAAAAAGGTTTAGAGGGAATATCCATGTGTTTATGTGTAACTGACCTTCCTGCCAGGGAAAACCTGATCATGGCACATATCCAGAAGAGATGGAAAGCCCCGTGACATGCATCTCCACTCTGAGTTCCAATCACTATCTGCAGGCCTGGGTTTCTTGTCCATGTTAACTAAGTATACATCTCACCTGCCTCTTCCAGCTTCATTACCTTCCCTCCTCCCACCTTTTAAAAACTCACCCCTTCCCAATCCCATCCATCATCCCCAACTCTCCTCCACTGAGAATTACAAGAACTCGGCAATTTGGTCAGAAGCGGTAAAAAGTGCTTCTCAGTTGTTATTTTTCAAAACCAATGTATCTTAAATCCTTCAGTCTTTTACTAGAAAGGGCCCAGGGACTGTCTTTTGCCCCTACCTTTCTTGTAAGTGTGGAGTGCTGGCTCTCAGAAGCAGGGGCCATCTCTGTAGCATTCCTGGTTCATAGCCTGGGGCTTGATGGCTGCCTCCTGCCCTTGTTCTTTGATTTTGCCCTCCCCTCGTCTCTGTGGGAATCCCAGCCCTGGGGGAAGGGGCAGAAGAGGGGGCAGGGCACCTTCAGCAAACACATGGTGAATATGAGTCACCACCAATCTAATGACCTTTCCATTTGTTATCAGTTTCCATGGCCACAGCTGGTCTCAGGATGGGAAACAGCCCTCCACAGGTCAGAGTTATTACCTCACTCCTTAACAGCCTCTCTAGCCCCCTTGTTGGTTTCAGGATAGGCAAGCAGGATGGGAGGGCAGGATCGGGGGCCATCTGCACACTGGCTTCCAGTCCTCTTTTCTCCTCCTCTCATCTCCTCCCAGGACCTCAATTCCAAGGCATACTGTTCCTCTCTCACTCAGCCCAAACATCACCACCCTTGGAAGCCTTTTCAGAGGGAGGTCTTTGTCAATGTGGAGCTAGTCCCTCTTTCCTCTGGGCTCTCACGGCACTGTGATCACCTGAGTTATGGCACTTGCCACATGATACTATGATTAGTTTACATTATCTGTCATACCCACCCTCCTTGCTCAGACTGTGACCTTCCCATGGGCTGGTGTGTGTCTTATTCATTTGGGTGTCATGGGAGCCTGACTCTCAGCAGCTTGCTCCCAGGAGGTGCTCAGAAAATGTTAACTGAGTGAAGGAAGGGAAAGGGGAAGAGAAATGGTATTTTATTCATGTATTGAGCAAAACACAGGTAGGATGCTACAATGAGGCACTGACGCAGTGAAGAAAGCAATGGTGCTTTTAATGAAACTTCTTTCAAATCTGTGAACATGCTAGCTGTGAAGTAAATCCTTTTATTCTTTCCATAGGACATATTTCCAAACAATGATCACAGTGTTATGGTTAATAAGATGCTGGACAGATGAGTAGCCAAAGAATATTATATAACAACAAAATCTCATCAATGATATATCAAATGCAAATTTACTGAGACATCAAGAGAATATGTGTTTGTCATTACATGGCTAAAAACAAGACACTCTTACAGTAACCAGGTCCATAAAACTAGAAAAAAAGCACTGTATAACAAAAAGGCCTTTTAGAAGCTATTAAATGAACAAACATCATAGATAAACCAATTTTATATCTGAAGCAGCTTATAGCACCAACACGTTGGCAGGACCAGCAGAGGGGTGGGGTCTTTGGACCAAGGCATCTGGGAACTGGAAGGGCTCTCAGCCATCATCTCCTGCAGCCCCTTGTTTTACACATGGAGAAACAGAGGCTCAGAGAGATGAAGCGCCTTGTCCAAGGTCACACAGCACGGGACAGACTGGGAAATGATCCAGGGCTACGATCCAGGCCACTGACTTCAGGTAAGTGCTCTATTTTAACACACAGATACAAGATTCTATTTGATGTGATGTATTTTTTTTCCCCATTAACAGGTCTACCATAAAAGAAAGCAATACAACCCATAATGTCCTCTGGTATTGTATTTATTTCACTGAGAAATGACTGGCATGTACTATAATCATTCTGGGGGCCTGTACAGATCTTACATCAAAATTCAGAGGAATTAGTCCGATAACACTATTTTAGTTATAAACTGGTTAAGAAGGTGGCATCTGAAGAGAGTATTTGGCACATCCTCCACTATGTAAGCTACCCTATGCCTCAAAATTACTCAATCATTGGTATAAAGTTTTGGTTTTTTTCCTGATAGTTTAAAGATTAGTAAAAGTACAAAAACAGTCTACATAGAGAAAAAGCAAATCAGGTCTTTCCTTTAAAAGGTAAGTATGGTACTTTTCATTTTAATAAGGTAAGTGATTTTAAAAACCTGACATTTTTTAGAAGGAAAAAAAAAAACTAGCTATGACCCATCACTTGTGAACCATCTGATATATAAAATATTTCCCTTATTTAAAAAATGTTTCTGTAAAATACTTCAGAGTCATGAAATCTTGCCGAGGTCCGGAGGCCTCAAGTGGACAGATTTATGATGAACTAATGAAGATGCAAGAATGAAAAAAAGAGAGAGATCACTGCTCACAGAAGCAGCATTAAGGACAAAGTATACCGAATATATTGAAATAGCTTCATGGAAATGAAGCCAAGAAGTTGCATGTATATACGTGAGAAAGTATATCATTACAGTGGTAGTTGGAAAAAATAACAAACACTGGGCATTTGTCTATCATTACCATAAGCCAACTGCTGCAGACAGTTAAACTGTGGCTTTGTAAGGAGAATAAAGCCTGATAAATAAAAGTGACTTCTGCATATCATATATACGTATACATATATTTTCTCACACAGACGTCTAGTTATAAGTAAATCAACATTTAGCTACAATTTTTCCCCTCTTGGGTCCAGCATCAAAAGATTTGATATTCATGAACATGCCCTACACCTGGTTAGGAAGTTATATATTTATACTCATAGCCTTTATTGTATCTGACCAGGGCAACTAAAATGAAATCTCCTGGGACCTCAAGTCCATTTCTTACCACTATAAGCATATTAACAGATATATATCAAAACATACTTGTTTACTGTTAGGTAAAAGAGCATGTTTCAGTACTAAATAATAAACTATGCCTGCTACCAATAACGTGCACATAATGGTATAATAAAAGTAATTTTTCATGAAAATATTTTGAAAGAAGCTACATTATAAATATTTAAAGAAACGTTAAAAATCAGAGTGAAAATCAGATTAGTGTTCTGAAACTGAGTAGAAAAATAGACTTATAAAAAAAGAATGTCTCATTAAGTGAAGCATTAAATGTAAAGTTGTCTTTTTAGTGTAAATTTCCAATCTCACCCTCTGAGAGGTAAAATCTTTCTGTCTCCTAAACAGGTACCTATAATTGATTTGGGAACTGGGCATATTGCAGAACGAAAAAGCAGATGACACAAGGCTAAGGGCAGTGCCGTGATTTTCACATGGCCTCATAAAAGTGAGGGCCATTCACAAGGCTGAAGAGATAGCAACTTGGAGAAATACCGAATAAATGTGGGCAGTTTAAAAACAGTAATGCATTTTGTTCACCCTAAATGAGCTAATACTCAAAGCCCAGACATCAGATTTTAAAAGGGGTTTGCTTTCCAGGACAGATTGTACAAAATTTGGGAAAATCATTGTAAATAATTGCTTCTTGGGGTTGATTCCTTTTTGAGAGGAAGTTTTTAACCTTTCCTTAGTAGTTACTTTTAACGAACTAAAGATGAATTAAAATATCAAAGGCCGTGTGTATGATTTGACTGCGAAGTGACCCTCTCTTCTACTCTGATAAAGTCAAGATACCTTATTGGCCATAGGAGATTCCTCCTTTTGGGGCTACCCCCACACCCGGAAATTCCAAGGGTGTGAGGGCTGTATTTGGGCCCAGACGAAAATCAAGGAACTCCATACCCAGTTGCTGAAGCCCTTGGGCCCAAGGAGTGTACCACTGAATCCAAGGCTCTCTTGGGTAGCCTATATGCCTCTCGGATGGTGTGTGAACAAGGTAGGGATAAAACTGCAGATATCTGAAAAGAGCTTAAGCATCCTGACAACTTTGCATTTTTTTTTTTTAAATTTTTTTTTTCCTCACCATGTTCCACACACCTGCGGCTGGGGAAGGTAGTATTACCTCTGCAAACAGATGCTCTGGTAAGATAGGAAAGATACAGGGAAGGCAGAGAGAGCAAGACAGAGGGCTCAATCACAAAGCTGGGACAAGGAGAGCAGCTGGTTTTCACACATTCCTGCTCCTCTCTCAGCTGGGCTCATGTTCACTCCGTTTCATTCCAATCATCAGGGTGGAGATTTCAGAGGTGCCTATCCCTAATCCAGTAGAGAACATGAGCCCTGGGAGCACAGCTGCATGGGGTCCTCCCAAGGATCTCCTCCCCTTTTCAACTCAGCATCACTGAAGCCCAAAAGGGTCCTTGTAAATTAATGTCTCATATTATCGAAGGACTGTCAGTTTAGCTTGGTGCAGTTTATTGTAGCCTAAGAGGTCCAGCAAGATTTCAAGAGAGGAGAGATGACTGCATTACTTGATTACAATGAATACAATCTTTAGGATACTCTTTACTTTTTGTACAATAACGATATGAAAGGAATTTTTTTATTCTACCTATACACAGCTCAAAGTAAAGGTATAACTTCTGGAACTGAGAAACTGATGGTATAGAAAGAGGGATGTTTTCATAAGAAAATAGCTTTGATAAGTGTATACACAAAGGCATATATATACACAAAACATCCCTCTCCCTTATATACTATACAGGCTGGCACACGCCTTATAAAGAATATGATATAAAGGCTTTAGGATTTCAATTAATTTTGGCATTTTAATTTGATAGGTGCTTAGGCAATTTAGGTCCTGACATATCGGAATCCACTGTATTTCTAAAGTATATAATTATGTTTTTAAAAAGGCCCAGATCAACTTTCCTTAAACAGTAACCCAACATAAAGCCATAGTTACCAAGTGGAAAATAAGATTGTTATTCTGTATTAAATCAGTAAAGGGTATTTTAAGAGAAAGGACAACTTGGAAAATAGAGACTTCAGAGTCCGTTATTCCAAGGTGAGAACATTTTAGTTATTAGCAGTGGTTACCAAATAAGCTGAAGGTAAATCTCTTCAAGGAGCTGCTCATAATTTGCTTTGTTGAGAAGAGGCGAGGAGCTGTTTCTCTATTCCACTATAAGATGATGCAAGTTTTTTTATCCTTGAAAGGGTTTTCTGAAGTTGGTATTCCTATCAGCAAAGGGTCACTCCTGGCATGTTCCTCACAGTAGGACATGAGGTCCGCTGATGCCTTCGAAACCTAGCATGGAGATAAATCAAACAAACAAGGAAGAAAATATTTTACGTGCACACTTTCAGAGTGTATTTGAATGCTAGGCTATTGAATGGAAGACTGATTTGAACAAGATCATCAGAGTCTCAAAGCATCACTCTTAGATACTTGTCAGGTAAAAAAAGGAAATGGTGCCTTTAAAATGGTGCAATTTGGCAGGTAAGGTCTTTCTTAACCAGGCAACTTAACAATGATGAGACAAAGTGGCACCATGTATCCCTTCAGGAGAGTGCTGAGGACACACCACCAGCTAATGAGCTAGCATTCCTGTTCAACATTTACCTGGAGTCCAGTCAGCAAACGATCACACCTAAAGTGAGGGTGATTCTGCAAAATAAGTGGCCTGGATTTTTCAAAAATGGACTGTGTGTTAGGTATTCTTATTAGATAATCCTGAACTGCAAATAACTTTCGAGGGTTTAAAGACATTATATATGTTTTGTGTGTATGTGTGTACAGACAGAAGGAGGGAGAGAGAGAGTGCAAGCAAGTACATGTGGTCAAATGTTAACAACTGGTGAATCCTGGTAAAGAGTTTATAAATGTTTGTTGTTACAACTCTTCTGCAGGTTTGAAATGTCTCCAAATAAAAAGTTAGGGGTCAGGTGAGAAAAAGCATATGTGAATCAAGGGAAGGATGTATCTTAATTTCTACCTCCCCCTCAGCAAAAACAAACAAACAAACAAAAAAAAACAAAAAAAAAACCAGATTGGAATGCAGAACAGACTTTAAGAACTGAACGATGGGCTTGGAGCCAAAACTCTGGAGCCAAGTTGTGGAGCTTTAAGATTTACTGTTAGAGATTGGGCTTGCGGAAGTAAAAAGAAAGACGAAACCAGCATGGGCAGAGGCAGTACCTTACTCCGGCGTGAATTAAACACGGAAAATATCATGCCCTGTTTCAGAAGTCTGGGAGGGAGATCCTACAGAACAGGATCTCTTTGCCCTAAACAAAGAGCAATGGGGCAGCTGAGCTCTGTCTAGGACAGCCCAGAGAGCCTCATGCTGGAAAGACAGCTGACTATCTCCAGGCCCAGAAGAATGGATCAGGTGACTGCTTCAGTTTCTTTCTTTTTTTTGAGACAAAGTTTCGTTCTTGTTGCCCAGGCTGGAGTGCAATGGCATGATCTTGGCTCACCACAACCTCTACCTCCCAGATTCAAGCGATTCTCCTGCCTCAGTCTTCTGAGTAGCTGGGATTATAGGCATGCGTGCTCCACCATGCCTGGCTAATTTTGTAGTTTTAGTAGAGACAGGGGTTTCTCCGTGTTGGTCAGGCTGGTCTTGAATTCCCAACCTCAGGTGATCTGCCTACCTCGGCCTCCCAAAGTGTTGGCATTACAGACATGAGCCACCGTGCCCAGCCAACTGCTTCAGTTTCAAGGAAGAACTAGTCATAACATTCCAGGGCACTCACTGCCTAGTTCTTTCCTGGGATTCAGGGGAAAAGACTTCGAAGTCAGGTGATCTAAGAAATGCATTCCAGTTTCTCTATGCGATCTCAACTAAAGCTGGCATTATTACTCTGGGCACAGAAAGTGGTCACTGAGGGCCAAACACATTTAAAAGCTTCATTTCCCTAAAAAGGAAACCCAGACTGTTGACTTGTTATGCGACGCTGCCTCAGCTGCACTGAGGACTCTAGAACACTACAATTCCAGAGGAACGACTAGGGTGTTGATGAGGTCTACTTGGAACCCGTGTCCCACTTTAGAACACAGGGATCAACGGACTTGACCGTGTTCATTCAGGGGAGACAGGTCCTCAGGAAATCCTGTCTCCGAGTTTTACAAACAGAGGCTAACGCAGACACTTCTGAAGTGAGGCTCATGCTAGATAGGAAAATGAAAGTTAAGATTTTGAGACTCTCAGCCTGTTCTGGAAAAATCCTGGAAGCAAGTGAATGAAATGGTATTATCTTCTCTGACAAGTGGTCCAGTCTCTCAGGAGCAGGGCGAACTGAGTAGAAAGCACATGTTACCCAGTCAGGGTTTCTTACCTTTATTCTTTCAATGGAGGCTTCTAATCTTAACTGCTGCACAGTTCTCCTTGCCTGGGCTATATTGTTGGTACTTGCTGTTTTGCTGGACATCTTCAATTATTGTTTTTACCTGAAATCTGAGGAGAATTTTTTTTTAAAGTAACAGGCATCTTTAAGTTATTTAAACATTCATAATAATATGTTCCACTTCAAGGGAAATAGATGGATTTTCCCAGTCATCGCAGCTCCTTGGAGGCAATTACTAAAATGCCCCTTAGAAATTTGAGCGGTGACCTAGGTATCTAAGTTTGTCATCCAGTTGAGCACCTACACAAATCTTTAGTTTGCAGAAACCCGCACTAGCAGTTTAATCGATGCACCCCAACATAGAACATAAAGCTAGACTTTTCTAGGATTTCCTAAGAGGAAACAAATACGCAAACACTTGTAGTAGTTAGGGCACCTGTGGCAAAAGTGAGCATTTGCTATGGGAGGCACATTACACATCAGTTTAATGTTACTGCTACCAACTTTCACAGAAGGTTTGATTTCTTTTTTTTTTGGGCTCTTGCACCCAACTATTAGGCTGATCAAAGTCCTGGCAACAGAAAAGGAGAAGAGAGCTCCTCTAGAGAACTTTGAAAAAAGGGCACTTATTTTTAGGTACTGTCATGATGTGGAATCGTTTTGAAAGTGTTAGGCACATAAGGAAGTCTTTATTCATGAAAAGAGTGAAACCTTTCAGTGGCGACTCTCCGTGATAGATACACAGTAAATGTCAAATGGGATACATGAGTAGCCTACAGTCTGAAATAATTAATGAAACTTTATTATTCCCTCCTTTGACCTCCCCCTGGTCTCATCATGATGGTCTGGGCACTTGCTAATCCTGTTACTCCATCATATGTTCGTGGATTGATTCTCCTCTCTAGCCTGGGTTGTTGGCCTCTAGGTTGCCCTGCTGCCCTCTCTCCTTAGCCACCTGGTATAAAGCAATGGAAACATCCTGGCCCTTGCTTTACAAACTGGTTGTCCAATAGCACATTGCAAGAGGAAGGCAGGCTGGGGAAAAGTGCTGCCTGGTGCCCTGACCTATATGGCTAAGTTCATTCTCATCAGGGTGGCAACTGGAGGAAAATGCAGGGCTGGCAGCAGTGTGGCAGTTTTATGACTCATGGGAGCAGGTGGACAGTAGGTGTGCCTCTCTGGCGCTATGTGAGGGCTCAGCAAAGTCTTAGGGCTCCATGGCGCCAGCAGCAAACTCAGGCTGACTCAACCTTTGGGAAAGGCTGCAGCTGAATAATGTAATTCTGCCATAAAGGCCGAGACCAGACAAAGCTGCAAAAAAACACTAGCAACCCAGACTCCAGGGCATCCATCATGTGGGCACCACGGTGCTCCACACTGAGTTCTACCAGACTTAGAATATTCCCAGAGGCCGAGTTCCAGGACTTGGGTAGGGCTTGTAGCCTCTGTGGTCAGAGGAACTTTTGGGTCAAATGCACAAATAAAATTGCGCTTTTAACTGCATGCAGAATTTTGAATCAGCCTAATAAGCAACCTTCACATTCCAAAGGATTTTTAGGAGGATTCACTTTACCGTTGCACATCAAGTATTTTGCATAGGGCCAAGACATTCCATAAACTGCAGCTGCTAGTATTTTTATCCTTGGGGGTCACATACAGCAGAGTGAATTGCAATTCCCTGTTTACCTGTTTGTTCTGCACCTCCCTAACAACTGGTCAATGAGCCTCAAGGGTTCTGATTGAGTGGGTCTGGGTGGGGCTATGGGCACCAGCCCTTTTTAGAGTCCCTGGGCAATTTGCACCACTAGTGTCAGAGCCGAATGCAAAGACTACTGACAGCCATCACGGGATTTCCCTAGGAATAAGGAAGCTCTAGCAGTACAGAAAACTGGGAGGATGAAGCATGTGGCAGGGCAGGGTGGCCTTGCCTTGTGCTAAGGCTTGGACAAGCTCATTTCAACACACTCCCAGAGTAGCTACCTTTTCCTCAGATTCCTCAGTTATCCCTGCCCCACCCAAAAGAGAGGCCTAGGGTCTCTTAGATTCTGCTCACACCCAGCGGCCTGCCCCAACCCCTTTCTGTGCTCCCAGGCCAGCACTTACTAACAGAGCCTCTGAAATGCAACTGAGGAAGTGGGCAACCTCACCTGCACAGTGTGCAGTGCTCTGATTCACAGCAAGTTGGACATATATATATATTTTGTTCCCTGCAGCAAGTTAAACTGGGCTCTCCTTCCAGCTGGCGCTGGTTCTGAGGCCCCCAGACTCCAGAATGCGAACATGACACCCTTTCTCAGTGACCTGTGGTTTCCATGTTGCACCCTAAGGACTTTCTAAATGTTCACTTTGCATAAGGATAAGGTCAAACATTCTCTTCTTCCCAATCTCCAGGGCATGAAGTTTCCAAGGCCTGAGCAAGTTTTCCGGTAACTGCAGAACAGTTCACACATATCAGGACTGGACCAGTAATTGCTCTCACCCGGCATGGCCATTGGCAAGCAGTCCACAGTCAGACTCTATTAATATTTATAAAATGCTCGGGTAGGTCCCTCTAAAGTTGGCGAGACACTCAGCATTTAGTACATGAAGGTCTTTCTTACTTCCTGACTATATTATAGTCAAGATTAAAAACAGCCAGCAATTCATGATTCACGCTTGCCAGCTCAGGCTTCTTGCAGCTTTCCCGCATTCTGATATCTGTGTTGAGACCTGCTTCTTCAGAGGGCTTTCTCCAACCTTGTCACTCAGAGGCTCCCTGCTCCCTTCCAATGGGGTATTCCTGCTGGTCCCAGGCAAGTCCATACAACACATTTTTAATTGAGTGCTACTGCTACTAGGTACAGTATATTGAGAATAAATGGCTAGGACAGGCACAGAGCTCCTGCCCTCACAGAGGCAACATTAAACAAGCCATCAGAGACCTCCTTCTGCTTCAGGCATAGTAGCCCCTCCTCCTGCTTTGCTACCCCTCTCAGGCTCCTAACTCGAATACAGTTTCTCTTCTGAAAGTCCCTTCCCATCTGCTGGTACAAACATGGATAGCCTCACCCATAATACAAATTAAAGTTTAGGAGACAGGTAATTTTTACACCTTCATAGATTTATGAAACACAAACAACTTTCTATGAATATCGTACAGCAATTGTTTTGGGAAGTCGATTAAATGGGGGTAACTGTGATTGTAGGGGAATGAAAAATGACTTCCCTCCACCTTTCTCAGTCCTGTGGCTGGGCTACAAATTAACCTGACATATAAACAGATTGACAGGAGGAAAACTGTATTTAATTATGAATGTACACATGGGAGTGCCACAAATATGAGACTCAAAGTGGTCAGATGATGAAAGCTCACATAGGATCCTGAGATACAGAAAAGAATGGGGGTTCAGGGTTTCTGGGGGGTGGTGGCGACATGAATTACGGGAGGTAAGGGGAAGAAATAAATGGTGAATAAAGGTGGTTTGGTCAAGCACACAAAGATTCTCAGTTAATACAAGTTGTCTCACAGCAGCCCTCGGAAAAAGAGGTGACAGTCTGTCTGTGTGTGGTGTCACCTCCAGTCTCCCCTCTTGGGATCTGAGTTAATCTTTCCCAGGTGATAAGATTTCCAGGAGAAGATTCGTGACAACTGAGTTCCTTTTGGAGGATCTGTCTTTAGGCCGATAAGGAGAGCTCAGAGAATACCTCTGCCTACATCTGCTGTTCCCCAAGTGTCCTCAGTTCAAAGTAATCAGCACACCAAAGTGTTATATTTTGGGTGGCATTTCCTGAACTCCTTCATGGTCATTCTTAGAAAAAGCTGTACACTGGGCCAGTGGAAAGGAAGATAATTTCTGATCATAACATTCTTCCTATGGAGAAAGCAGATCAAAATTAGACCGTTTCAAGTTAAGGAGCCTCTGGTTCGCTGAGTTGCCACATGGCTGCACAAAGAGGGCCACTGTGTGACCCCTGAGAGGCAGAGGTGTTTACAGGAGCTGGAGGTCTAGCTAAGGACTTTCTTCTGACTCGCAGCTGCTCTGCAGCTCCTCAACAGTTGGGTTGTGCAGAACAAGACAGAAAGGCTGGGGAAACAAATATCTCCAAATATCTCTGTGCCTTTGGAGGGTTTTCTTTGGTCTTCCCTCAATGGTGAGGATGTCTGGCTGTTTATTCTACTAAGTAGATAAAAAGGTTGCTTTATTCTTACACCGAGAATAGCTTCCAAGGCAAACAATACCTGATATTTGTATGGAACCTATGAGCACACACATTGCTTGCATATGCATTATTCCATGAAGCCTCACTATAATCCTGAAAGGTATCTTATTAGATGAGGCAATCAAAGTTAGAAAATCTTGCTTCAAAAGTTAACCCAGGCTGGGCGTGATGGCTGACACCTGTAATCCCAGCACTTTGGGAGGCCGAGGTGGGAGAATACTTGAGTCCAGGAGTTTGAGACCAGCCTGGGCAACATAGTAAAAACTCGTCTCCACAAATAATAACACAAATATTTGCCAGGAGTGGCGGCACATATCTGTAGTCCCAGCTACTCAGGAGGCAGAAGTGGGAGACTCTCCTGAGCACAGGAGGTTGAGGCTGCAGTGAGCTGTGATGATACCACTGTACCCCAGCCTGGGCAACAGAGTGAGACCCCCATTAAAAAAAAAAAAGTTCACCTAGATGGTAAGCTTTTTCACTCCAGAAGCCACCCTTCCCACTGTACCAAGGAAAGGATTAATTCCAATTAGTTTGATTCATACACAGTCAGGGCATCACTGAATGCTCCACCATGTGGTTTTTTTTTTTTTTTCCTCTTTTTTTGAGATGGAGTCAGGCACCTGCCACCACACCCGGCTAATTTTTGTATTTTTAGTAGAGATGGGGTTTTACCATGTTGACCAGGCTGGTCTCGAACTCCTGACCTCTGGTGATCTGCCCGCCTTGGCCTCCCAAAGTGCTGGGATTACAGGCGTGAATCACCACGCCCGGCCCACCATGTGGTTCTTAATCAGGGGTGACTGACACATGGTGACCTAAAGTAGGGGGCTTGCTGATTGCCTTATGTTTGTGTAACACCTCCCTTTTCATGTATGCAAGCTAAACAAGAACATTCTCGCTCCCAGACAAGGACTGAAGTTAGCATCTGCACATCCTGAGCCACCAAGTATTCTATCCCACCCAGAAGGGCCAAGGTCTGTGCATGCCTGTGCAGACTGTCAGTCTGGTAACACTCTGGCTATCGCTTCTGTAGCCTTGCTTTAATTTTTGCATATGGGTAACAGATTTGAATAAACACATGTAGTATCTAGCTATTCAAATACTTCGCACTGGTTTTAGTGCTGCTGTGGTTCATCTGGATTCTCAGGTTCCTAGAAATTCCTAGGAACATGATGGTCTAGGGAAATAGGGTATTTTCATCTTTGTCAAGAGGGGCCTGAAGCAGTGAGAGCAGGGTGGGGATGGCAAGAGTGTCACAGAGCACACTCCGGGAGGAAGGCACCAGGAAGGCCCAGCGTCTGAATCACAAGTCATTATGGCCTGGCCAGTAATTGAATCACTGGAGTGAAGCCAACTTTCATGAGCAAACACACCCCTGTGGCTGTAATAAAAGAGCAGGCTAAAAGAAAAGAAAAGAAAAGAAAAAAAAAAAAGTCACTGGCTTCCACTTACTCTCTGGTCTTGCCTTCAACTTTCAATGTCTTTCTCTAGTTCTTCATTTGCCTCTTCTTCTATAAAAGAGGGACTATAATGCAGACCTCACAGCGTTGTCAGGGAAGAAACAGAAGCACCTTCCCTTGCACATACAAATGTTTACTAAATGCCGGCCCCTAGGCTCACTAACAAGATGAAAAACATGTGCTTGGTGGGAAATGAGAAAGATTCAGGAAGCAAGAGCAGAATTTCAAGGTAATGTGACCAGGTAGCAACAACTTTCTAATGTGGCCTTAGTGAGAAGGCCGAGTTAGGCTGTTAAGAATAGTTCCTCTATTTTCATGAGCACTTCTTATTTATATCAAAGCCTGCAGGCTAAATCCAGGCTGCAGATGTGTTTGGTTGGGCCCCACACAGTGTTAACTCAATTGTGTGTATGTGTTTTAACTTTAAATTGAATGTCAACATTTGAAAAATGGAGACATTTCACTTTAAAAGGAAGATTTCTGGAAAAATCAGAAAATCCTATAAAACTGGGCTGGATCGGAGCAGCAGCTGCCCCTTCAAGCACTTGCTGGTGCACCTGCCAGGCCCTCTATTTGAACTGTGGCACTGCCTTTACACTATGCCTTGGATATTTTAGTTCCAGGGACACATTCAGGGATTTGCCGGGGGCATCTGGGCTCACTTCCATCCTGCCACTTCCCAGATCTAAGGCCTTGGGAGAGGGCTGATAACCTATTTAAGCCTCAGTTTTCTCATTGGAAAAATGGGGTAACAATATTTTTCTATCTCAAAGAACTGTTAAAGAGCATCAGATAAAATAAGTATGTGAGTGTAATAAATACAAAGGATACTTGGTTTCTGAGTGTTTAGTACCTGCATCCTCTTATACACTGTATGAAGTACACCCAGCACTTTGCATTCCTCAGTGGACTGCAGCCAGGCAGCAGTTCCACCCTCCTCCTAGCATGCCTCACTGGACTGCGGGGCTGGAAAGTGGAAAACTACAACTTCCAGTGTGATGGGCTGAATTGTGTCCCCCAAAAGTTATATGTTGAAATCCTAACCCCCAGTAATTCAGAACATGACTGTACTCGGAGACAGGGTCTTTAAGGAGGTAATCAATTTAAAATGAGGTCACAGACACATGAAAAAATGCTCATCATCACTAGCCATCAGAGAAATGCAAATCAAAACCACAATGAGATACCATCTCACACCAGTTAGAATGCCGACCATTAAAAAGTCAGGAAACAACAGGTGCTGGAGAGGATGCAGAGAAATAGGAACACTTTTACACTGTTGGTGGGACTGTAAACTAGTTCAACCATTGTGGAAAACAGTGTGGCGATTCCTCCAGGACCTAGAACTAGAAATACCATTTGACCCAGCCATCCCATTACTGGGTATATACCCAAAGGAGTATAAATCATGCTGCTATAAAGACACATGCACATGTATGTGTACTGCAGCACTATTCACAATAGCAAAGACTTGGAACCAACCCAAATGTCCATCAATGACAGACCGGATTAAGAAAATGTGGCACATATACACCATGGAATACTATGCAGCCATAAAACAGGATTAGTTCATGCCCTTTGTAGGGACAGGGATGCAGCTGGAAACAATCATTCTCAGCAAACTATCGCAAGAACAGAAAACCAAACACCACATGTTCTCACTCATAGGTGGGAACTGAACAATGAGAACACTTGGACACAAGAAGGGGAACATCACACATCGGGGCCTGTTGTGGGGTGGGGGGAGGGGGGTGGGATAGCATTAGGAGATATACCTAATGTAAATGATGAGTTAATGGGTGCAGCACACCAATTTGGCACATGTATACATATGTAACAAACCTGCACGTTGTGCACATGTACCCTAGAACATAAAGTATAATAATAATAATAAAAAAAAATGAGGTCGTAAGTGAACCTTAATCCAAAATGATTTGCATCCTTGTGAGAAGGAGAAATTTGGACATAGATGGGGACAGAGAGAAGACCATGTGAACGCAGAGGGAGAGAAGGACCTTTTTTTTTTTTTTTTTTTTTTTTTGTTGAGACGGAGTTTCGTTCTTGTTGCCCAGGCTGGAGTGCAGTGGTGCGATCTCAGCTCACTGCAACCTCTGCCTTCCGGTTTCAAGCGATTCTCCTGCCTTAGCCTCCTGAGTAGCTGGGATTACAGGTGCCTGCCACCAGGCCCAGCTCATTTTTGTAGTTTTAGAAGAGACAGGGTTTCACCATGTTGGCCAGGTTGGTCTTGAACTCCTGACCTCATGATCCACCTGCTTCAGCCTCTCAAAGTGTTGGGATTACAGGCATGAGCCACCACGCCTGGCCTTGACCATCTATTAATAAAAGCCAAGAGTGAGGCCTCGGAAGAAGCCAACCCTGCCAATGTCTTGATCTCAGACTTCTAGTTTCCAGAAATGTGAGAAAATTCATTTCTGTTGTTTAAGCCCCTGGTCTGTGGCAGTCTGTTATGGCATTCCTAGCACACTATCACACCCAGGTTATCTTGATGTTAGGGCTCCAGATGACACAGTCTCTGCCAATTCAATGCATTTAGGAGAGATCTGGCAGGTAGAAGTGAGGAGGCCAGTTTCTTGATGCTTGGGTTATTTCTGCTGACAAGCAGGGTGGTGGGCAAGCTGCTTAGGGAAAGTGGAGGCATCACAGTGTCCAGTCACTAGCAACACAGGACTGAGAAGCTGCATGGCTGCAGCAGCCTCTTGAGTCTTTACTCCCCACTGGGCACCTGTGGCCAGTTCTGCAGTGGTGTCTGGGAGTTGTTCCTGGGGACAGTATCATGGGCCTGCTCCTCCAGCCCTTCCAATGATTATGCAAGCACCTAATTCTCTGTATTGAAGCTCACTCTGCTAACTCTGCCAAGACCACTTTCTGTTTGCTGTAACTGAACCTTGGCTGATTCACAATTGTTAATCTGTTGCTTTGCAAACTGCAAATAACTTATAAATATCAGCTATTATTTGGATTATTACCACGCCATCATTGCTGGACATCCCAAACTCTAAAACTTGAAGTGAGGAAGGAGTTAAGACATAAAATTCTTTCTCTTTCTCTTTCTCTAGCAGAGAACCAATCAAAGTTGCAGGTTATGAGGCCAGGGTGCTTGAACCTGTGGTCAGCTGCAAGTGCTGCCCTGGTCTGGCATAGTTATGAGAGCAAAGAGCAAAAGAGAACATGTTGCTGGCTTACAGGCGAGGCAAATGAGAGGGAGAGATGAGGAGGGGCTGCACAGAGAGGTGCGAAATGTGATTTGGGGTGGGGAGACAGAGTGTCTAGAGTTTTACAAAGAGAAGTTTATATAGGTTCAGAATCTGCAGAATGAGAACACCTCTCTCTGAAAACCTCAACAGAGCTCATTCTGTAAAAGCAGCAGACTTTCAGATTTGGAAATCCTTTTGAGGTCCCTATCTGGTGCCTTTCATTAGTTGATTTTATCTGCCATCCAGGGTACATGCCCCTGAATAATAGCAATAAAGATAATAAGTTATAATGATTAATTCTGACAATTACCACCATTTACTGAGTGCTGAGTCTGTGCCAGGTAAGTAAATTCCATGCAGCATTGCATTTAAGTCTGTCAACAACTCTAAGAGATGAATCCTTCTATCATTTCTGTTTGACAGATGAAGTAGAGAGGTTAAAAAATTCTTGCCCAAGATCACACAGATTTACATGGCAGAGTTGGGACTCGGGGCTACCTGGCTCTCAAGATCATGGTCTTACTTTTACCACCCTTTGCTGCCTGCCTCGGAACAACAAGAATACAAGGAAGGGGTTGGGAGAAAGGAGGCAAGTATCAGCCAGAAGCACTGAATAAAGAAGACATGGGCCGGGCGCGGTGGCTCAAGCCTGTAATCCCAGCACTTTGGGAGGCCGAGACGGGCGGATCACGAGGTCAGGAGATCGAGACCATCCTGGCTAACACGGTGAAACCCCGTCTCTACTAAAAAATACAAAAAAAAAAAAACTAGCCGGGTGAGGTGGCGGGCGCCTGTAGTCCCAGCTACTCGGGAGGCTGAGGCAGGAGAATGGCGTGAACCCGGGAGGCGGAGCTTGCAGTGAGCTGAGATCTGGCCACTGCACTCAACCCGGGGACACAGAGAGACGTGAGACTCCGTCTCAAAAAAAAAAAAAAGAAAAGAAGACATGGCCTCCATTCAGGGGTTGCTGTTCATTCAGACAGGTTGTCCCTGTAGCAATGTCAGTAAGAAGTGTGAAGCTAAGTGGCTTTGCCAGAAGACCTAAGCGAAGGAGAATCAATTGTTCTTATTTATAAGAACGACTGCCCCAGATTCTACATAGGGCTATTGCTAAAGACACAAGATGATTCTCCCATGCCCAAGAGAAGTTGGCAAGGATCCATGAGAATGAGCCAATCCTCAGCAATAAATCCAGAGAGTGAGCTGCAGAGCCTGGGCAGCGAGTTCCTCACTTCACTGTGTGTCTAGAACACCTGGGGCGCTTGTTTAAGAAAATCTGATTCAGTAGGGCTGGGGAAGGGCCCACAGATCTGTATTCAAAGGCCTCCTAGATGATTCTGATATAGGTCCTCTGAAGAAATGGCTTATAGTATGATCAGAGTCTCCGTCTCTTGATCCTCCCCATGTTTATTTCTTCCTGGGGATTAAAAAATGTCAATTTAAAAGGACACAACTCTGCCGGGCACGGTGGCTCATGCCTGTAGTCCCAGCACTTTGGGAGGCCGAGGCAGGCAGATCACTTGAGGTCAGGAGTTGAGACATGCCTGCCCAACATGGCCAAACCCTGTCTCTACTAAAAATAAAAAAATCAGCCAGGCATGGTGGTGCATGCCTGTAGTCCCAGCTACTCGGGAGGCCAAGGCAGGAGAATCCCTTGAACCCGAGAGGCAGAGGTTGCAGTGACCCAAGATTGCAACACTGCACTCTGGCCTGGGTGACAGAGTGAGACCCTGTCTCAAAAAAAAAAAAAAAAAAAAAAAAGACACTACTTTTTTTCTGTGCTTTACTTTTCAAAGCTCTGAATAAGTAAAAATTATAATTTCTTTTAATGACCTTAACCTACAGGATTAAGTGTTCCTCAGACTGAAATTTTTCTTACCCTTTAAACATACTTCTTTGCTACAAAAGCCTGAATCTGTAATAGCCATTGCTTTCTGAAAAGCATCTCCTCACTGGCATCAGTGATGCTAGACTCTCCTGTTCCTGCCCTGTCCAGGGATATTCCTTTGGTACAGCTCTCGCTCCTTCTCCTCAGTAGGTATTTTCAGGGGCTGGAATTCTAGCAGAGTGATCATGGGCTTTTAGAGCCAGACAAATTCAAATCCCGGCTCATCACTCACTACGCCAAGTTGCTTTACTTCTCTGGGCCTCATTTGCTCATTTGTAAAATGGGAAGGAATAACAATAGTACTTACCTCAAAGAGTTGTTACCAGGATGAACTGAGAGAGCACATACGAGTTACTCAGCACGTGCCTGACACGCACCGGTCCTCAGGAAAGGCAGATGATGCTCTCTCCACCCTATGACTTCAGCTATGACCAACCCACTTCACATGCAGCCCCGATCCTTCACCTGAATTCCAGTGGGTAAATACAGCCTGTTTGATTTTACGCTTGAATGGTCCACAGTTGCTTCAAACACAACACAGGTAAAACCCGATGAAACACCACTGTCTACCCCCAACCTGACCACCACTGTCCTGGTCACAGAGGCCTCCTTTTGCTTCTGCCCTCCTTCTAACTCCTCAGACCATCTTTGTCCTATAAAAATGTGAGCCACGTATGTGATTTAAAATTCTTTAGTAGCCACATTAAAAAAAAAAGTGAAAATAATTTTAATATATTTAGCCCAATATGAAAAAACCTGACATGTAATCATTGTAAATATTATTGACTTGTTTTTTTGTACTGTGCCTGTGAGACCTGATATTCTATACTTGCAGCACATCTCAATTTGGACATGATAGTGGCTGCCTTATTAGAAACAGTGTGACCTGAAACTCTGGACTCTGAAAATCTTAAATTCTCCCACTTTGACAACTCCCCCACCCATTTTAACTTTCCCCATTCTCCTGTCTTCTATTTTACCTGAGTCTTGGCTCTCTGCAGCTCAGGTCAGGGCTACTGCCTGAGCCCTGTACCAGCACTCTTGCCCCTAATCCTTCTTCAATCTGATCCACCCTGACCACTATTCTCAGATATAGTACCCCTTCAGCTTGGTCCTCTCTGGCTTTCCCAGGAACCCCAGGAAAAGTCCAAAGGGCTTGGTTTCATACTCAAGATCCTCTCTAATGTGTTTGCCACCATAATAAAAATCCTAATCATAAAGCAGCTAATTTCTACACAGAGCTTACTATACGCCCATCAATGTCAATACATTACCCTATTGAATCTTCAAATGGCCCTGTGAGGTAGGCTCTAGTTTCATGCCCATTTTACAAACGAAGAAACTGAGGCACAGTGAGGTTAAATATGTGTCTTGTGTCAAACAGCTAGCAAGCTGCTTGGCTGGGATTTGAGACCAGGCAGGCTGATTCCAAAGGCCCGGCGCAGAACCTCTATTGCTATACTGTCATAGTGTCAGGGGAGTGTCACCCCATTTCCTGGCTTCGTGGGCTGTGTTTAAAGTCTCACCTGCGAGCCTCCACTCAAATTCTCTGTCTTCTTCTCTTGACCTATTTAAATTCTCCTTTTGTAGGCCCTAGTTCACATCACCTCTTCCAAGGAAGGTCTGTCTCCCTTTTTGCTTTTGTTTATAGTAATTAATTCCCTTCATGAATTCCTGCTACATGCTTACATCTTATGGGTTCAAGGACTCCTGAGCACGGGTCATGAATGCAAAAGGTAGGCAGGGGGAGTTGTGCACTAATGCCCTAGAACTGTATGCAAAATTTGTTGTGTGTGCTTATGTTTTGTTTTTTTTTTTTGTTTTCCGGAGGATAAGATTTATAGCTACCGTCAAGCTTTCAAAAAGGCCTATCACACCATTTATTTCAATGGTTAATTGTATGTTATTTAGTGCCTACTGTGTATCAATATTGTCTTTCTACTGTTGGCTCGGTAATAATAGAGCAACTACACTTATTCATTACTATGTGCCAGCTACTGTGTCAAGTACTCTATGCAGATATTAGTTCATTCGATATTTTCTGCAACTATAGGAGGTTGGGGTTTATCATACCTATTGAGACCAAAAGCTCAGAACAGTTACATAATTTGTCCAAGATCATCCAGCTATTACATGGCAGAAAGAGGACTTCAACCCAGATATCTGACTTTAAAACAATGCCCTAATCAGGCAGCTGAGTTATCCCATGCCATCTTCTCTCTCATATTGACTAATGTGGAGAATGAGGCCTCAATTAAAACTGGATTAGATTAAGACATGCAATGTAGCAACCAACACATCAGCCAGCCTGAGCCTCGCACCCTGGGTGTTTGCGTGTCCAGTGTTTGTTTTCTTAGCAACAGGATACACCATGCTGTTCCTTCCTACAAGTACCCCGCGAAATACTGACTGTTCTGAGCCCACAGACGCTCACTTGTTTGGTGGCCTACACAACTCTGAGAAGCCTGGGTGGAGCTTCTGACGTTTCCATGCACTTCATTAGGGCCAGTTGCTGGTGCTCTGAACTTTCACCTCCGGCATGAGATAGCCACTCGAGTGGCACCAAGATTCCAAGGGACCATGCACCCTAATCCTGTGCCCCAAATAAGTTTTCAGCTGGTGAAGGCGGGCCCGTGGGGAGTAGCCCTCAGATGCAGACCCATAAAGGAGTGGAACTTGGCCCCTTCTCTGCTCTGCTGGACCAGAATCCAGTAACACACAGACGTGTGTTTACAGTCAACACTAAGAACGATGTTTACAAACAAGTTTTACTCTCTACCTAGTACAGCAAGACGGGCTGACAAAAGATTTGCTGATATCTGCATGGCTGGCTTAGGAGAGTCAGATATCTCATGTGCTTCTCCATAAATGAATGGACAAATTCAGCAATTATTTAATATTGAAAATAAAAGCTAACATTTAGAGTACTTTTTCTGTGCCAGGCACTGTGTTAAGGGCTTTAGGTAAAGTTATTTTATTTACTCTTCACAACATCCCTGATAAAGGCATTACTATTATTCATTAACTAGTTTTCAAATTTTAAAAGAATATACGCATGAGCAAATAATTTAAACAGTCTAAAAGGTTATACGACAAAAACTAGGTCTCCTGGTACTCCTGGCTTTCCCAGGCAACAACTATTACCAGCTTTTCATGTTTCCTCCTGACATCCCATGCATATATAGACATGATTATGCTTATATCTGTCTTTAAAAATAGAAATGGGAGCATATTATACACATTGCTCTGAGCCTTGTCTTTTTTTTTTTTTTTTTTTTTTTTGAGACGGAGTCTCGCTCTGTCACCCAGGCTGGCGTGCTGTGGCCGGATCTCAGCTCACTGCAAGCTCCGCCTCCCGGGTTCACGCCATTCTCCTGCCTCAGCCTCCCGAGTAGCTGGGACTACAGGCGCCCCCACGTCGCCCGGCTATTTTTTTGTAGTTTTTAGTAGAGACGGGGTTTCACCGTGTTAGCCAGGATGGTCTCGATCTCCTGACCTCGTGATCCGCCCGTCTCGGCCTCCCAAAGTGCTGGGATTACAGGCTTGAGCCACCGCGCCCGGCCAGAGCCTTGTCTTTATTTTGATTAATAATATATTCTTGAGACCATGGTAAAGTTAGTATTATTAACCTATTTTCCAAGTGAAGCGCTCAGGGACACCTAGTTAATAAGCTCCAGGGCTGACATGAAGCCTGGTGCTCCTAGCCATCACTCCACACTGCAGGCCTCCTGCATCCCTCAGAATGCTTCTGAGCCTACAGAGAGGAAGTGGGAATGATCAGGGAAGCAGAAGAAAAAAATGCCTGCCCTAAAAGAACTCATTGCTTTTAGGGGGAAACAATACTATATGAAGTGAGAGAATATTTCCAAACAACTTAAGCACATATCCAGGACACAGGTTCACAGTACTCCAAGGTGCTAAGCATGTGTGAAGGAAGGAGACCCAGAGTGGAGTAACTCCAGCAAGAAGTTGGCTACAGCTGTGGTTCTAAACCCGTGGTCACACCAGTCAGCAGCATGAGCATCGCCTGGGAGCCCTTTAGAAATGCAAATCCACAAACCTCATCCCAGATCTACTGAATCAGAAACTCTGGGAGTGGGCCTGGCAGTCTGTTTTAACAATCCTTATGAGTGATTTTGATGCTCCCTAAAGCTTAAGAACCACCCCACTAGAAGAGGTAATTTCTAGATTACAGCTTTTCAACAGAAGGATGATCCAGCTATCAAGTAAATTAGCATCAGTCTATTTAAGCCAAGATTGATCCATATTCTTAGCATTATCCTAGGACTAAGCTGAGAATGGGGGATACACAGATAGACCCTACATCTTAAGAAGGTTATTCCTGGCAAGGGGCATAATATCAATCTGCCTAAGGAAGGAGGCAAAATATTCCAAATTCCCTGATTGAGGGCTCTACCTCTTATCTGTGATGAAGTGGTCTGTGGCCCTTTTGATACCTAAACCCAGACAACTTGTAACTCCCTATGTGACCAACTGGGAATCCTTCCCATCAGTATTCCTGCTCCCTGCTCCCCTGGCTGAGCAGGGCTGGAGGTTGTCTGAAATGGAACTCTTTACCCTGGATATTGCCCACAATGTAGCTAATCTACCCCCAGTTCTTGGTGGGCTGACAAAGCAGAAGAACAGAGAAAGAAGAAGAACAGAGATATTTATGATTCTAGGCTTAAAGCCCTAGCATCTGACCCACAATAAGAGGAGGGCATGCTTTCTAATATTGCTAAGCAAATAGGAGCTCACCCACTTCCTTAGAATGTACTACTTTAAAAAAAGAAACCGAAAAACCCAAACACCTTATGGGAGGGTTGAAAATGAGGCAACAGGCACATGCTGCTGCATCCATTTTAGGAGAAGAGAAATTAAATTCCTAGGGAGCCACTCCTCTGTGTTGAGTTGTGTCAGCTTCTTGAAGGGGCAGGAGAAATGGATTCAGGAGAGAAAAAGGCTGAGAAAGGACAGAGAAGAGTGTGTGCAGTTCGCTGACATTTGCAGTCGCCAGCTGGGGCTGGGCTTCACCAACAAACAATGAATGTGGGCGACTGGCCTGGTGGTTAAAGGGCTTACGACTCCAGCATGATGGACTGAATCCTGCACATAAATAAGGAATGTAAGTGGGTCAGTAAAACATACCAAAGGCAAGCAGTAGGTGCTTAGAGAAAGGATGGTCAGTGAGGACTTGAGCAGCCAGAAGACAGATGGAGGAGAGAGGTCTTAAATCCTTGAAGGGTAGGAACTTGACAGGTGGGGGCAGGGAGAATTTCAAAATCGTTACTGAGGGAAGTGGTAGAGAGCAGATTAAAGTTGACTTTCTCATGTGGAATGGGAGCCACCAAAGGTTTCTGAGCAAAAAAAGCAGGCATAAGGGAACACTGTGGGGAAAATGATTGAGCAACCTCCTATGCAGGGTGGAACAGAAATGGGAGACAGTGAAAGATAAAGCAGACTATTTCCACACAAGCTTCAGGAGCAGGCAACATAGTCAGGGCTTGGGGTCAGATGGAACTGGGTTCAATCCGGATTCTGCCACTTAATGTTGTATAACACTGAACAAATCACTCTCCCTGAACCCTCAGATTCTCTATCTGTAAAACAGGGTAACATGAGTACCTATCTCACAGGACTGTAATGATTAAATAATATTGAAAATAATATAGAAAAGAGCCAGCACATAGAAACCATCCACTGTTCATCTATCAATCAAACATCATTATTATTAGGAGTTAGTGCATGAGATTTCAAACAGATGGAAGCAATTACAATGCAAAAAAATTTTTAAAAGCTGGATGTGAGAGCTGTGAAAATGTAAGAATGAATAAGACTCCATTCTTGGGGCTGAACGGGAGTGACAGCCCAGAAATGGCTGTTGATTTCCGAGGGGTGCATGAAGAAAAGTGCAGAGGATGGCTTTGAGCCTTTCTCACTTGGATAGGGATAGTGGGGCAGATTCAAAGGAGCAGAGACGGGCTGGGGGAAGCCACCTGGACAGGGCCACACCCTCACAAAAAGGGAAAGAGAGGCAGTGTTAGGGAAGAAGCACAAGTTAATGCTGTGTAAATATGTTTAGTTAAAAACATATTATACCCAGAAAACATATTAGAAGAATGTACTCCAAGATGTAGCTATTGCCAGGTTGTATGAATTTTAGGGGATTTTTAGTGTTGTTTTCTATGTACTCTGATAGTTATTTTTCATTTTTTGGAATTAATAGTTAATAACTTATATAGCACTCACACTTGCCAAGCATTGTTCTAAGGGCTTTACAGATATTAATTTTCAAAACAATGCTATGAGGTTATTCCTATTGTTCTTCCTAGTTTAGAATTAAGGGAACTGAGGGAGGCAGCCACTTAGAACACAGCCAAGGTCAGAAAGAAGGTTAATAGAGGAGTCAGCATTCTAATCCCGGCAGCCTGGCTCCTGATTCTATGCTCTTTAACCACATGTGATACTTTTATGATTAAGGAAAAAAAAAAAAAAACACCTAGTAATTGTTATTCACAAAACCAGGGGGAGGAGTTATTAGTCACTTTACGGGGTAAGAGGAAGTAGAGGGCAAGAACAGCTCACAGATGACTGGGAGTTACCGGGGACTGCTGAGTAGTTTCCACAGCTTGAAGGGAATGGAGTTCAAATGATAAGGGGTTGAACACAGAATTATTAATTCAGGGACCAGGCAGTGACTACAGAGGAATATTTAGAAAAATTTGGCAGTGTAGTCAAGACAAGGAATTGTATAGAAACTTTTAGGGGCAGAAAGGTTGTTTTAGAGATGGTTGGCACTGGAGCATTTCCAGAAACAGAGGAGGAGTGTTGAGAAACTAGGGAAAGTGAAGATGCGCAAAGAGGGCAACTGAGAGGGCAGAAGGGGATGAGCTTGGGACTGCACTCAGAAATTGGTCAAAAGAGGAGCTGATAAACCAGAACTAGTTATAGTGGATACAGTGGTAGAAAAGCAGGAAGGAGTGAACTGCTGATACAACACAGGTGAAATCTCTCAGATATTATATTGAACAAAAAGGCAGTTACAGAAGAGCATGCACTGTCAATTCCATTCATTCATTCATTCATTCATTCAAGATGAAGTCTCACTCTGTCACCCAGGCTGGAGTGCAGTGGCATGATCTCGGCTCACTGCAACATCCGCCTCCCAGGTTCAAGTGATTCTCCTGCCTCAGCCTCTTGAGTAGCTGGGACTACGGGCATGTGCTACCAAGCCCAGCTAATTTTTGTATTTTTAGTAGAGATGGGGTTTCACCATGTTTACCAGGCTGGTCTTGAACCCTTGACCTCAGGTGATCCACCCACCTTGGCCCCCCAAAGTGCTGGGATTACAGGTGTCAGCCACCGTGCCCGGCCCAATTCCATTTATATAAAGTTCGGGAACAGGCAAAACGCATCTACAGTGATAGAAATTATAAGAGTACAGAGTGGGTGGGGATATGAATGAAGAAAGACTGGCTATGAGTTAGTTAACTGCTGTAGCCGGGTCACTTCAACAATTAAACTGCATGAGGTTCATTCGACTTTTATATATGTTTGAAAATTTAAAAAAATTAAAAGTCTATAGTCCTAAACATGTCGTAACATATTATACGATAATTAACATTATCAGTTGAGATTTGTCATGAAAGAATGGAACACATGTTAATTATTATCCACAATTTCCTTCTTTAGATCATGATGTAACAAGTTATGTCCAATGTCCACAGCACAAAGGAAGCAGTTGCCTTTTGAGGGAGCATGGACAGGATTAAAAAAGCCACAATCTGGGCCCTTTGCCCATTTCACACAACGCTCAGGGTCTGGGTCACAGACACCCCATTTTTACCTGCCAGGAAGCATCCTTCCTTGGAGGTACCCATGAAAAAGGAAAGGCCCAACACTGTGGTGCAGATACTCATAACTTTGACATGCCAAAAAATGCAAAATAGGATACTTAATTTTTCTTTCTTCCCTCATTTCACCTTCTCCCATAAAACGATAGCAAGGAAACATGCCCTCACCACCTTTTAAACATGTCTGGACTTGAGGAAACATGTCTATCAAACACGTCTGTACTTTGAAAAAGGTCAAAGTCTGTGGAATTTCTGGGGTGACCAACAAAGGTGAACATTTTGTGTTGACCCTCATGGTTAAAGTACTGGTTTTGAGACTCACAGTATCTAAATGTTTATATATTTTCAAAGGGGAAAGGACTGATGATACAAGATGTTCCCAAGTCAACTTCTGACAGTTCTAACTCATTCCCTAAATTGATTAGAATTCTCTGTCTCTAAAAGCAAACTTGATTAACAGCTTCTTTTTAAAAATGTTACTTGAGGGAAAACATGTGCCAGAAATCAAAGCAAGCCATTTAAAGTCCAAACCCAATCAGCAACATCAATACAATTTAAATAACATGGCACTCATACGGTACGCTTATACTTTAGTTCACTGAGTTTTGTATTTTCTAGCCGGGTGCGGTGGCTCAAGCCTGTAATCCCAGCACTTTGGGAGGCCGAGACGGGCGGATCACAAGGTCAGGAGATCGAGACCATCCTGGCTAACACGGTGAAACCCCGTCTCTACTAAAAAAAATACAAAAAACTAGCCAGGCGAGGTGGCGGGCGCCTGTAGTCCCAGCTACTCGGGAGGCTGAGGCAGGAGAATGGCGTAAACCTGGGAGGCGGAGCTTGCAGTGAGCTGAGATCCGGCCACTGCACTCCAGCCTGGGCGACAGAGCAAGACTCCGTCTCAAAAAAAAAAAAAAAAACAAACAACAGAATGTCTCCAGTTCATCTTAAGGAGTGACATAAAATTTCTCAGAAATATTAATTCGAGTTAAAATTTTTCTTTAAATAGGTACAGAACTTGTGGTTGAGTCAAACAAAACATGACAGAGCATCACTTACAACAAATGAAAAGATGACACCAATTTAAACACTCATGTTACTATAAACAACTTGCTTGTTAAGTTTTGTTCACTCAAATTTAAGAATATCACAAAACGAGAGCATGAAGTTGAATGGAGTGGGAGGATTCCTGTCTGTAATCCCCCCAAAAGAACTTTCATGGCTATTTTCAGCCCCAGGTTTCTTGGGCCAGACCTATTTGAAATATTCTGCTTCCTTTTATATATCAGTAACTGATCAGACCATGGGTCCCAAGCATTGACTTTTTAAAACTATACTCAGCAGACTTTTCACAAATATTGACATCTACTTCACTCATGAGAGTCTTTAAGTCGAATCCTCTATCTGATGGTGGGCACCTCACATTATATAGTGCTTTATATCTTCCATATGCAATAGACAAATAGTAAATATGTGCTGATTTATCATGAGTCACATGGATGGTCTTGGCAGAAGTGACAGCTTTGTCATTCTTTTTCATAATTCAGGAAACACAGGAACAACACATGCCTTGGGTTGGGCACAGAGTGAGAACTCAATGAACACTTCATCCAGTGAAATGATGACACAGAAATCTGTGGCAGTGCTTTAGTTGAGTGATGATAAGGGCTTGAACCCAATGTGTGAAAACCAGAATTTATGAAACAAATGATATGATGTCACATTACAAAAAGATTCCTCCAGAGAAGACTTTCCCAAATGTATTATCTATTGAACGAAAAGGTTAAGTCAGAGAAACTAATTGTTTAGCTTTTTTTCTAGTTAAATATCAATTAAGAACGGTAATACACATCTTTAAATCAAAATATAACATTTTTGCACAACATCTTGTGTGTTCTGAGTATAATTCTACTTAAGTTTCCAAAGTACATTACTAGTGCATGTGTTCTCATCATTCTTGTACTTGTGAAAGGGAGGGTGACACAGACTTTGGTTTTAGGCTACCTGCTACTTTTGGTTTCAAAAGCCGCTCCTCTTCTGATCTCTGTTCTTGGTGTATTAAAGACAAATACTGGAAAGTGTATGTGTGACCCTGCAAGCTCTGGAAAGACAGAAGTACGCCAAGTGCCTCTACTGCTTAAATCTGCCTGTGCAGGTCAATTAAAGTGGAGGGAAACAGGGCTGTGTCCAAGGGTAATTCATCTTATGAGTGGCACTGCGCAATCCCAATAGGTAATACAACAATATTATGCCTTTTATTTATGTACTTAATTGCAAAGTCAATTAAACTTTTCTAGCACTCAATGGGTCCAGGGATTAAACTCCTGGGAGAGATCACAGGAGACCAGTATTTAGTTGTCTGTGACCAAATAAGAGTTTCAGAAAGCTGAAGCAAATTCTATACAAAGTCTGTTCTTGGAATGTTTTCACAAGTGTGTGAGATTCATTGAAACACTTTTATGCACAATGTAGTCAAAACAAATGACATGTGTTTATATTATGTGTAGAAACTTAAGATTGATTTTAGTAGATTGAATAAATACATGCATATAATTCTTATAAACAACCATTAACTGTCAGTGTCACCATTTACAAATCAACAGATTTGGCATTTGCATGATCTCTGGATGCATGTGCCTTCATGGGCTGGAGGGCTTTATAACTGAAAACCAATCCCAGCCGAATTCTGGGAAAACATACCTATGTGTCCCATGTAGATGCTGCCACATCTTTGTATGTCCCTTCCGCCTTTACCCAATGTAGAAATCTGGTATTGTATTTCTAATGTGGTAAGCCTGCTATAATGCCATTAAAAGATAACAATTTACAAGGCGCTTTCTCATACCATCTATATTAGATAGGGCTAATTAATTACTTAATTTTATTTTCATTTCTACTTACGGTCTTGCCTGAACCTGCTGAATTTAGCATGCAAATTTATGTGATTAATAAGATTTTTTGGTAGTTGATCGGAAAAAAACCAGAACCTTTTGCCTCATTAAGAATCCTGTTTCTTAGTGCCCTGTCAAGAAACAGGGCATTCTTGTTCTTCTTCTTTTTAGTGTATTTTCCTAAATACTTCTCCTCTTTTTAGTGTATTTTCACTTCTAATAATTTCCTGGACCTTAAATAGAGGAAAATATTGTTTTTTCCCCTTTAAACAGAACCTATTTAATGATATTTTCTTAGAAGCAGATTATGCCTGTACTCAAGAGGTAGGGCAAAATGAAAGGCAGAAATCACAAACAAAGCCACCAGAAGTGGATTCCTAATAGGGCTGCCTTTCAGAATCACCTGGGCAGCTCTTTTCATGCACCCAGGTGCAAGCCTCACCCCATACCTCCAGAGTCAGAATATCGGGGTAGGACTTGGCAAAAGTGCACTTTGGAAAAGCTCTGGATGAGCGTGACCTGCACCCCTAGTTAAGAGCCATGGGACTAGAACACAGCAGAATTGTCAGTCACAAGGCATGGTGTCTCCCTGATTGCTCTGTCTGGTGCCTTGGTCAAGTCACTTCTTTTTCTGGGCCTCAGCTTCCTCGTCCCCAACAAAGGAGAATAGAGATGCTCTGCACCCCTTCTTTGCTTCTCTCTGAATAGCCCTCCCTTGCTTGCTTTTCAGAACTACTCAAGCCACCAATTTAAGCTTTTGATACTTATATGTTACCATAATGATCAACACGGGGACTGTAAATGTCACTAGGGTGAACCTTAGAGGTGATTACAAACAGCTGCATCTAGTGCCTGACAGAAATATGCACATGGGGAGGGAAGACGGGTCAGCACTTCACAGCTTCTGAAGCCCCAGGACACTTCACAATTGGGGACCAGCTTATGGGAGAGAGTCAGGGCAGGACAGCTTTCTTTATCAAGGGGGGTCTAAAGCAGGCAAGCATTCGGGAGAGAAAACAGTGATAATGGATGTTTCAAGAAAACATGCCCCCCCACACAGAAAGCTCTCCTTTAGCCAGAATGGTTTGGGGAAGGGTATGACAGCAAGTTGAAATTTCTGGTTGAGTTACCATGTGCAAGGGCACCACTGTTGCTAGTTCAAAGAGAAACAGCAGAATACACAGAAAACCTGGAACATAAGTGACAGTTAAGAGGCACTTCTGTGAAATTTCATGATTCTAGATAATGCTCAAGAACTCTTTGAACAAGTCCATTTTTTGGCACTGATACTGCTACCCTGGCCTGCTCTCATTTCAGATCCTGGCCCTCCCTTGGGCACGTCTTCACATTTCTGACAGACGCTGCCCCATGTCCCGGGCTGACATCTTTCCTGCTCTGAGTGCTCTAAACTCAGTTGTCCTTGAAGACTTCTGCCCAAGTGCATGTTTTTTCCTCACTTTGTCATCTCTCCTGTCATCCACCTCCAAGGGCTTGCAGAGGACTCTTAGATCTATCTGTCTATGGTCCTGGGGACCTATCTGTGAGACCCCACCCTTTCATCCAGACGGCCTGCCAGGTCCTGGAACTGAAAAAGTCGAAGTGCCTTTCCTCTACACAGGAGGCCAGTTCTTTGGACTCAGCTTCTCTCTTTCTGCTAATAAAATAGCTTTTATTACAGTTACCTAGGCTCAAAACTTTAGTTTTGTTTCGGACATCTCCATCTTCTCCTGCTTGCCACCAGAGCTGACTAGACCTACTGGTTCTATTTTCTAATCAGCACCTCCCTTCCTAGTCCCCTGTATCAACCTTTCGCTCAGGCCCTCCCTTGATATGTGTTGCGAGATGACGGCAATGGCCTTGGTTTTCTTGGTTTCCCTTGTGCTCTATTCTAAGGCTTTTATTCCGTCAGACTGTTGGCAAAAGCAAAGTAAACAGGTATGAGCCAGCCTGCTCTGTTGGAGGTTGTGTGGGAAAGGGGCGGCTCAGAGCACTACTACTAATTGGCTTTCCATTCTCCCTCCCCAGTGGCAGCCTCCAAGGGGACTCTGCAGATCCTCAGGGCTACCCAAGACAATTTGAAATCGCTGCTGCAAGCCACCATAGATACCACAGCCAGATGAATCTTCCTAAAATTCAGCTCTAATGATATCATCCTCTTCAAAAATCATCAGCCGGTTGGTGGGAATGTAAATTATGGCAGTACTGACTTAGGTATTGCCGTTCTAGTCCATTCTAGTCCTAGGTATATTCCCAACAGTACACGTGTACCTATTTTCACCAAAAGACAGGTATTGGAATGCTCACAGCAGCACTATTCAAAACACGCCCCAAATGGAAACAGCCCAAATGACTAAAATAAGAACACAATGAGTCACTCAATAGAATATAATACAGCAAATGGCAATGAACAACCTTTAAAAACACACAATATGGATGAGTCTCACAAACATAAAATTGAGTGAAAGAAGCCAGACATAAAAGAGTGAAAAGGGAGGCTGGGTGTGGTGGCTCATGCCTGTAATCCCAGCACTTTGGGAGGTCAAGGCGGGTGGATCACATGAAGCCAGGAGTTTGAGACCAGCCTGGCCAACATGGTGAAACTCCGTCTCTACTAAAAATACAAAAAATTAGTTGGGCGTGGTGGTGCACATCTGTAGTTCCAGCTACTTGGGAGGCTGAGGCATGAGAATCGCTTGAGCCCAGGAGGACGTGGAGGTTGCAGTGAGCTGAGATCATGCGACTGCACTCCAGCCTGGTCAACAGAGCAAGCCACCACCACAAGAAAAAAAAAAAAAAAAAAAAGAGGAGTACATGCCATATAATTCTATTTACATTAGGTACTAAAAACAGGTGAAACTGATCTATGCTGTTAGAAGTTGGGATATTGGTTTCCTTTGAAGGGAAAGGTGGGAAAGGAAATACAAGGCAGCTTCCAAGTGCTGGCTGTGTGTTTCACTTATGGTTAAATCAATATGATTTGGGTACTTTTCTGTATAATATGTTACTTCAATAAAAAGCTTAAAACAAACAAATCATCAAATATTCCCAATTAACTGTTGCATTAAATGCAATTTTCACTGGGGCCCAGAAACCCTTTTCAGTATGGCTGTAATCTATTGTTTCAGAGTCCTTTTTCTTTTTACTGTGGTGATTCTTTTTTTTTATTTTTTTTTTATTGAGATGGAGTCTCGTTCTGTTGTCCAGGCTGGAGTGCAGTGGTACAATCTTCAGCTCACTGCAAGCTCTGTCTCCTGGGTTCACACCATTCTCCTGCCTCAGCCTCCCGAGTAGCTGGGACTACAGGCGCCCGCAACCACGCCCGGCTAATATTTTTGCTTTTTTTTTTTTTGTAGAGATGGGGTTTCACCATGTTAGCCAGGATGGTCTCGATCTCCTGACCTCGTGATCTGCCCTCCTCGGCCTCCCAAAGTGCTGGGGTTACAGGTGTGAGCCACCACACCACGCCCGTCCTATTGTGGTAATTCTTTACCCCTAAGGAGTTCAGATATTCCTATGAAATGTTGTGGGAATATACATTTTCTGGGGAGAGGCATCCATGGCATTCCACAGCATTCATCCAGAGCATCTGTCAGCTTTTCAAAGGGGTCCCATAAACCAAAAAAGTAAAGAGCAATCACTCTACTTGCTGCTCTTCAAATGCTCACTGGAATTTACCTCTGTGATTATTCCTATTTTGTTTTTAGTTTTTTCCTCCAGAAAGCTCTCCCCTCTCTGACTTCCCCCTCTTGAGATTCTACCTGTGCTTCTAGGGCCTGTCAGGTCACCTCTACCACCAAGTCTCTGGATTTCCAAACCAAAAATTACCCCTTCGCTCCCTGTCACAGCTATTTATAAGTGGACTGCTATGATGCTCTGGTAGGCCCTGAGGATGTACAAATACTAATCCCTGTTCTCAAGGAGCTTTCTATCCAGTAGAAGGAAAACAGGTGTAACTTTAAGCACACGTAAAATCCACATGTAACTTTAAGCAGAAAGAACAGAGAGAGAGAGAGAAGGCCAACGGGAGTTCAGAGAAGAGTGATTGCTTTTGGCTGGGGGAAACTCGAGCAGGCTTCATGAAGGAGGTGGAACTGCCCTGCAGGATTTGGAGCTAGAAGGAAAGTGCATTCTAAGTGAGGGCCAAAGGTAAGTGTGGTGAAACCCATGAGCCTGGGCAGGAAAGGGCAGGCAGTTTGGTTCACCCAGAGCAGAGGCACCATGAAGATCTGGAAGGGTGTAGGCTGGAAGCAGAAGGTTAGCTTTCAGGCTCTGGATTTTGAATTTTATGCTGGAGGCAACTGAAAGCCACTGAAAAAGTATAAGCAGGGCATAATATGATCAGATATGTGCCTTAGTATCTCAGAGGGATTAAGATGATCTCTTCCTCCTTCGAGGGTCTAAAATGCATTGTTCTGCCTCTGTGGTACTTCACTGCCTTTTCCTTCATAATATGGTTATTTTGTACGCTTATTTTTTTCTTTTATATTCTCTACCCCAACTTGACTTCGTCTAATGGAAGACAAAAATGGTTTCAGTGCTAGCATGCTGTCTTACATGTGGCGGCACTCAATAGATATTTACTTAATGAATGTGCAATGTCCACTTAAAACCATTTATGAATGAATGAGGAAAGAAGGTGGGAAGGTGCAAAAGAAAAAACACACAGGAGTAATACAAAAAAGCTGGATGAATTCAGGTATTCCGTTCAGCCTTTAGATTCTACGTCTATGCCTAAGTGTTCACAATTCTGAATGACTGACATCTAGAGGAAAAAACTGCAGTCATAAAGGAGAATGTTTAAAGTTACTTAAGATGCTATATGAGGTGTACGTGAGGAATATTGTCCCACATCCTATGTTCTCAAGTAAACTGACTATCAGGGGACCCCCCCCAGAATAAAGCGACTATTATTATCAAGAGAGGCCTGTTCCATGCTTAGCACCTAGAACATGAAATCAGAAAGTCCAGCCTAACCCTTGGCCTTGTTCTCTGACTTTCCGTGGGATCTGGAAGGTGGGGAAAAGAGACCGTTCAACCTTTCAGGCCCTTGGGTTTCTTATTTTAAAAGAGGGGATCAAGTACTTTGAATACTGCAAAGAAAGGGGCTCTGCCTCCAATCAAGAAAGAACAAAACATTCCATTGGGAGAGAAGTCAGCTCAGGAACTGAGTGGCAGGTCCCATAGCTCACTACAGCTAATAATATTCACGGTGCTTGTTTTCTTTGTATAACGTTGTCTTTTGCTTTTGAAGCTCTTTCATGTTTATTATCATACCTCATCACTTTGTCTGGCTAGCATAAGAGGAAACTGAGGCAAAAAGAGACTTAATGACTTGCCCAAGGTTCCCCGGGACTAGGGAAGGGAGGTGGGTTCCTGACCCTCAGACGAGACTCTCTCCACTCATCTCAAGGACTTTGTAGGCAGCAAGTTTCCGCAGGGGTGACCAGTGATAGCTACGGCCCTCCTGGCAGTTGTGCTTGGGGTGGGCCCCTCCATTTGGTCCAGGCCTGGGTGATTAAGCACTTTATCATGGCCAAGGGCAATACACGGGAAGTTGAACCTTGGAGGATCTGAGCAGCTGGTGTGGCTTACCCGAGGGAGGGCGTGGGAAAGGAAAAGCAAAACTTAGCACCACTTGCAAGTGCACAGGCTCCCAAGCCACACACTGCACAGCCCAGTTTAGTGTGCATGGTGCAGAGCTGACTGTGACTGCAATCAGCCCATTTTCTGATCTGAGTTTCCTTCCCTTACTGCAAAGCCCTCCAGTCAGTTAGGCAGCAACACCTATCACAAGCCACCAGTATTTAGCCCTATTTTTGGAGCTGGCTTAGGGTGTTTGCCTTTTCTTCTTTTTTTAAATAAAAAAGTGTTGAAAATTCAAACTATATGCCTGTCTATAGAACACAAAGTTAAAACTCTTTCCTTTGAATTTCACTCTAAAGGGGTAACTACTGTCAATACAGTCTTTTTCTTTCCTTCCATACCCTCTTCTGGTCTTCGCAAACATACAATCATATACACATGCATGGTCTTTTAAACAAATGGAATCATATTTGCATATGGTTCTGCAATTGCATTTTTTACTCAATAATAAACATATCACATGTAACCATCCTTGCCCATACAGAGGGTTACTGTATTTTTCTAATTTTAATTTTTCATTTTGAAATACTTAAAATTTATAGGAAAAAAAAAACCCAAGGGCAACATGAAACAATACCTAAAGTGAATTTTGAAAATTTGTAAATTTCTGCAATTTCTTTCCTTCTCCCCCATGGACTTCCCCCAAATCTTCCTGGGAGTCATTGCAGGACCAACTTCAGAACACACTGGGGAGGGGAAAGAGAAAAACCCAACCAAATGTTATCTGCCTGTTGCAGGACTTTCCAACAAATAGCCCAGGCAGGCTGTGTACTGAGAGATCAGCCCAGAAGCTGAGCCTGCAGAACTGTAAGGCCCCTTATACAGCACCCATTCTCCTTGGAGGACAGTCTCAGGTGAAATGGGGCAGTGGCAAGTTCAGTGAGTGTACAATGCTTGAAGATAGTTTCTCCTTCCGGAAATCCAGGGCCAATGGTTTGCAAATGCAGCTGCCTTGCTCAAATGCAGGAAACTTGAGTTCCTTTCTCACCAGAATGTTCTTTTTGCAGATTCTGCTGGGGCCACCCACAGCGTGTGGCTAAACCTGATAGCTGTCCTGTGTCCCAGCGGGAGTGTGTGTTATTCCTGACTCAAGGGCAGGGCAGAGACCTACTGCCTAGACCTGAGCCCAGGTCCGGGCTGCTATCTGGAACAAGCAGATGGTGAGAGGCAGAGAGAGCACAGGGCAGCTAGAGAGAGTACCAGAGGAAAGGAGCATGAGGGCATGCTTCTTCTTTGATAGGTTTTCTGAAGACTGGGGAAACAGCATTTTGGCTGTGATCAGACTTCATGGTGGTAAATGTTTTGATTCCTTCTGCTCCATTTAGAACACTGACTACTTCTCTATGTGCACAATGGTATTCCAGGTCCTTTAGATGCACTGACTAATTTACCCCTCACAGTCACCCTATGCAAGAGTGCTATATTTTCCCCACTACACAGATGGGGGAAGTGAAGCACAGGAAGCTAAATAATTTATCTAGGGAGTAGTAGATATTGGACTTGAACCCACGAACTCTGGCTCCAAAGTCCTTGTACCTAACCATAACATTATGTCACCTTCTTTATGATTTTTAGAGCTGGGGCCTTGCTCTGTCACTCAGGCTGGAGTACAGTTGCAGGATCGTAGCTTACTGCAGCCTTGAACTCCTGAGCTCAAGCAATCCTCCAGCTTCAGCCTCCTAAGTAGCTAGGACTACAGGCACACTACAGGGTCTGGCTCTAGTTGCTTTTTTAGACTAGTGTGGTGTTTCTCAAAACGTATTACTATTTTTATTATTTATTTATTATTTTTTTCTGAGATAGCGTCTCACTCTGTCACTCAGGCTGTAGTGCAATGGCGCGATCTCGGCTCACTGCAACCTCTGCCTCCTGGCTTCAAGCAATTCTCCTGCCTCAGCCTCCTGGGTAGCTGGGATTACAGGCATGCACCACCATGCCTGGCTAATTTTGCATTTTTTTTTAGTAGAGACAGGGGTTCCATCTTGTTGGTCAGGATGGTCTCGAACTCCTGACCTCAGGCGATCCACCCTCCTCGGCTTTCCAAAATGTTGGGATTACAGGCGTGAGCCACCTCGCCTGGCCTCAAATGTATTATAATTTAATAGGTATATACTGAAATGGGTTCCATGCCATATATTTTGGAAAGCCCTAGTTCACTCAATGATAAGCAGGCTTCTTTCATGCAAGACTTCTCAGGGTCTTTCCTTCACTAAGATACATTTATGATCTGGCAAGAGGCTTGTGGCTTGCAGCATTTCCCCAAACTATTTGCACATAAAAATATTTTCCGAGGAACATCTCATGAGATCAGTGTTCTGCTGATCACACTTTGAGAGAATGCCGGCAAAGGGACTTGTTAGGAACAGGGCTTAAGTTCTGGTTCTTGCCATTTAACTGAGTGACTTTCAAAGTTGCTTAATTGGAGCCTGTGTGCCCATCTGCAAAAATGGGAATAACAACAGTCTCTATATCTCATGGAACTATCCGAGGATGAAATGCATACGCAAAGTGCTTAAAATTGTGCCTGCCTCCAAATATTCAATAAATGGGACCTCTTATAATGATGATAAAGAATACCAAATAATTGAAGAAGAAAGAAATTATGAGAATTCAATTAAAAGGGGCAGAGAATCACTGTAAATACTATAATTTCTGAGTGATCTTCACTAACAACAGTGATGCTCCTGTGAGAAAAACATAAAAAATTCTTCCATGAAAGAAAATCCTAAACCATCACAGAGTACAATATTATTCTAAAGAAAGAAAAAACAAGGGAAAATATTTTTTAAAAAATAGTTCAGACAGAAAGTATCTTTGGCAAAGAGGATCTTCTGATAACATAACAGATACAAATGAAAGACAAGGGCTGATTTCCTGGGCGCTAAACCAAGTGGAGGAGTTCTCACAAGGGAAAGAGCCAGGTGCTGCCTCCCTCTGCACTAGGGAAAGAAGGAAGATACACACACACTTTCTTGCGGGGGGTAGATTCTCATCCCTGAACTGAAAACGGCTTGGCATCAACAGGATGTCTTCCTGTTCCCATCTTATGAAGTGACTCATACATCTGCCATTTCACTTGCAGTCACTGTGGGAGAAGAACTAGGAGTCTGTTCATTAGGAATCCTGGCTCCACAAAGGCACTCCCTCCCAGCCTGACACAACGCCCACCTCTTCTTCCGGTTGTGCCTGCCAAGCGTGAGAGTGTACAAAAACCAAAGCAAAACAAAAATCCCAACCCCTTGAACCAAGCAGCAGGCAGGGAGAATGTTGCAGTAGAGGGCTACTGCTTCCTGATGCAAACGTGGACGCCACATGCACAGCCCACAGTTCCAGAACCCACAGCACCTGAAACAATTTGCTCTCAGTGGGCCAGAGCAGCTCTAAACACTAGACTGCTTCCTGTTGTGCAGCTATGTAAATGAACCCTGTGCTGGGGCCAGCGTCCAGCTGCACTCTGTGGCAGGGATGAGTGAGTAATGGAGCCACCAGGGCAGCCTCTCAGTGGAACATACTTGTGTAGCCTGCAGGCTCAGCCTCATGATGCCAACCCCAGAAGCAGTGACCCCCTCACAGGGCACCACCTCTGCCAGGAAAACCATCCATGTGGTGGGGACAGACAATTCCTTAGAAAGCACCATCTGGATTCAGGAACCTCAGCAGATAGGGACTGAGTTGGAGGATGATTAAAACCTAGGGGAGTGGGCTCCAGACTGAACTTGGAGTGGTTTCCTTGGGTCATTTCTAATCTGCCTCAGTTTCCTCATGTAAGATGAGAGGGACCCACCTCTCAGGATCTCCTCATTTGTGCAAACACCAAATATGTGTGTTTGCTAATGTCCACAGCCACTGGAAAGGAAGTATGTCATTTTGCAGATGTGCAAACTGATGATTGGAGGAGTGAGTGTGGCCAACATTATGTAGATACTAAAGTTGTGGAGCCTGAATTTAAACCAAGAATTGTGGATATTCAGAGGTGTCTACTCCTGAAATTCCACATAGGCTGCTAAGCTTCCTTAAAATGATGTTTGCAACTAAAACCAAGTCTTAGTTTTCTATATAAGCAGTACTCATTGGGTAAATTATCTACTGCAAATTAAAAATCATACTTTCATCAACCCTTCTTGGGCTACTTACTCTTTTGTATTGCCAAATGGCCTGTGCTTAGGGGATTATAAATGGATTTTGAAACTAGCTAAAGCAAGTTTAATTCTCATATTAAATCATATCAAAATAAATCACTAATATAATTCCACAGCCAAATGTAAATTATTTCTGTTCTAAGGCAATACCTCATTTATTGGCCTGAAGAAAGTTGGTTCTGAAAGATAAACAGTCACATGGATGGTAAGAAGAATCTGGGCCCAGGGTCAAGAAATCGAGGGTCTATCTAGGTTCAGGTATTAGCTGGTTAACTGTGTAATTTATGCAAGTCACTCAATCCCCTTCCCTTTCCCTTTCTGCATCAGTAAAACAAAGAGCTTGGATTAGATCAGTGTTTCCTCCTCTTTTCAATATGAAGACTTTTTTTTTTTTTTAAATGTATAAGCACTAGCTTTTCCCTGCTCCAAAGACAGCTGTGTTTTTGGAGGCTAATGGTTATGAAAATATGTAATAACAAGAAATTAACAAAAATGTTCTCTTTATTAATTGCAACAACATCTTAATATACTTTAACAAGAGTGGTGCCATTACGTTTAAGACACTGTTACTCAGTTTATTGTCAATATGTGGCCCCTGTAAACAATGGCTCACCCTTTGCAATAAACTGTCCACTCCCCTTACCATTCTTTGCCTGTACACTTTGAACCTTCAGTGTCAAGCTTTATTATAAAAACTTTTTCTTTTTTTTTTTTTCTGTCACCCAGGCTGGAGTTCAGTGGCAGGATCATGTCTCACTTCAGCCTCAACCTCCCAGGCTCAGATGATCCTCCCACCTCAGCCTCCTGCGTAGCTGGGACAGGTGTGTGCCACATCAGGCTATTTTTTTGTTTGTTTGTTTTTTGGTAGATATGGGGTTTCATCATGTTGCCCAGGCTGGTGTTGAACTCCTGGGTTCAGATGATCTGCCCACCTCAGCCTCCCAAAGTGCTGGGATTACAGGTGTGCACCACTGTGCCTGGCCCTATAAGCAAATTATTCCTAAGAAACTACATACCACATTTCCATTGTTTTGTTTTGAACAATAAAGCAAATTTTTAGTTAGTGATTTTGTTTTGTGCTAAATTACAATCACTGTGCAACAACAGCCACAGATTTATTCACTAGACATACACAACTGAATGCCTGTGCTAGGTTTATAGAGGTGAATAAATAGACTCAGTCACTGTCCTCACCGAGCTTTGGTCTATATCAACTCTTTCACAACGATCCTGAGCCCTCCCCTCTGTTTATCTCCAGCCTCAACCTCCCCGTGGAGCTCTGGTCTCTAATTTCTACCTGACTGCTCAACATTCCACTTGGATATCTAAAATGTATCTCAAAGTTTACACATGTAGGCCAGGCATGGTAGCTCACACCCATAATCCTGGCACTCTGGGAGGTGGGAGGATCACTTGAGACCAGGAGTTTGAGACGTGCCTGGGCAACATACACAGAACGTGTCACTACAAAAAAATTTAAAAGGTTAGCTGGGCATGGTGGCATATACCTATGGTCTCAGTTACTCCTGAAGCTGGGGCATGAGGATTGCTTGAGCCTAAGAGTTCAAGGTTATAGTAAGCTATGATTGTATCACTGAACTCCATTCTGGGCAACACAGCAAGATCTTGGCTTTTAAAACAACAGAAATGGGACTAGGCGTGGTGGCTCATGCCTGTAATTCCAGCACTTTGGGAGGCCAAGGTGGGTGGATCACCTGAGGTCAGGCGTTCGAGACCAACCTAGCCAATATGGTAAAACCCCATCTTGACTAAAAATACAAAAATTAGCTGGGCATGGTGGCAGGCATCTGTAGTCCCAGCTACTTGGGAGGCTGAGGCAGGAGAATCATTTGAACCTGGGAGGCGGAGGTTGTGGTGAGCCAAGATTGCACTATTGCACTCCAGGCTGGGCAACAGAGCGAGACTCTGTCAATTAAAACAAACAAAAACAAAAACAAAAACCTAGCAACAACACACTTAATATGTAGAAATCTCTGGATTCCACCCTGTATGCCTGTCAAAATCCTTCTTCCTGTGGCATTCACCATCTCTGAAATGGTAATACCATTCACCCAAATGCTCAGGCCCAAAAGACTCTTCCTGTTCTGAAATCCTCTCCCTCAAGGTGATATCTGCAGACAGTTGATCACAATGACACAGCTGATCACAATGACCAGTATGACCTTCACTCAACGTAAGTTTACTGAATGCCTACTATGTGGTAGGCCCCATATAGACACAGAAGACAGAGGGCAGGCTGACATCACACAACTGATGAGAAGTATTGGGATTGCAATGTTGGAAAATCATAGAATAGGGGCTTTATCTTGTCCTGGGATCAGGGATAGGTTTTTGAAAGTGGTGTTCATGAGCTACATCTTCAAAGGAAGAGCCTGCATCAAAGTGGTGTACTTGTAAGTTAGAAATGTACTCATGAATACTCAAAATATCTGACAGATGAACTTCAGGGTTGAGGGAAGAGTTATGTTCTCACTCCTACAAATCAGAGCAAATCAGAGCTAGGCATAAACCAGACATAGTGAGTCCAGATATTTGAAGACCAAATGACCTGCTTAATTTAAACCTAACCCAGCCAGGAAAGCCATTGTGAAACTGGAACTCCACAATGGGCCGGAAAGCAGTTACAACTCTGTTTTAAAGCTGCTTTTCAATCCTTTTCAAAAAGCATAAAAATGTTCATATTTTTTGACCCCATAATCTGAACACAGGGAATTTATCCTAAGGAAATAATCCAAAGTATGTGTAGAGATATTCACTACAGTATTATTTACTGAAAAATTAAAAATGAAGAATAAAAATTCACAAAACACAGGCATGGATAAATTATGGCATGCCAGCTGGACAAATGTACCACTGAAGGCATGATTTTTCAAGATTGTATATATGTTTAGGATGTTACATTAAGTAAAAAATACATAGTTTTACCCGTGCTACTCAGAGAGTATATAAGATTATATATAAAATGCATAAAGAATGAGCAGAACATACAAAAATGAATTAATTTGCTATACAGGACTATGAATACTCTTACCACTGTTGTTTGAACAATTAAAACAATTAAAAATAGAACAAGTCTCCTGTATTTCTTTCTTGCTGATCTGGGGCAGGGGTCTGTAAATTACAGCCAGTGGGCCAAACCCAGTAGGCTGATGATTTTTGTAAATAAAGTTGTATGAGAACACAGGCATGCTCACTTGTTTATGTATTACCCATGGCGGCTTTTGCCCTGCAATGGCAGAGTTAAGTAGTTGTGATAAACACTGCATAGCCCACAAGGCCTAAAATATTTACTATTTGGCCCTTTACAGAACAAGTTTGCCAACACCTGATCTGGAGTAAGAAAAGATCATGCTTCATTCTAAAATTTACCACATATATAACTGTTACGGTTTATATGTTTGTGTCTCCCCAAAATTCATATGCTGAAATCCTAACCCCCTTGGTGATGGTATTAGGAGGTGGTGATTAGATCATGAGGGTGGAGCCTCCATGAGTGGGATTCATGCCCTTATAAAGCAGGCTCAAGGGAGCTCACTGGCCATTCCCACCATGTGGGTACATAGCGAGAAGGCACCATGTATGAGGAGGAAGCAGGACCTCGCCAGACACCGAATCTGCTGGAGCCTTGATCTTGGACCTCCACTGCTCCAAAACTGTGAGAAATAAATGTTGTTTATAAGCCATCCAATTTATGGTATTTTTGTTGAAACAATCATGAATATGAATGAACAAGGAATCATCCATATTTTATATTTTTCTCCACTAGTTCTTAAAAAAAAACCCAAACTAAAGATTAAACCATTCCCCGAAATTATTCTTCCCATTTGTTTCTATTTCAGTGTATATATAAAGCATTAATCAGATAGCTTGTTATCTAATTTGAAGCTCAGTTCATTTTTATAAAACACAGACTGGGGAAACGCAACAGAGAAATGCTTCTTAAGTTAAAGATTAGTGCTAGGAACTGAAAACCATTTTTTACAACTTAAGGTTTTGTTTGCTTTTTAAAGCTTCTCTGGCCTTTGGGAAAAATAAACAAGTCAGAGTTCCTGGCCATTCTGACTGCACACCTGGACTTCATGGCCATCACCTTCTTGTGTAAGGTCACTGACACGTGCAGACTACATGGACTTAATTCCTCCGAGCTGTTCCTCCTTGTGCTGCAAAAATGCACTGACCCTGGAAGAAAGTTCACCATATTCTATCCAAAGTCCCTCACAAGTTACCAGTGCTGTTAACTGCCTGGCATCTGTTTCCTCTGTTTGCCAACAGGGGAAGGACTGCTGGCTATGTTTAGGGTTAACAGCTCATTCTCAGATTCTGGGGGGGAGGCTGGGATCACCCCAAACAGAAACTGATCATCAAAGGTCTTTGATTCCACCACCTTTGAGTCTATAACAAACTAGTTGTTCGATACTAGAATAAATTATTTAAAAATACTGTATAACTTGACAAAGCTCTAGAATTGGACCAAGGAAGTAAAGTCTAAGTCAAAAGTCCCAAACTGGCATTTGGAGGGCTAAATTTGGCTTGTGGACTGTTTTATTTGGCCTACAGAGAATTATTCTTTTTTTTAATGGAGCTAACATTCAGAAATTGGGAGTTTTCACATAAAAATCCAGATTTCTGGCTTCTTTACATAAAGCACATTCCCACGTGGCTGCTCGGTTGGAGCTGAGTAGCAGATGCTCTTGGATACGGCCTGGCCTCACTCGCTGCATTGCTATACTTGCCTGGGCCCACAGGTGGCTGAGGCTGTGACCGTGGGGTAAGTCATCTTTTGGAAAGTTGTTCCAATGTTTCAAGCAGGCAGTGGGACCAACATCAAGTTTAGGAATCAAAACCTTTAAAGTGCTGAGACTGAATTTTAGTTCTGCTTTTCTACTTAGAGGTGGCATCAATTAGGGTGAACCGGCAGATTCTCTAACACCCTTTTAGAAATGACCTAAGTAAATGCTCACAACATTCATAAAAAGACTCATCTACCACAATGTGCATTAATCAATTAATATCAAGAAATGTTTTATTCTCATGACTCAAGTTCTGTTTATTTCCCCTGACCTACTCTAAAATGATCTAATATTTAATAATTTAATAAATATATGTTGGCATTTTCTAGAGGCAAGCTACTACACTCTACACGCACAAAGAATTCAGAAATTCTCTGGCCCCAAGGATTTGGTAATTCAGCTGGGAAGAAAACGCTCACACAGACCAAACAGAAGCTTATAGCTCTAACTCTGTGGCAGGCACTGTGCTCAGAGCGTTCATTCTCACAACTACTCTATGAGATAAGCACGATTATTTTCTCAAAAGAGGAATAAATTTGGGGGCCTGAAAGGACAGGTGGGGTCCAAAGAAGTTGAACAAAAGTAGCAAAGATGTGTATAAAGTGATATAAGCTATCTAAAAAATTTTTATTATAAATAAAGTCACTAAATTTCAGTGGAAGTTCACTGGCAAATTACACCATTTGATTACTTTCTACATCAAAGAACGCAACTTCCCATTCTTGGAAACATATAATGATTTCTGGTGGTATATGGACATACATTTATTTTAACAGAAATAGCTCATGTTTATTTTAAACATGATAAAAAGATAAAGATTTGAAAAAGATAAAGATAATTACACATCAAACTAGTGGTTTTATGGATGACACTGTTTGAGACAAGGATAAGTTAAAAAGTGAGTTGATTTAAAATGGATTTAAAGAAAAACACTAAACATCTGATACTAGATGGTATGCAGGTCTGATAAATACTCTGATGGTGGCATGCAAAATACTGGTGTTTAGAATACACTACCTTATTAGAAGAGTAAAGATACAAGCTATCTACTTACTAATCAGGAAGAATAAAGGTTTCTTTTTGACTGCTTAGTAAAAAATTCAGTTACACTGGGTTGACTAAGAAAACATTCCTAGAGTATTACCATGAAGCCACCTTCCGGGATCTGGAGAGTAGGAGTACGGGCAGCTGGGTGAGAATGAAATGCTATCTATTGTTTTAGGAATTTGAATCTGGAAATCTCAGCGTCAAGATTTAGTATGCACTGAAGCTAGTACCTGAAGCAGAAGCAAGGTTCTTCAAGCTACTGTCAGCTGGGTGGGCAAAATAACACAAAAACAACAAATATAACAAAATGCAATACATTTTTATTAACAATAAAAACTGCATCTAACCTCATGGCATAAATGTCTTCACACAGCAACTGACAGAGAATTTTTATTTGCTGCTACCGCAGCCAAATTCAACAGAAGTACAGAGTGAAACTCAGAAAAGCCTAGATTAGATAAAGACCGTGACAGGCCAGAATGCCTTTGCATACAGGGATTTTGCAAGGTAAGACCAGGGAAATAAGACAGTTTATAGGTTTACTCACACCTGCCTCCATTTGAATTTGCTTCCTGACTGCCCCCTACCTCCCCTGAAAAAGCCCTATTTATGGCATGTATTTTTAAAACTTCAGAAACTCAAAGAGCAATTAATTTAGGCTGCTGTAATGCTTAAGACACTTCTATATTTCTATTCATCAATAAACTGAATTCTTTGTGTTTATAAGCAGGAGGTAAGTTATGAGGAAGACCAGTCATCCAGCTTTTTACAAGGATATTGGTCTTTAAGAGATTGAGAACGTTAGTTGCATGTTAAACAATTTTCTGGAAATATATCACAATAGAGAAAATGGCATTTATTTTGTCAGTGAAGTACTGAAAATGGTTAGTAGAAATAACATAGTAAGCCACTTGCGTGTGTTCCTTTGAGTGAGTTTTTGTGCGTGTGCGTGGGGAAGAGAATCCTCAAAGGGCATTGCTTGAGTGATGATGACAGTACGAACAATAAACTTAACAGTATTTACTGGATGCTTCCTATGTACCAGGCACTGGTGCTACACAAGAATTACCTCATTTACTCTTCACACTAACCCTATGAGGGAGTACTTCTATCATTCCCACTTTATGTATGGAGAAACAAAGGCATGAAGAAATCAAGTAAACTACAGCTAGCAAGTCACAGAGCTGGGATGCGATCCTAGGTAGAGCAACTCCAAGCTTTTGCTCTTAAATGCTGGTCCCCCAGGTGCCTTCTAAGCAAGATTGTTCTGGGTTAAACATCAGGGTTTTTGTACTGCTAACTGCTGTCTGCAACTCCAGAGCCTGAAATGAAATTCTCAGGTGTCCAAGGAAAGGCAGGGGCTACACTTGGTGTTTCCTCTCCACTGCGCCCTACACTGTGCTCGGGCACTTCTTTAAATAACTGATTTTCAGATATATGAAGAATGTTTGTAAGAAGGAGCACCAGTTTGTAGTCTGCAGAGAGGGCCCACATCTTAGTCCAGCTCTATGGAAATGGACAGAGACAAGGCACAGTTCCAGAATCATACATATGTGACTGCTACTCATGGGGCAGGAGCTAGGAGGACTCAGGTGTTTTTGTGAAAGGCCATACAGATGCTGTTAATATCTCATTTCATCCTCACTAGAACCCTACAAAGTATGTAACATGTCCCGTGTTACAGATAGGAAGAGTGGACTTTGGTCATCTGCACCAAATTATACACTTAGCAAGGGGTAGATCCAGCATTTGAATCTCTACCTCCAAATCTTCTGTCCCTCCTAGCATATCTCCTAAGAGAGACTGTGATCCTGTTTAAAACTACAACCAAGAGTAGTGGCTAAGTTCACAGGCTGGAGCCAGAATGTCTGGGTTTGACCAGCTCTGCCACCTACTTGCTATATGACTGAGGGCAAGTCGCTTATTTTCTCTGTACCTCTTTCAGTATCTGTAAGATGTGAATAATAATTGCACCTATCCTACTGGATTGCATTGAAGGATGAATGTGCTAGTGTTTGTAAAGTGTTTAGTACAGTGCTTGGCACATGGTAAATATTTAGTTAAGTGTGTGAAATGAATAAAAATGTAAAACTTTCTCTTACATGGGCACTTAATACACAGACGACAAATCAGCCAGGGTAATAGATGTGTCATCATGGAAAACTTATAAATCAACTCTCGCAGTGGCCAACGTAGCAAGCCCACCACAAACACTGCTGTGGGACCTGATAGCTTTCCATCTGAATTGTTGATGTGAAGAATACATTTGGAAGAGTCCTGGACTTTAGTCTCAGATCTGACATGAATTACTGTGTGACTTGGAGACAGCATTTCACTCTTCTGGGCCCTGCTTCTTCCCAGGTGAAAAGCTGCCCCGGTGACCAGGCAGCATGGCATGGGGAAGGAAAGAGCCGAGAAATGGTGTCCAAGCCCCACAGGGTCTGGTTCTCCCATATACGACTTTTATAACTTTGGACGAAACTGCTTTATTTCTTTGCATCTCTATTTCTTCTAAATTGGAGAAAATGGTGTCTGTCCCTTTATTTCACAGGGTTGAGGGCAAGTAAGAAAGGGAAGGTTAGAGCCCCTTTGCAAACAGGGCTCTCCACAGGCATCTCCTTTGCTGGGCAACAGGTGGATACTTAGTAAGTATTTGTGGTTTCCAAGTCTCTGTAAAAATCTAATAAATAAATAAACACATAAATAGATGTTTGTGGAAATGACGTGCAGCATCTACCATTGTCTGATGTAGTTTTCCTTGTTTGTTACTTGTTTCTCCATCCCCCTTGAAGCTAAGGTTTCTGAAAGCAGGGACATCTCTGTCTATATCCCTGCAACTGGTAGAGTCAGTACTTAATAAATACTTATTGACTGCATTTGTGGAAAGTATGAATACATGAACCAATGAATAAATGACTCTGAAGTTACATGAGAAGCAAACAAACTTACCTAAAGATACTAATGAAAGTTCAAAGTCTTAAGAAACAAGGTAGGTAGCACTAAAGCTCTTGGTGTATTGTATCATCTGACTCCTCTAAATTCGTTTCTTTGGAGAGGTGGTTTGGGCGGAGAAATGGCCGAGTTAAGATACTACAAGGTTGTTAAATTAACATACTCAGCAGGTCCACAGACTTTCTAAAGCTGAATACCAACCGGGATAATTAAAGGCCAGAGCCTTCTTTTTTAATTGACTCTCCAATAAACTACCTGCTGACAAAGGCATAGTTAAGTTGATTCCTGCAAGAATAAAGAAACTTTTCTCTTCCATTCTTAATTTTTTAAAAAGTCCCCACTTTCCCCTCTAGCTCAATGAGCACTTAAATTCAGCAGAATTAAAAGGAAAGTTACCAAATACTTTTTTTTTTTTTTAAACTAAGCAACATCCTTTCTTCCCAGCAACCAATTCATGAAGGCACGGAAGTGGCTTGTGCTGAGGAAGGCATTTGGAGGGAGCTATGGGGGCGGGGGAGGTGGTTACACCAGCTCTTCCCCAAGGGATGGAGAAGTGCCCAGGAGCCTCCCTCATTACTCTCCATCCCTGTGGTCTAAAATAAAATCTGCCACCTAAAATATACTGTTCTAAAAATAGGGAGTTTGGCTTAAATACACCAGTTGGTGTTTTGATTTTTAAATTATGTGCAAAAAATTATGCTTAAGACCCAGAGAGTATTAGTAAGTAATTCAAGGAGGTTGCCATTTTATTTTGATTCCAAAGTTCTAAAAAATTTATTCTCTCAGAATCTGAGGAAAGGTGAAAAGAGACAACAGAAGGCGGGTAATATGATGTAGAAGGCTTAAATTCCAGTTTGAAAGTGAAAGGCAGCTAAACATTTCTAAAGCAAATAATACACTTTAAAAGTGTGTGTGTGTGTGTGTGTGTGTGTTTTTCGTGGCAGGGGCCGTGCTATAATTCACTACAAATAAGTAGAAGAAAAACTGGCGAGTTTCAACTTAGTTACTCCTATCTTTCCCGATGTCATTTTGGGATCCAAATTCTATGCACACAAAACTGCAAATAATTCCTAACATGCAGTTTTCAAAGCATAAGGAATCTTTTTTTTTTTTTTTGAGACGGACTCTCGCTCTGTTGCCCAGGCTGGAGCGCAATGGCACGGTCTCGGCTCACTGCAACCTCCGCTTCCCAGGTTCAAGTGATTGTCCTGCCTCAGCCTCCGGAGTAGCTGGGACTACAGGGGTGTGCCACCACGCCCAGCTAACTTTTGTATTTTTAGTGGAGAGGGGGTTTCACCATACTGGCCAGGCTGATCTCGAACTCCTGACCTCAACTGATCCGCCCACC
>NW_012114688.1:2274492-2323449 GCF_000951035.1 Colobus angolensis palliatus
TCCTGTCTCAGCCTCCTGAGTAGCTGGGACTACAGGCACCCATCACCATGCTCGGCTAACTTTTGTATTTTTAGTGGAGAGGGGGTTTCACCATACTGGCCAGGCTGATCTCGAACTCCTGACCTCAACTGATCCGCCCACCTCAGCCTCCTGAAGGGCTGGGATTATAGGCGTGAGTCACCGCGCCCAGTCCATAAAAAATACTATTGAGTGTTCGATGGCCCAAGACTGTATCATCTTTGGAATAAGAGTTTTAAAGCCTCCCTCATCAGGCATCAATCATAACCAGAATGTATTTTCAGAAAGGTGTGTTATTATAGTATCTTGATTAATGAATATTAATTTCACATGAAATTGGGCCGTTTTAAAAAAGCTTTCACTTAAGGAGAATGAGGTGGGTGAGTAGTGTTATAAGAAGCAAGTATTAATGCTATCTCCTTCTGGACAGAAAGACTGAAGTACCTAAAAAGTTTGATTTTACACGTGAACTTTAGCAACACAATTTTCAGCTCATCTCTAGACTACAAAGATTTGGACTTGTGTGTGGGTGGCATCATGTGTGGACCACAAAAGTCACTCTCTCTCCTCCTCTCCCCGGAACAAACACCCACAAACTGATGGGGATGCTCTGAAGGTTAAACTAGATCTTCTAATTGTCCAGGAACGTATGCTATGCAAACAATGTTGGCTTCCCGTGCCAAGGCAGAGCTATTGTGGGACTTGAGGCTGCTGGCTACGAGAAGGATGGTGGGGAATAGTTCTATTCACTGGGGCAAAGTGGGAACCCAAAAGAGGGTGGCTGAAATGTTTTATTATCCTAATCTTCAGAGAACAAATAATTACAGAACACTCTATATCAGAACAAGAGCCTGTTAGTCTGCATTGGGGAGGGGGGGAGCAGGGAGAGAAAAGGCAGAGGGCACAGATAAAGAACTTTCCTTTCTTGGGGGCAGGGAAAGGAGAGAACCTAAAGAGTGGACTACAATTCACTTTTCGAAGGAGTTTTCTATTTGTAATATGTTTTCTTTGAAGAGTAGAAGTTCTGAGTGTTTGGGAGTTTGGTTATAGATCAAGAAAGAAATTCCTAGCTTTCCAGAGTTTGGTGGCTACCAATCAAAGGTCAATCAGACATGAAAATCAGAGTAGTCCTGAAACCATACCATAGGCTACTGGGAAGATGTAACATGCTTTATATATATATATAAAAATAATCTCTTGCATGCATTTTTCTCTTCAGTGAAACAAAAGGGATATGAGTTCTTTAAAAGAAGTAGCAAGAAGGGCACAAAAAGCAGAAATCAGGGCTTGGGGGAACAAGAAGAAGAGAGGGTGGAGGAAGAAGTGCAGCGTCTCTTGGGATGGCAGCTGTTTTATTTGCACCCTCGAAGAGTTCCTGAAATAATTAATATGCACTGCCATTCTTGTTTTTCCAGTGGTGATTTCATCCAGTCCCTATAGAAACTCAGAATTAAATGTCATGGTTTTGTGTTTTGGAAAGCAAAACTCTCCCCCAAAACAAGGGAGTTCTGAATACTGCTGAGAGCATGTGAGATCTGAAAAGCCTGCAGAGTGCTAATCATTAACATGCTACTTTTGGAGGCAGGACTGCCCCTTTCTTTGCTATCACATTTCCTTCTATTTGATCCTGCCCTGTCCTGGTTTACTTTCTGTTTCTCCCACTCATTACCACGCATTCTTCCGTAACACATGTGAAGTCCAGAATAGCCTCTCCCTTTCGGTTGGCCAACTCAACACTTCCCTTACAAACTCTCCTTTAAAAAAAATCATCTCTGACTTATTTTCCAAGGCCTTTCCCTCTTCCCGCTTCCCTTTGGGGTGGGGGAAACAACCAAACCCTCCATTTCTTCCTGAATAATGCAGGAGAATAAAGCAGAAGTAAGGTCTATAGACATTACTTACCGTAACTGCAAATAAAATGGTGTCTAAGAAGAACAGTCTGCTAATTTAGTTTGCAGGCAGATAGATTTGGGTTCACATCCTGCCTTTGTCATTTGCTCGTGGTGAGACTATGGATAGGTCGCTTAACCTTCCCCTAAACCTCCGGGTTTTTTTACCTGCAAAATGGAACTTTACATTAGGGTAAAATTATTATTTTAAGATAATAGTATTAGGGGTTTTAATGGTAAAGAAAAGCCCTTCCAGGGCTGTAAAGGGAATTAAATGAGAGGAAGCACATGGAGTGAATGGAACACAGTAAGCGCTCAATAAATGTTTGCTGCTACTGATGATGATGTAAATTCTTTGAGGAGAAATGTCATCCTTTCCGCCACTGCATGTATAGTAACAAGGATTCAGTGCTTCTCAAAGCTAAAAGACAGTACCAGGAGGAAGGGACTGGGTACAATTGTTTGCTGATTGCAGCCCCCAGGAAGCACGTCTCAGAGGCAGCCTGCAGAACAGAGCAAAGGGCTTATTTTAGGAGCCTCCAGTCAGGACAGACTGGTTGATCTAGATGCCTCACCTGGCAAGGCAGCCTCAGCCACAGGCTTCTCTCCACAGGCTATCGGCATTCCCAGTGGGATGCACCACAGCCCCAGACTCCGGGAATTTTACCCACAACTTGTTCCCCTCTCCTGATCTCCCTTCTCCCTTTTGGAGACCTCAAGGCTTGAGAGAAATGAAAAGCAACAGCTCTGCCTGACAAATAAGGTAAGGACTCTGCCTCTCAGGTGCTGAGTCACTGGTTAGGAACTGTCCCATCTACAGACTCTCCCAGAAAATTACACAAAAACACAAAGTTGGGCTCCAAACCTTGGGCACTCTGAGAAAGGCTCTGATTCACCAGGGTGTGCTTCAGAACTGAAACTCTGGGGACAGAAGGTACCCACTGCCCAGCCTGCGAGCAACCTATCTTCCTTTAAACAACAAAAACGAAGCAGAAAGAGGAAAAAAGCCTGAACCTTTCCTAATAAGGTAATACCACATGCCATTTCTAGTTTCGAATTGCTTGGCACGCCAGGATCATATGACATTCACTGCAGCTACTGCTTCATGCTTGTGTGAGGCTCTCCAGGAAAAATGAGAGAGTCTTTGGTGTGCCTCTGGGGATTACAAACGAATAGGCAACATGCTTTGCCAGTGGAACCCCACATTTTCCTGATTCACCACACTTGCCTCACATTCCTCTTTCACACTGCTGCCTGCAGGCCCCTTGCTTTGTGGGCTCAGGCATTGTAAAAGTTCTCAGGTTGCTTTGTATGCAGGTTTTCTCTCTCCAACGAGGGGCACGCTTTTTAAGGGCAGAAACACTCCTTTTTTTCTTTTGTTTTACCCTGCTATGCTTATCACAGCGTAATCCACCCAGCAGTTACTCAATAAATGCTTCACGACAGACTAGTGCTGATAATTTTACAGATCAGTGGGTGATCATTTTATATCATTAGCCCCCAACTTACAGATCGGCAGGGTTTCAAAAGTTGGTTTCAAAGAAGGTATTTATGGAGCATATTTTCCCATAGAAACAGTGTTATAACTGGGGCTTAGGTTTCCAGGCCCGCTTATTTCTCAGAATATCCTATACCTACTTATATGCGGTCTTACTGAGCTCTCTCATTTGCCTCAGACTCACATTAGACTGCCAGTACATGGGCAGGATAAACTCTAGTTCTTTCAGTTACAGCAATGATGACTTGCACAAATTTTCTTTCCCACTTATTAGTCGTATTTTCATATTTCATGACACTATATGTAGCAGCAGGTAATAAATTACTCATCATATACTTTAAAAATAACACTAACCGGTAAGGAGTTATTTTTGTTCCTCATTAAAAAATATGCATGCACTTTTGCTTTTCCTTTTATATTAAAATATTTTTCAACAATTTTTAACCTCAGTTATTATTTGGGCCACTCCAGACTTTCCCAACCATTTATACACATTGACCCCCTCACCCACCCACCCACCCACACATCCACTCATAGTCTACCTATTACCAAAAAAGATTTGTAGTATAAATTATAGCCTCCAGGACTGCCCATTTACATGGATACACACACACACACACACACACACACACACAGTAAAATGCATTCTGGGCCACTAAAAATATTTATTATTATTATAGAAATGAATGACATTAGCTTTCGAAGTAAAAGCTATAGTTGTTCAACAGAGAGGCAGAGTCTGTGAGCCACTTCTCACCACAGCATAGGGGGAGTGTTTAATGGTCTACCTCTGGGAATAATACAGTATCTGAAGAAAAAAGCTTGCAGTGGCTCAAGGGGCAGGACAATCACCTTCAGTTGCCTGTCCCACAGTGAGGGTCTCTGCCCAGTTTCCTCCAGAGCCTTGAGAGTGGCAGCTCTGGGGGAACACTGTCCCCTGTCCAGGGTGGGGTCTTCAAACAGGTCAAGGTTGCTGTGTTTGGGGTTATGAGTACAAAATAACATGCACACAAATGTTGACTGGTGTATTGGTTCTTGGATACTTAGGTAACCTGAAAAGCCATACCTTGACCCTTATTCTCATTCAATGGCATCCTGAAGAGAAATCTAAGTGATTTTCCAGCATGGCTTGCGAGACATCTCTTGTGTCTCTAAGGCTGGCGGAAAGAGTTATCATGCAGATGCTCTAGAAGAGTCAAACCCAAACAATAAGCAAACAGAAACCTCTCTCAAGCCTAAAGTGCTGAACACATGTACTAAATGAGATGAGCCTCTCTCCATTTTCTGGAGTTCACAGCTGTCTTTCTAAGCTAAGTTGGCATTTAAGTGGCACAGCAGAGATGCCAGGTTAATGGCTGTGAAGGATGACAAGTATCAGTACGGTTGTATTATATCTGTCTTTCAGAAAGAGTTACTACCAAGACAAGAAACTGCAGTCTCCTCCCTGCCCCATAGCACCTCATAGTTATTCAGTGTGGCCCATCCTCAATTGATTACGCTGACCCTTTAATGAGGAGTTCTGATAACCATATTCTTGTTAGCAGGCCTTTTCTTTGGTCAGCTCTTACAGGAAATCTAACATATACTCCTTCACTCTCCCACCATTTGGAGAAATATAACTGACTCAATGCAGTAATTAAGTACCCCGTATTCATCTTTCCTTGGCGTTTCGGGATGTTGTTCTGGTTCCGGGTCTCACTTGAGAGAAGAGGGCAGCTGTCTGTAAGCAGCAACTATAAGAGACTGGTCTGAATGTACCAGGATCACAACAGACATTTTGAAAGTTTACTTTGATTGTTTACTTTGTCTCTGAAAAATGCCAAGCATGTAGGAGTTTGGGGTTAACAAGTCGCATGCAGTCAGATCCCCCTTCTGTTGAGCTATTACTCCAATTTAAGGATTGCAGATATGCGGCATGGAGGTTGCCTCTTTTCCTCTTGCACTCAAGGCAGACATCCCTAATGGATCAGCACTCACAGCAGCTATCACTAATGAGTCATGGTGTTCTTTCCTGTTGGGCCCAGATGTGAGTTAATTAATACTTCTTTTCAACACCTCGCTCTAATCACATAAGTTGGAAACAATGAACTATTTTTGTTCTAATTGATTTCATATGCTTTAATTTCTTTCCTTGAAGCAACTGACAGTTGACTAAAGTATCATTACCTTATTTTAGCAACATTCTCTCTATACTTCTTAGCTAATTCCTCCACTAATCTGAGCTATAAATAATATGGGCTATCATCCATTGCCAGACACTGTTAGATACTAAGTGCCAATTTATGTCCCTGTGTCCTTACGAAAATCTCAAGGCAGGGAAAGGTGGCTCAAATCTGACCTGTATTATGGCTTCCAGTAACCTTCCCAGGTGGCTGCTACCCTGAACTAGCGGCCTCTCTTTGCTTCCTACAGTGTCACCACTGCATTCACTCTGTCGTACTACAATGGTCTGTCCATGTATCCTCTTCCCTACTTAGCTCCACAACATGTCTTACTCACCTAGAACAATGCTGAATACAGAGTGGGTGTTTGGTAATTATGTTGACAGACTTTTTTTTTAAGTTCTTGTTTTCAAATGCAAGTTGAGCATCCCAAATCTGAAAATCCAAAATCCTTCAAAGTCTGAAACTTTTTGGGCCCTGACATGACACTCAAATTAAATGCTCACTGAAGCATTTCAAATTTGGGATGCTCAACTGGTAAGTATATAATGTAAATATTCCCAAATCTGAAAAAAACCTGAAATCTGAAACACTTCTGGATCCAAGCATTTCAGGTAAGTGATTCTCAATCTGTACTTGCTGAGTTTCAATTCATGCCCTACAGTGAACATGACCTGTGACAAGCCCTGCAACTGGAGGAAATTTTACTTCCTAAAGTAAGGAGTGGTGGGCAGGCCAGGTAGAATTGAGGTGGGGGCCACAGCAGCCCCAACACCTTCCTTGAATCAGCTGTTCGCATGCACCTCCTCTCCAAGCATGGAAAGCATTCACAGCTCAGCTTCTGCCTCCACGCTTCACTGCTGGGTTTGCTGTTTGCCTTTCTGTGTGCCTCCCACACTGGACTGTGCGCTGTATCCCTAGCACTTAGTAAAGTGTTTGGTCAGTGGTGAATAAATATCTTTGAAGGGGTCTGTACTAAAGAGACCACTGGCCTGAGACTGGAGAACCGGGAGCTACTTCTAGAACTGCCCTGATCCCCTTGGGTAGTTTCTGTCTGGGTTGTTTCTGTGGTGTTGGTGAGAGAATGCCTGCCCAGCAGGACAGGTGGTGGGTGTTAAGTGTGGCAGTGTATCTGAGCACTCTGCCAGGGTAAAGGTAGGCGCTCCCTTCTCCTCTTCAGGAGGCTGCCCTGCACCGGCTGGTGGTGTCATTCCAGCATTCCTGCCCCTTTGCCCACTGTCCTCTGGGCCACTTTGTGTAGTTCAGTGTGACAACTTGCTGTTCCCGCTCGTGCCCGGAGGGTTGTGAGCTCCCCACCTCTGTGCACAGTATTTCCTTTCCTTCATCTCTCCTCACCTCCAACTCTGCACAAATTCCTGGGCAGCTGGAGGGCAAGCTCTTGGCCTGGCCCATAGGCGCCGTGTGCTGTGACTGCCTGGTCACCTCTTCAGCTTGGTCCCGACCACGCCCACCTCCCACACACTAAGCTCTGGTCATACCTGAACTCATCATTCCTGTCACCACCACAAACCTCTGCCTACTGTTGTGGTCTCCAGCTCAGGGAGTGGCACTGTCTTCTGGGCAGCTGCCCAAGCCAGACACCCCAGAGTCATTCTGGACTCCCCACACCTCCACCACATCCCTTCTTCTGTCTCTAAGTCTTGCTTAAGCCACCTCAATATTTCTCAAATTAGTATATTTTTACCCCACTGCCCCACCCCAGTTGAGACTATAAGCAGCTGGCCACTGGATCACTGTAGCACAGCCATGGTTGTCTAGCTGGTCTCACTATTTCCCCACAGAACCCCCTCAATCCACTCTGCACACCCAGAGTGATGTTTCGGTAAAGAAAAGTTGACGTGATCCTCCTCTTTTAAAGCTCTGTCCACAGTTTAGACATTGCTTCCTGCAGGAAGCAGTGCTGATGCAGGAAGCCACAGCACCTCCGTCTCTCCCATCAGGACACCGAGCACACTTGTGGGTCTTCTGCGTTAGAGGCCACTCTGTGAGGGCTCCCTTGCTCTCCTCTGAGCAGTGGAAGGTTTTTAATCACTCCTTCTGTAGCACGCACTCCAGCCTGCTACTTGACAGCCATCTACTCCCTCATCTCTGCTGGTAGAACAAGTCCACTCTTTCCTCATGTGATGAGGGTAAATCCAGATTGGTCTAGGCCACAGGGATGGCCCCAGACCACTTATGAGTGTTTAGCGGTGGGCATGTGCCCCAGTTCTGACCAGCGAGACATGAGGGGAGGTCGGCTGGGGAGTTTTGAAAGGTCTCTTCATTCATAGAGAGATGCATAAGAAACAGTTCTTTATCCGTCTGCCTTGGCGTTGTTATGAAAGGAGGGGATGCCTACAACCTTTCTGTACCTAGGAGGAGAGCTTGCTGATGCTCTGAGGATAGCAGAATAGGTGGAAAGAGCTTGATGGTGCTGGGCTTCTGAATTGCTGAACTGGAAACAGACTCTATGTGGACTTATTTTTATATGAGATGGTAAGTCCCCTTTGGTTTAGGTCATTTTGAATTGGGTTTTCTGCTACTTGGAGTTCAAACAGATTACAGATTCTCGGGCACTTTTCACTGCCTATTTTGTCAGAGGTACTTACTAGGTATAAATCTGTTTCTTTTTTTTAGACTGTGGTCTTTTTAAGGGCAGCATTTGCATTTTGATAGATCCTTGTATCTCACAAAGGCTGGTGGCTTGTCCTATTCTTGAGCTTGAATGAAGAGCCAGCACTGTCTTCTGTCCTCACACTATAAGGTCTCACACCCTGTACATGGACCTTCTTCAGGGGCTTAATTTGCTTCATTTATTTTTACAAATGTTCAATGTAGGAAGAAACATGAGCAAAATATAAAAGCTCTACGGTCCACTTTAGGAGGCAAACCTATCACATCCATCCTTACATACCTCACTGTACTCAACACATGCTTTGTGCAAAGTGGATACTCAAAATGTTTGCTAAATGAATAATTTAATTTGCCTCTGATGAGTCAAGAGCACTTAGGACTTTTATAACATCCTAAGGTCATAACGAACAGTAATTACCAACAAATAGTGCTAAATATATCCTGGTTCTAGGAGATCACTAGTGGTAAGTTTTTGTTTGTTTATACGGGAGCTTTGATCCACCAAGATGCTAAAGTCTTAAAATAGAACAAGGAGAACTAGGCTTTGTACAGTGAAGCAAAAAATAAATAAATAAATAAAATTTGAGCAGCAGAGCTGCCCATTGGATGTGGGCTGAATGCCCATCTTACTTGGGCCTGGCCTTGCGGCTCAACCAGGTAAGACTGATCCATTGTCCTCAAGGGGTTTAGAGTCTGGGGGTAGGAGGAAGAAAAACAGACAACTTCAGAAGAGTGCAATAAATGTCATAATAGGTAAGCTAGAGGGTGCAACAGAGATTCCAAGGCCAGACTTGATGCATTGAGAAGGTCTCTCAGAGGACTATCTGAACACAAACGGTGAGTTTATCATTCAGGAAGGGACAAAAATAAACAATAAAAATAAAAAGAAGAGTAGCATGATCAGGTCTGTCGTTTATAAAAAGTGGATTCTGACTGTAATAGGAGGTAGGAGAGACAAGGCTGAAGTCAGGGAGGCCAGTTGAGGGGCTGCTACAGTAATTCACTGTGGAATACCACAGGTTTCTCAGGCTGGAAACAGGTTAATGACAAATAATGTCAGGCCTGGGTTTTCAAGAGCATGTGGTGCTGCGGCTGCTGCTCAAAGGATGCTGGCTCTGGACACCAGCTTCCCGTCTTCCAGGTTCAGGTTGGGGTGTGGGTCTGACTTGGAGGCAACATGGTAGAATGTGATGATTTTCACCTGGTGTGAGCATGAGTTCATGTGTGTGTGCGTATGTGTGTGATGTGATGCTCCGCCTCCTCATTTACCACATCCCAGTTAGGTGAGCACAGCAATGGCTCTGGTCCCAGCATGGCCACAGATTCCTCTGTCATCTAGTTCAAGGGGTTGTACGTCTTTGACCCCCACTTTTTTCACAGGTCCTATCAAGAGGCTGGGCCACACGATGTCTAAAACCAATCAACTGGTCTGCCCGGGTCATCTGCACTGCAAGGTTTATGATTCTCTGGACCAGGGCTTCTAAGCTGGTGTACCCTGCTGAGGTTCAGGTATGCCTCAGCCCCAGGTGGCCAGGCAGGGCCTGGACCATCCAGAGCCTCCAGCTGTGGGCATCTTCCTCCATGCTATAATATGACTTTTCTAAATGTGCCATTCAGGTTGAGTATCCCTTATTCAAAATGCTTGTCACCAGAAATCTTTTAAATTTTTGGATTTTTCTCAGATTTTGGAGTATTTGTATATACATAATGAGATATCTTGGGCATAAGACCCAAGTCTAAACTTGAAATTCATTTATGTTTCATATACGCCTTATATACAGAGCCTGACGGTAATTTTATATACTTTAAATATTGTATATGATACAAAGTTTGTATACACTGAACCATTAAAAAGCAAAGGTATCAGATGGGGAATTTTCCACTTCTGGTGTCATGTCAGTGCTCAAAAAGTTTTGAATTTTGGAAGATTTCAGATTTCTGGATTAGGAATGATCAACCTACATGAGGAAATTGGCAGGAAGCACCACTCTAGACAAGAGAAAGTAGGCCGGGCGCAGTGGCTCAAGCCTGTAATCCCAGCACTTTGGGAGGCTGAGACAGGCGGATCACGAGGTCAGGAGATCGAGACCATCCTGGCTAACCCGGTGAAACCCCGTCTCTACTAAAAAATACAAAAAAAACTAGCCAGGCGAGGTGGCGGGCACCTGTAGTCCCAGCTACTGGGGAGGCTGAGGCAGGAGAATGGCGTAAACCCGGGAGGCGGAGCTTGCAGTGAGCCAAGATCCAGCCACTGCACTCCAGCCTGGGCGACAGAGCGAGACTCCGTCTCAAAACAAAAAAAAAAAAAAAAGAGAGAAAGGAAAACATTTGCATGAGCCCAGAATCCCCTTTGGCTCATCACTCATCTCCTTCCATCACTCAAGTGTCCACTAGCTCTTTAATGACAAAGCCAACACCAACCTGCTTCCAGCTGCATACTGGCAAGGCAACCAAAGACCGACATGGCTGGAAGGTGCCAAGCAGTAGGGCCAAAGGGACTCTCGCAAATGGGAGCCTTTCCACTAGGGCTTTCTACCTCATGCCCTCCTGCCTTCTGGGGGACCTTGCACTATATTGACTGTTGCCTTCCCTCCAGAAGCTCCAAACTCCCTCTCCATCTCCTTTGATATCTGTGATTTTGGTCACAGTGGAAAAAAAATCTTGTATTTAGAGGGAGAAAAATTCAGAAGGAAAAGCACTGCTTTATTTGAGAAGGCTGAACTAGGGGTCCCCAGGGACACTGGGGAGCGTTGAGAAGTTCTGAGAAAGATTTGAGATGGCTCAGCTCACTTAAAAAGAAAATGCAGCAATGCAGAAATGGACAGGGGTTACATAAACAAGTCTCAGGGCTCAGAATTGCAGGTCCGAAAAGGAGGTTTTAGCTTTGGGTTTCCTTTTTTTTTTTTTCTGAGACAGAGTTTTGCTCTTGTCACCTAGTCTGGAGTGCACTAGCATGGTCTCGGCTTACTGCAGTGTCTGCCTCCCGGGTTCAAGTGATTCTCCTGCCTCAGCCTCCCACCACCACACCTAATTTTTGTATTTTTAGTAGAGGTGGGGCTTCACCATGTTGGCCAGGCTGGTCTCAAACTCCTGACCTCAGGCAATTTGCCTGCCTAGGCTTCCCAAAGTGCTGGAATTACAGGCATGAGCCACTACGCCCGGCCCTAGCTTTGGGTTTCCTATTGCAGCAACACATTAGAATAAACAACCAACCAAACCCTTGGGACTGAACTATTACACCTAGAGAAGGATTAATGTGGCCTGGGTCCTGCTGTCCCTCCTCAGACTTAGTATTTCGCCATGATGATGAAATACCACTGGCTGGTAGCAGCAGCCAGCTTGCTAAGCTGGGCAGCCGACCCTCCTCTGCTTTTCACACAGCTTGGCATTGGCCTGGTGTCAAGATTGGGGAGCATGCTGGACAGGGGCTGAGTGGCTGCCATATGCACACTGGAGCACACATTGATGGTACAGCAGAGAGGGCTGGGCTCATCTCTGGTAACCCATCAGCTCTGGCTTTTAGATGCTTGAGAGATGAGGCTGGATACAACTACATCAGAACAAATCCACCCAAAAAAGTTCTTGACAGAAAAACATGAAGCAAATAAAATCAGCTAAGATGCTCCCTGTGGAAGTGTGACTTGAAAACATTTGCCTTTTCCTGACTGCTCCAATGGAGGAATACCTTATTACTAACAAAAAGTTAGCAGTGATGTATGGGAGCTAAAAAAGGAGATCTCGTGGAGGTAGAGAGTAGAATGATGGTTACCAGAGGCTGGGAAGGGGGGATGAAAAGTTGGTTAAGGGGTGCCAAAATATAGTTAGGGAGAAGAAGTAAGTTCTAGTATCTGATAGTACAGTAGGAAAATTAGAGTCGACAATTTATTGTATATTTCACAACAGCTTAAAAAATTGCAATGCTCCCAACACAAACAAAAGATAAATGTCTGAGGTGATGGATAGCCCAATTACCCTGATTTGATCATTATACAATGTATACATGATCAAAATATCACATGTACCCCCCAAATACGCACATTATACAACAATAAAAAATGTTTTAAGAAGTTAGGGGTGAAATCCAGCACACGGAACAGCATATACATCCCACAGTACTAAATGGAGGCCAGAGGCTGTGTGGCTTTCGGAGGGAGGAGCGTCAAGGTCTCTATGGTTCCTGCATAGACAGTCTTCTCCGTGTTGGCTAACTATAGTCTGATAACTACTCACCTCGGTAAACATTCGTCAAGTGCCTAACGGCATCCAAAGTACTGTGGGAGACAATACGGTGCAGCCATTAAGAAACGAATTCTGGGCCGGCGCGGTGGCTCACGCCTGTAATCCCAGCACTTTGGGAGGCCGAGATGGGTGGATCACGAGGTCAGGAGATCGAGACTATCCTGGCTAACACGGTGAAACCCCGTCTCTACTAAAAAATACAAAAATCTAGCCGGGCGAGGTGACGGGCGCCTGTAGTCCCAGCTACTCGGGAGGCTGAGGCAGGAGAATGGCATAAACCCGGGAGGAGGAGTTTGCATACGCCACTGCACTCCAGCCTGGGCGACAGAGAGAGACTCCGTCTCAAAAAAAAAAGAAAAACAAAAACGAATTCTGGAATCAGGTAAGCCTGGGTTTGTGTTTGGACTCTTTCACCCACTCTCTGTGTAACCTGAGAAAGCTATATAACCTCTCTGTGCCATGGTTTCCTCATCTGTAAAAGGAAGGTAATAATAATACCGACTTTATAGGATTATTGTGAGAATAGTACTTAAAGCTCCTAGAATAATGTATGATCTCTAGTAAGTACTTAGTATCTGTTGGCTGTTATTATTATAATCTTGGTGTACCTCAATTTCCCCACCTACAAAGTGGACATAAGAACTGTATGTACCTCACAGAGTTGCTGTGAGGGTTAAATGAAATCATGCAAGTACGATGTTTTGTATAATACCTTATGCATAGTAAGCATGCAATAAATACTAGTCATTGTTATTCCTAGAAGTTTCTCCAAATTATTTTAAAAAGAAGGCACCTAGATCTAAATGACAGTCCATGTAACAAAGAAATCCCTTCCTTGAGCAATCTCAGTGAAAGCCATTTTTTAACGGCGCTCACTCTCACTTCCCTCCACTCTGGGGCCCAGTCATGTAAAAAACACTCTGCTTTGTGTTGACTAAGCTCCACAGTGACATTCCAAGGAGTTCTGGTGTCCCTCCAAATATTCTAGGCTGCCCTTTTAACCTGATACTGATACCCTGTCCACTCTACTGTTTAAGGGGCTATTTAAAAATTTGGCTTTGTAAAACAGGGAGCAAGGCAGAAAGCCTGCCAAGCTTTAGCAGTTGGCGTGGCAAGGAACAGAAAAGCAGCATTTTACAGTATCGAATACCAGAAGTAGCCCTCGTAGCCACTAGCTTTGTAGTGCTCTTCCCTCACTGTGGCAAAGTGCCGAGCATGCTACATGCATTACATTACTGAAACCAAGGCCCTGTGACGTTACAGTGTGTCCAAGGTGCTAGCTGGTATGAACATAGCCGTGGGCTCTAATCTATGGCTTTGCTTCAAAGTCCACGCATGCAAATCCTGGGCAACTCCCTGCGTTTCCAAGGCAACCCAGTCAACTCATCCAGAGGTAACTAGCTTCCGATAACTGTATAAGCTCACTCCCATCATTGGGCAGGTTGGTAGGGCAATCAGTTCAATTTCTTTTTCTTTTTCTTTTTCTTTTTTTGCTTTCACTGATATTTGACCAACCATGACACCTAGTGGCCAGTGGAGCACAAACATGGGTTGCCCGAAAAGGCTGATGGACGGGTGGGTCCTTTACCTATAGACACACCTTGTTCATGATCAGGAAAAACATGATGGATCGTGTTCAAGGTGAAGAAACCAAATGAAGAAATGAAGCAACTTGCCTAAAGTCAAAGCTAATGTAGAACTGTGTGGAAATACTGAACCTTAGCGTTAGAGCTCGTATTCTGATTCAGACTTGGCCTAAATTTGATCCTCAGCAAATACTTTCTTCAGTTATTCAACAGACATTGACTGGGCACCTCCAGAGTCAGGCACTGTGCCAGATGCCAGGTACATGACAGTAAGCAAGGAGGACACATCTCGATCCTTGCAGTCAAATAGGAGGGGGAGGATAAACAGGGAATCCACAAGAACAACACCAGCTAATATGTATTAAGGACTCTGCTTCAAGAGTTTGATGTACAGCAACTTGCTTCATCCTTGACTTGAAACGATTCTATAATGGGGGTGCGATTATTATTCTTGCTTTGAAAATGTGCAGGAGAACATTTAAGTTGTGGGTAACGAACAGGGCTCCTATGCCTTTCTAGGTCTAAGTTTCTGAAATAAAGTTGTGCTAGATACTAGAAGATTTCTAAGGCCTCTTTCCAGCTCAGTTTCCCTTCACTTCTAGGATTCTGGGGTAAAGCTGGGATTAGACCTTGGTCGGGTTTCCCGACCAAGAGTCTAGTGTTCTCTCTCCATACACTGTACTGGTCAATATTTATGAACAATAACTGGAAGTTACAGAATGCTTACTCTGTGCCATGCCCTGAATTTCTATCAGTTCATGTAATCTTCTTAAGAACCTATGAGACAGCTTTAAAGTACAAATAATACCTGAGCAAAAAATCATGCTCTAAAATAGTTTAAAAGATTCCCAAGACAAACAGAGAGGCTTCCAACCTCACCCAGCTGTAGCATCCTGAACCTCTGTTTTGTCTGATTTTGTTGAATAGTGGATTTAAACCTTATGTATTGGCGTCCCCAGCTCTCATGATGGGAATGGATAATGGGCCCAGGCAAATGGTTCAATGATGGGTTACTGTCCAGGGAAACAGGGGACATCCTGTTCAATAACAACATTGCTTTGGGGTAATTCTGGGTCCCTAGAAGTATCTACAAAGCCTGCAAGGTCAAGTGCAGGCCAACTTGGCCCTTTGGTTTTATGATTCCAAATGAATAAAACACATTTCCAACAGTTCAGCAGGGTATATCCAAGATGGGCAAACTCTCCAACCAGGTATTCCCATTAACCCTTAGTCCCTTACCCTCCCTGAGGGTATGTGCACACCATCTGCTTTCTGTCGGGTGAGGGAGGGGGCAGCGAGAGAGGCAGCGGCCATCAGGAAAACTCTCTCAGTGATCCTGCAAATGGGGACATTGAGTTTAATCAGGGCTCTGCTCCAGGACCAAAGAAAGCAACTACTGCCACCTGCAGTCAGACCACTCCCTCCCAGACCCGGGAAAGCAGACAAAGAGGGACTTCGAGCTTTTCAGGTCTTATAAGACTCTTGGCCTCTTTGTTCAGGGCCTCCAGAACGATACTCCAGTGGGTCTTGGCAAGCTCTCACTAAACTTTCTAGGTCTAAAAATCAACACCTTCTCCTTTTGCCTAACCACCACGGCTGCCCCCAACCCAAGCCTGTCCACTGTAGGAACTGCTACATTTGCCCAGTACCTAGCACAAGATTGTAATCACTGACTTGTTTATCTGCCTACCCCATGGACTTGAAACATCTCTAAAAGATGAGGTGGGGTGGCTCAACCATCCTTACATACTCAGTACCTAGCTAGCACAGCATCTGGATTAAGGAGGTGCTGACTCCCAAAGAGATGGAAAGGAAGGCAAGGAACTGCAAGGCTAGAAGATACTTAAGAGGTCATCTCATTTATAATCCTGCCCAATAAAGGATTTCCCTCAAAACATATTAAAGAAAAATGAGAAAAGTTTAAAAGAGTATGTATTTATGTACACATATACATTTCTACATGCATGCATACATATACGGCATCCTTCTACTGGAATGGGGTATGTGGTGGTGAAGACACACAGAGTAAGATTCGCTCAGATTTTTGAGCGCTAGCATTTATCTCTTTTTAAAGTTTTTTTTCCCCCTGCTTTTTCACGAAATACATGCAATTTACTGAAAAATTTGTAAAGTATAATTAAAGTGAATAGAATGTAAAAGTTAACGTGCTGTTATATTTCCTTCTAATATTTTCTTGGGCATTTTTTGTTCTTCCTTTTTTAAAAAATCAAAGGAAACCTTGATCAGATTGAGTTTTTAAGGTAGTCTAAATTATACTCTGCTATACAACTTTATACTTTGCTCCATTCTAGCAAAAGCATTTCCCTACGTGATTATAAAGTCTTTATAAGCATGTTTTAATTTCTTTTTTGATATAAGTTCAGACTTAGAGAATAGTCACAAAGCACACAGATTTGGGTTCCTTAAATGTCAATATTTTACTATATTTAACACCCTACCCTGGGGGGGGGGAGGGGGAAGAGAAAGAGAAAGAGAAAGAGAGAGAGAGAGAGAGAGAGAATGAGTATGAATGAATATGAATACAAAGTTTTAATCCTAAATACTTCAGTGTATGTTTCCTATGAATAAGGAGTTCTCATATGTAACCACACCAATTAGTCAAATCAGGAAATTAATTCTGATATCTTATTATTTTGTTTTTGTTTTTTTTTTGGAGACGGAGTTTCGCTGTCGCCCAGGCTGGAGTGCAGTGGCCGGATCTCAGCTCACTGCAAGCTCCGCCTCCCGGGTTTACGCCATTCTCCTGCCTCAGCCTCCCGAGTAGCTGGGACTACAGGCGCCCGCCACCTCGCCCGGCTAGTTTTTTGTATTTTTTTTAGTAGAGACGGGGTTTCACCGTGTTAGCCAGGATGGTCTCGATCTCCTGACCTCGTGATCCACCCGTCTATTATTATCTGATCTACAACCTTATTCAGATTTTGATGATTATCCCAATAATATCCTTTACAGGAAAAGAAAATACAAAATTATACATTATGTTCAATTGTCATGTCTCTTTAGTCTTCTTTACTCTGGGATGCTTCCTGAGTATGTCTTGGTATTTTATGTTACTGATATTTAACAGTAAATGCTGGTTATTTTGTAGAATGTCCCTCAATTTGGGTTTGCACATGTTTCTTCCTGATTTGATGCAGGTTATGCACTTTTGGTAGGGATACCACAGAAATAAATATACATCACTTTTTTTTTTTTTTTTTGGTAAGAGACAGGGTCTCACTCTGTCACCCAAGTTAGAGTGCAGTGGCGCAATCATATAGCTCTGCAGCCTCAAACTCCTGGGCTCGAGCAGCCCTCCTGCCTCAGCCTCCAGGGTAGCTGGGAATACAAATGCCATTTTACACAAGCATCTCCTTGTTGTAGCATTTTAGGTTGTTTTTATAATTTTGCTATAATTCCAAATCAGCCCCCCTCCCACCCTATGAACTATTGATTGGCTTTCCACTATTAATTTTTATATTAATAGTTTATCTGTTTAAAAGAACATGTTAAGATTGTTACTATATTAACAACTTTTGTCTAAGAAGCTCTGTCAATTTGCAGTCTAAAAAGGATGGAGTGTGAACTCTACGTCAGGCTAACAAGCCTTGCACATTGACATGCAAGTATTGCATTGCTGTTTTAGTGGCTTTCACCTTAAATTGTGGTTATAAAGGGCATTGCTCTTGTCATGCCTCTGAATATATTCCTTTCTTTGCTTGCTCGTTCTTTCACTCCTTCGCATTCACTCAGTAAATATTGAGTGTATATTCTGGGCCAGTAGTTTAGGTGCGAGATCAAGGTCTCAAGTAAAGAAATAAATTAGAAAATATGGATTGTGTTAAGGGATATCAGGCTGGTGCGACAATGAGTACCCGGAGGCAGTGCTCCAGGTAGACAGGGAATAGCCTGGTGCATACAGAACTACAAATGAGCCAGTGAGCTGCAGCTGGGGGACCAGGAGAAAGAGGTGGGGTACCTCTTGGCATTTACCACATTTACCACAAAATTCTATCAAAATGTCTGCAAAACATTGCTCTTACTAAAAATACGAACACTTATTCTGACCTATCCCAAGTACCCACTTCCAAAGCCTACCCTTCTCCTCTGTCTGTCCTAGTCAGCAGGGTCTAAATTTCAGTGTGTTGCAATTTGTGAATAATAATGAAAGCCTGAAAATGCTCTGAAATTAGAGGGAACTTCAATACCATCCTGATGCTGCTCAGCACTGCAATTACCTGACTTTGAGGGACAATTAATGAATGAGACTGTCTCAACATTAGATTAATGGCCACTTTCAACAGCGGAAAGGGGACAGATGTCCAAGAAGACACAAAGGTACTAACAGCTGTGTGTATATGCATGTGGGTGTATGTGTGTGTGTTCTCCTTCAATAACTGGGGTGGCCGTTACGGCCACAAGCAAGGAAGATGGGTGTTCACGCAAAAACAATCGACCTGCCTATGCTTTGGAGTTACTCTGGTTTAGCAGAAACTGTAGCTCTCTAGGCCTTACCATCACCTCTGGACTTCGTCAGAGTGAGTCAAGTAGCAAGAACACAGAGGAATCCTCCAGGAACTAGACCTGGGAAAAATATATCCATCTTTCTCCAAACAAAGCCTGTTTGGTATTTCAGGCAATTGGTTTCCACACACTTGGGGCAAAAAGCAACAGATTATATTGTAAAAAAATTATTTCCTTTCATAAAAATTGCATGAGATGAAAAATGAGACAAAATATATAAGAATATATAAAAACTAAAGTAGACATATATATAAGAATATTATCAATAGTCATTAGAAGCTCAAGTACTGAAAAAATAACTTATAATAATCTACAAAATGTATGCACACTCTTTTCTTTTCACATCCTTCTGAGGGAAACAGTCCCCAGTAGGCAATTAATCTGACACACGAGTAACGATCTCTTAACAATGCCATGCCCTCAAATACTGAAGTACAGCTCAGTGTTTCTAAGAGCAGAGAAAGAAAAAAACCCATTAAAACTATAACTAATATCAACACTGTAATTGTATCTTGCACTTGAGGGATGAAGATCTAGAACAATGAAGATGATAAACATATTTACCCAGCGACAAAAGATGGTAGATAACATTTTTATTATAAAGGCTTTATTTACAGGGGACACATTAGAAGCCAAGTAATTGGGTCAGATTTGGTAATTAAAAGCAGCTGAATAATTAACAAAGGCTTAACAAAGGTGTCAGAATAAGATAATATTTTAACAGAAGATGAAATATATAGAAAGGTTTTTATACTTCAACCCTTATCCTTCTGCTTGTTTTGCATTTTTCTTTTAAAAATACACAAAATGTATAGGAAGTAGTAGTGAAATTACTACTACCTAGTTAACCTGTGACTGAATCAGTTGTTAGTAGCAGGTGTAAATGAAATGATGCAAATAAAGTAGCAGGACTAAATCAAAAAGATTTCAATGTGGGTGACATAACTAAAGTCTATAATTTAGGATCTCTAATACATATCTAGTTTGTGGTTGAAAATTCCTGCTTTCTAGTGGGCTTTATGTCTGCCACAACCCCAAGGAGTGAAAGGAAACTCAAGACTAACAATGACTGTCATAATTAGAAGTAGTGGTGAAAATCTGGCCGAAAAAAAGTCCACTATAAATGTAACAGCTGTGAGCCTTAAGTCTGGTGGCATTTAAACTATTTTACTCTTGATAGCTATAAGAGTATTCAACCCCAAGTTTACAATAATATCTCAAGGCAAAATCTCAAGGAAAAAAACTCAAAACAAAGCATGCGCGCGCGCACACACACACACACCCACACCCACACCCACACACAATAAACTCCTCTTAGACAAGCCCCTTTCACAGTCCCATCTAATTACAGGCTGATAATTTTTCCAGATTATCAATCAGCACAATAAAAATGCCTCGAGGGCTCATTTTAAACAATTCTCTGGTCCTCCTCTAGGGGGCAAAATTGGCTCGCATTTCACTGAAAGGGGAAATTATTTTCAAACCCTGATTTTCGCACAGTGCTGGATACTCACATATAAAGGGGCCTCTCCGCGCTCCTGTTTCTCTTCTCCTCAATACATTCCACTTGCGCTGATGAGCAAAGCAGCCCAGCCCTTCGGCGCAGTAACAGGGAGGGAATGTGATTAGGACTGAGCATGAGCAGGGCTTAATCAGCACAGCCCTGAAGGCTGGCCTGCCCATTCTCCTCAAACCTGAGATCACAGCTATGGTTTTGCCGGCGATGATACACTTTCAAGAATATATGTTGATTTTTTTTTTTTTTCAGGAGAATTTTCCACTGGGGAAATTCTGAAGCCAGTTGAAGCCTCACACGGGGCTCCCTCCCACCCGGTTTCCTCTGTAGGGCCTCCCTCTGAAAAACCACAAAGCAAGCCGCTGGAGGTCTGAGTGCCTGCCCTCCCTTCCTGCATGAACGGGGCCCTTTCTACCCTGAAGATGGCATCTGGTGGCCAGGAAGGTGCCTGGACAGCAGTTCCTCGCTGGGTCTCGCTTCCCCCTTACAGAAAGGGTTAGGTGTCCTCTTAGGGAACGCAGGTCTAGCTACAGAAGGGGCACACACAGGCAATGCCTATTCCCAAGGGAGAATCAAATGTGAGTTTCAGCGCCCTGGCAACCATACAACAGGGCAGAAGGCTCAGAGTGTGTGTGTCCCTGATGCATGGATAGATCCAGTTTTTGTGGGTTCTAAGCCTTATACAATTTTGGCGGTCCTCTTTAGAAATATAATACAAAATTAGGAAAACCACATTAGCTACAGGGCATTGGAAGGGGATGTTGCCAGTGAAAGATCCTGAAACTTAGGGCTCTTAACTGCTGGGCCACGCAGTTATCTTGTCCAGCCTGCCACCACTGGACTCTCCCCTGCAATAAAAACCCATGTAATCCTGCAATAAAACCCCATGTCACGTGTGCTGGCTCTGGGTCTCTTCTTGGCCTTTTGAACATGGTGCCATCTCTAACGAGGCTGATACGGGTTCAGCACGACAGGGCCCGAGCTCCACCCGCTGACGACTGTCCATTACCTGGAGACAGATACTGAGGTGGAGCTATTGAAAGAAACACTTGCGCTGCCCTGTGAAAGGGAACAAACTCCTCTGTCACAGGCCAGCTCTCCACACCTACCTGACCAAGCCTCAGTCACCAGTTTGGGTCATCTCACTAGTTCAGACTCTGCCTTCTTCTCCTTTTCCACCCATAGAAGGTTATGCACCCCTGCTTCCAGACCTCTTTGGGCTGCACAAAGGTGCCAACTATACTAGTCTTGACTGAAAGAGAGCAAAATCAAGTGACCTGAATTGCGAGCATTTAGCTAAACATAGTTTGTTTGCATATTTTCAGTCCTTGTAAAAATAATACGCAATTTTTTCCTTATCTGATGGCAATATCATTTACCCAAATCTTAATAAAATGAGGCAAGGCCTAAAAAAATGGAAAGTTTAGTTAATGTAGCTTGTTTTCACATACGCTACAGTTTGGAATTTATAAGCAAACCAGATACAAACTTTCTTCTTTTTGAACAAAACAGTAAGAACAACTTCTTACATATAAAAGTGTCTTCATAAAAGCCATTTATCACAAAAAACAGTGTTCTGCAAATTTGATTTAAAAGCTTTTTTTGGAGATGGGCTCTTGCTACATTGAGGAGGCCGGACTCAAACTCCCGGGCTCAAGGGAATCCCTGGCCTCAGCCCACCAGTGAGCTGGGACTACAGGCACATGCCACTGTGCCTGACCTTCTGCAAATTCTTATTTGTAAAATGGAGTGTGATGGGAAAATAATAGCCACCATTATTTGTGTCCTGTGAACCACATGTAGTCTTAACATTTCATATAGACTATTTCACTTAATCACCTCAATAACCCTATGCAGTATTATCCCTATTTTATTGATGTGGAAATTGAGGCTTTAAGAGGTAAGCGACTTGTCCAAGGTTACAAAGGTATTTCGTATAGACTTGAGGCTGGAAACGTTGAGCCTTATTCTTAGCCCCCATGCCAAGCTGCCTCTGCAGCCAAAAATCACTTTTGATACTATAAAGAACTAGTGAGTTTCATAAGATAGTTATTTTTTAAAAGCAGATCATTGCACATATTTCGATTTTTCCCCAAATTCCTATTTGATTAAAAAGAAAAAGAAACCAGGCTGAGAAATGGGGCTACTTTTTTCCAAGGCTTTAAAAGTTTTTAGAAATCATCATAATAGTTAAATGCAAACAATGATAATAGCTACCATTTATTGAACATGTATTATGTGATGGGCCACTGGCTAAGTTCACAATGTGTGCTGTTTCCTTTAACATAGCTATCTTGTGAGGCAAATGATATGATGCCCATTTAACAGATGAGGAAACTGAGACTCAGAAAGGTTAACCATAACCACTATGTTCAAAGTGTCTCAATAGCTAAGGAAAGTTTGAACTTTAGTCTATCTGCCCACACTAAGCCACTTTCCTACTATAAAACGTATACAAATAGAAAGCATGCTTTAGCTAAGAGCCTGTTAGTTATTTCAAATATATATCTAGATCTTTGGCCAGCAGAAATCACTATATGCTTTCAGGCCAAGAGAGTATAGGTGAGCAGTCCCAGGGGAGTTGAGTTCTGCTATCTGAGTTTCTGTCTCTAATATCACCTCATATGATGGGTCTGGGGGAGGAAAGGAGGGAGCTGTATCTTGCCATCTTTGTAAACAGCCAGTAAAAATGAGGACATAAATCAGGTTCACATCTGGATATATAATGTTCAGTCTTGCCAAGAGACTAGTACACGATGGAACTACCCCAGATGCATTTAATACATTCTTAGGCCATTGCACCCAGAGAGACCCCAACTTTAGCTGACCCAAGCATCTTCCCAGCATGGGTCATTTGCTCATTTGAGATGCTGGCTTCACTACGGGTTGGGGGGCCTATACTCAGCGAGTGACCTAATTGTTACAGGACCCAACATCACAGTGATCCAACTGCACATGACAAAGGAGGGCACGCTGGCAGAGAGGCTGAGTTCACAGCGCTGGTGCCAGAGAAGGCAGAAAAATATGCTGACTCCAAATGTCACACGAGCATGAAAGAAAACCTACATAAGTGAGGGTGGGTCTTTGGAGGGAGGTAGGACATTCTGCAAGGCTTGAATTTGCAGAGTTCATAAACCCTGCATGGAGCTCTGATCAATATGCCCCCATGAAGCACAGCAAATCAGTTCTCAGATCAAGAGAAACTATGTTAGGGTCATGAGCATGAGAAATGGCATGAGCACCGTTTCCAAATACCAGCTTTCTGCTGGAGTTATACAGGTGTATGTTGGTATGCTGGCAAAGGAAACCCACCCAGACACACAGGTCAAAAGTTTCCCTGTGGGCTTAGAGAACAGGGTGTCTAAGCTTCACTTTGGAATCTGAGGCCCAGGCAAGAATTCCAATTTTCCCAAACATTTCGCATTTTTCCAATGTCCGATTTTCCCAGACAAGGCATGCACATGCACACACTCATACTCTCACTCTCTCTCTCTCCTGAGATCCCATTAGAGAGAAAGAACGTCACAGGAAGCTAGGTTTGACTTGGAGGGAGCAGCATCTTTCCAACAACTCCAACTTAGCTGAAAATCTGAATGGGATGATATGGGAGGGAGGGAGGGGAGAGGGAGACAGGAAGCTCCTCACCAGATGAAGGACCACTTTTAGAGTGTTAAAAGAAGAGAAGTGTCTCACACTGGGTCTGAGGTTAAGATGCTAAAGTGGAAGTTTCCACCACCTCAAGATGTAACAGATGGGAAATTCCAAAGCAGGAGATCTGATCATTATGTGGAAATTTCTAAGAAGCTGGCTCTAAGACCCAGAAGGAGGACACAAATAGGACAGTGGAAAGCAATGGAGGATTCTGTGAGTAAGATTCTTTGGTAATGCTCTGATTCCTATGGTTTCCAAGGTGGGTGGAATGGAGAGGGCTCAGCCTTTTTTCTCCAGCCCAGAGAAAAGGGTTTCAAAAGCTGTATGTGGTGAGTTTGATATGCATCTCCTAGAGTTCCCAGGTTGATATGTGACATCTGCCTTAGGAACCAAAATGTGAGAGGTGGCTGACGCTGGCTAAGCCAGCAGGGCGGATGCCACATCAGAAAGTGAGTACTGTCCCCTTGCCCCATGGCAGAGGGGAGGGTAAAAGGAATATGAACCCTGGACACCCAGAGTGGCAGCCTGGGTCTCTTTGCAACAGGTTCTCCCCGAGAGGGCTTTGGCATGAGAGTGAGAGGACCCCAAAGAGAGTCCGACTGGAAACCAGAAGGTGCTGAGGGATGGCAACAGTGGCAGGAGGAGAGAACCACCCAAATCCCAGGGGACCCAGAGCAAGGCCCCTCAGAGGAGTCCTGGAGAAGGCCATGGAGGTGGCCAGGAGAGAAAAAAGTCCCTTTCCCTGTCTGCCAGGCTCAGATAACTCAGCACCAGGTGTGACAGTTGCAGTCAGGTAAAGACTTGCTGCACACTCCCCCTGAACCCACAACCTGGAGAGACCCGAGCAGTGGGCAGCTGGAGGCCGCTGGAAGAGTCAGGTAAAGACTTGCTGCACACTCCCCCTGACCCCACAACCTGGAGAGACCCGAGCAGTGGGCAGCTGGAGGCCGCTGGAAGAGGAAGTGGCCCTTGGTGGCTGGATGGAGGGAAGTCCTCCCTTGGAATGAATACTGACCCTTTATAGACCAAAGAGGGCATTTCAAATTTCCAAAATGAACCTGTGTGCATGTGTGTGTGCATGCTGAGAGAAAAAGAGTGAGAGTGAGAGAGAGAGAGAGAGAGAGGGAGAGAGGGAGAGAGAGAGGCAGGCTGACTTCAAGTGGCCTTAGAACTTCTCATTACCAGAAAAGTAACCAGAAAAGTCATGGGCCTGATGAAGTTATTATCAGGAAATGGGGTACCACACACCTTCCTCAATAAACTTTAAAGGAACGGGAGATAAGAATGAAGCTGAGTCTTAACTATGACTCGTGAGTCACATTGTACATATATTAATTACATACAGTTAACCTTTGGTAAGCCCTGACTATGTGCCAGGCACTGGGCCATGGACTTCACAGACACTACCTCATTCAGTCCCTCTAACAACTCCCTGAGGCATGTATTTGACAGATAAGAAAACTGTGGCTCAGAGAAGTTAGGCAACTTGCCCAGGGTCACACAGGTAAGTAAGCAAAGTAGTAGGAACCTGTACTCAACCTCAAGCCTGACATCTATCCGTGAGCTCTCGCATTGTCCTGGATGAGTGGTTTTCAGCAAATTTGTGATTGAAGCAGGAAAGGGACTTGGGTCCTGCCCATCCTTCCTCCTTGGGAGTCCCTGAGCTAGAAAACCAAAAACCAGAGTTTGAAAGCCACTGACAAGTATGATCTTATGGGTCTTGTACAACACTCTGATTTTATGATGCTATCGTTGTGGGTGGGAAGGTAGAGAGAGGTGGACCCACCACAGCAGACATAGGGGAGAGGAAAAACTCAGAATTTATATCCAGTGTTTCAGGAGAGGCAGCTGGAAGGAGCTCGTTCCAGCAGGTAGATCTGAGGTTCCCAGAATTATAATCATGTATATAAATATAGAGTTCAGAGAATGCATGTAAAGCACTTAGCACAGAGCCTGGCATTAGGTAAATGGCAACTATGATTGTGGAAAGTGTACATATGTGCCTAAAAAGCTTAACATATAATTTAACGCAACATGCTCAGCCACTGATGTCACTGTGTCTGTCCCATAAGGAGCTATGTTTATCATGGACACTACACTTTACTAATTGAGCCAAGACAAGAAAGGAACATGTAAGATTAAGCTAGCCAAGTCTAAAACAATTAGAGTAAGTCTGAAGCAATGGTTTTTAAGCAAGGGGGGCCCAGGGGAGGCGGCAGGCATGGAGTCCTGTGACATAATGATGGAAAACATAATCCTTTCTCCAATAAAAAAAAGTGCATATGTACAATTTTGCAAATAATGACAGAAGGTTCACAGATCTGTTGAAGTATATTCATAATCTCCAGATTAAGAACCACTCCTGCAGATCCTGAGGATTCAACATGAGGTCCTCAGGCCAAGAGCTGCCCACCAGATCTCAAAGTGGTGCTACCCATCCTTGTCCTCTCCACATGCTCCTTATTGGTAGTCTGGATCACGACACCAAACCTGAAGTAGGTAGTCAATGTAACTGTGCAGAATCTAATTTCCAACCTTTCAAGTTTAATAGACTCCAAATGAAGAATGTCTAAACTAGTGGACTCTGGTACCTAGAAAATTTATCTGCTTGGCATTCTCAATCTTTCCTTCCTTCCTTCTGGTAGCAACACCCCTCTCCTTTTTATCATTTTTTAATTTTTTAAATGTATTAAATAATGTGGGGAGTCTTCCAGTGAAAACAGGAAACCTGCTAGACAAATTCTAAAAGAACTGTCACACTACCCCTCCTTTTTTTTATGGGGAATCCATTCTGTGTAATTCTGGTGGGATTTACCCTCTCTCATGGGACACGTGAACAGGCCTTAGCTAAAGTGATGCTGCTTATTGTCGACTGCCTATTTCTGGCCATGCTGGTTCAGGCAGGCAATCCAATCTGGGCCGGTCAAGGTCCCTCCTTGGTACTTCTACTGTTAGAAGTATGGCAAAAGAGGCACCCATAGCTGTGAGAATGACAGAAACCCAGTTACTGATAGCTACCTCTGCCACCATGGTAAGGGAGAGCATGTCTGAGAATGAAGCTGAGAGAGCTAAGCAAAGTCAAGACAGAGTGAAAGATAAGGGCCTGATGATATCTTTGGAACTCCTGAATACAGCTGTGCCTGAAGCCCTTACTAGTATGGTCATCCTAATCATATAAGTCAACAGACTAGTTTGAATTATATTTCTGTTGCTTGCAACCAAAATACTCCTAATAAACTTGATCTAAAGAAAAACAAAGTCCCAAAGGAAATTCCCCTTCATGGGCAGTCCTTGTGGAATTCTGGGCTCCTCTTTGATAACGACCCTAAATGAATTAAAATTTTTTCTTCCTATGACATTCTTGCAAAAAAGTCTAGGCTTAACATTATTCCTTATCATTCTCTGCACCAACAGCATCTACCAAGGCCGCCAGTCAGCAAATATTTCATTCTCCCCACCCTTGATCCTGCACTCCTGCTCACCTTCCCTACACTATCGGATACTACTTCTTGTAATAAGTATTAAGGTTACTCATTAGAAGAGGAGGGACCCAGAAAAGGACAATGGTAGCCTAGTTTATAGTTCGCTACCATCAAATACTTGGAGTCAAGTCTCATGAGCCTCTCAAACTGCCCCCAAAAGGCACTGAATGTTCCAGTATAAGAAATGAACCTAGAACCACGGGGCTCAAAAGAGAAGGAGAGAGACATGGAGCAAGGGAAGGGTCAATGTAAATTCTGTGTTTCAAAAGCCACAACACAGACTGAGTCACCGTAGAATGACTTGAGAATTGAGAGAAAAAACATTCACAGAGCACTATCAGGAAGTTGTTTGTTTTTCTTTCAGAACAGGGATGGTAAGTAGATTTCAACTCACGTGTCCAATCTGGTCCATAACTAAAATGCCAAGGCTCAGCATCAAGACAGCCGTGACAATCTGAAGTCCATTACGAGGTGGGGAGGGGAGGAGGGTTGTGAATATATGTATTTGTTATTTCAGTTGAAACAATTACATTTCATCCTTGGACTAAGCAAGACCAACAGAGAAATGCACACCTTAACTAGAGGGGTTTCTCTTGGACCGCACTCAGCTGCCACGTCACTCGCCTGCACAGAGGCAGTCCTCACTGTTTTACCTACAGGGATGTTGTCGGCCACTCTGTGTGGCATTCGCTTTATGAGCACCCTGAAGACATTTCTCTGAGCCTTGAACCATGATCAACCTTGCTTCTTCTGAGTAACTCGTGTGCTTTTATCTTCCAGCCACCATAAGTTGTTAACGGAGCATGTTTTCCTTCTTGTATTGACTGCTCGGAAGCTCAGAGGTAAGACTGTGGGGCCTGACAGCAAATGAACAGCCTCTCTCCCATGAACTGGGGCCTTATTTTATCTCTGACTTCACCCCACTTTTCCTTCTCCACAGATTTCCTCCCTTATTTTTCTTAATCGCGTTATATTATACCTATGTTTAAAGGCCATCTCAAAAATCTTTGAAGACAGGTATATACATCAGATCAACAGTAATCAACATAAGAGGAAACAAACCAGATGGTGAGTGGAGGGAAGTTTTACAAATGCTGCCATGCAGTGGCAGCCACAGAGTAATGGCCTTGAACCAGGAATAGCCCTGGGCCAACTCATCAGGTCAGCAAGTATCTCATTCTCCCTACCCCGATCCTGTGTTCCTGCTCACCTTCCCTACCCTCCATCCCCCATGGGCAGCCAGTGCCCCTGGGCCATTCCTGAGCATCCACACCTACTCTCTCTTTAGTGCTACTGGTTGCTCTCCCTCCCTCAACTCCTCCCACCAAATCAAAATGCCTTCCACCTCTCTCTAGAACCTTGGGCTTGACTGTATGTTGTCAACAGTTGATAAGAGCGTAGTGTCTTTTCTTTCTCAAGGACAGGTATATTTTAACCAGGCATTTTGAAGAGGAAAAAACCCCATAGAAGTAATTCACTAAAGGTGGAATATACTATAAAAGTAGTACAAAAGCAATTAAAAAGGAGATTTTTCTTGTAAATCTCAAGTAATTCTATGTAAGGCAGCACAGTACCTGGCACACAGTGCTCAATACACAGTAGGTACTCATTATTACTATTGTTGCTGTTATTGTTAATTCCACCACTACCATTTGATCACTCACTGTCTATTCCTTTTACCTCTACCAAGCAGGCTACTGCCCTTTTCAGAACACTGGCCGACTGGAGATCCACAATCAATTAATTCATTTTAATTATACTTACGATTTATAATGCACTTAGGGTAACTTGCAGGATGATGAGATACATGGCTTAGTCATCATTAACACTCCACCTGACAGTCAGTGACCCCAAGAAACAAAGCCTAGCTGACATGGACCTGCAGCTACCTGCAGATACATGAATAGTCCCAGGTGAAAGGAGAAGGATCACGTAGCTGGGCCCAGCCCAAATCACCAACCCACAGAATGGTGAGATAAATAAAGCATTGTTATTTTGAGCCAGTAAATTTTGACTCAAAATGCTGGCAGTAAATTTTGGGGTGGTTTGTTATGCAGCATAAGACAACTGATACACATTGCAAATAGCCACAATATTAGGGAGTGATGCTATATGAAGCCCCAGAAGCTTTCTCACTTTTAAAAAGTACATTATTTTCCTAGCTCTTAAGGAAGTTTTCTACCATGGCAGAACTATTACCTCGCAATAATCACATTTAGGTGAGATGAGAGATGAGAGAAAAAAATACAGAAATAAAGAGTAGAGCCCCAGTATGTTTTATGTTGTAGCTGTGAGCCAATTTTCATTACAACACACTACAAGGGACTGTCTGAATTCCTTGGCTGAAATAACACTCTGTTGTTTTGGATACTGCCTGAAACAAGCAGACCATCAACAGGGGCCTGGAAATAGTTTCATTACCCAAAAAAGTTTTTATTTTAATAGTATTTGGCCTGTAATCATGGATCTTTATCCTGTCCATGGTCTTACAAAGGAACGTGGGTTGCTCTGTTTTTTTAAGGCATGGAAACATCATAAATCATTATAGAGATTAAAGGAAAGTACAAATAAATAAGACATCTCATCATATCACTGGTAGGGAAGCATCTAACCTAGAAGTGTGAATGTCATCTCAAAAATAAAGTCAAACAGTCACTTTGTTTAAGAAATGAAGAACTTACCAGTAAGACTTTGTGTGGTCCAGTGTTTTCAGGTTTTAAGTGGAATGAATCTGAAATAGAATTAAATAAACATTCCATAAGTAAATCACACTTGGAAAGGGTGTGCTTTCGATCCCAAGTGACTGCCATAACGTTGAGCATTTATTCATGTAGTGAAAGATGAACAAAGCTTTTTCTGGCTCCTGATGGAAGAGGGAACATTTTTTGCCAACATGGTTTAACTTCCTGAATAGAGAGAGCATGCTCTCATCTACTTTGGGGAGTGCTCAAAATCTGAGGCCAGTGTAACTATAAATGGTAGTGTTTTTTTCAAACCTCTCCAAGTCAGGGGAAGCCTCTCTAGCTGTTGCCCTTACCTTAGTCTCTCAATCTCTTTATGCTAGGACCCAGCCATGGCTCCAAGACACCACCTAAAACACTGGTGGTCCAACATAACTTGAAGGGCAGAGGAAGAGTGTACAAGACATTCTAATAGTGGCTATGTGATCATATACATAAACACAGATTTTTGTCTTAATTGATAATAATGAGCCTAAGGTAGTATTGTTCAATAGAAATATAACCCAAGCCACATACTATTCAAACATAATATTAAATATATTTAATTAGATTAATAATATAAAATTATGTATTGTATTATATATTAATTCTAACTATACATAATTATAATAAAATACATTTAATAACTAGAAGATAATATTAGGTGTTCTAGTAACCACATTTAAAAAGCAAAAAATAAATTAATTTTAATATTTAATTTAACCTAATTTATCTAGAGTATTATTGTAACACATAATACAGAAATCATTAATAAGATGTTTAACTTTTTTTAGACTAAATCTTCAAGATTCAGTACCTCTCAACTTGAGCTAGCCACATTTCTAGTCCATGGCCACACATGGCTAGTGGCTACCATACTAGACAGCACGGGTCTAGGGTACCTACTCTTGGTCTTCAGGTATTGGCAAGGCTTCAAGAAGTCTGACGCATATGAAGATCTTATTCACCTATTTTCCTTCTCTCAGTCATCTATCATTACTCCCATTTCATGATGTCATTTTAACAGAAATCAGACAAAATGACAGCAAATACTTATATATAGCACTTACTATGTGCCAGGAACTGTTCTTGGCATGCCCCTGTGTTACCTCAGTTAAACCTCACAATAACTTTATGAGGTAAATATATTATTCTCATTTTGTAACGAGGCAACTGAGGCACAGAGGGGTTACACTATTTACACAAGACCGTGAGACGGTGACAGGGATGAGATTCAAATCTAAGTCGTTTGCCTCCAGAGTCCATGCTTTTACCCACTACCCTCTCAATTAAATTTGAACAGCTCAAAATAAGATAATTACTTTCAGTTTTAATTATAACCATCAAATGATCCAAGTCTGCTCTCATGATAACATGGTTAGATAATAGCAGTGATGGCAGATGGAACAGTTACTGGATGCACTAGCAAATTAAATTTAAAACAATTTGGGATCTGAGCACAAAAACCATAGCAAGTGGGGTCGAAAAGGCTGCATCGGGTCTGGAGGTTTGTCTGGATGACTAAGGTGGTGGTGGTCGGGGAGGTTAATGTGAGGTCCACGGAAAATCTTCTTTTGGTGATTTTTCTGAGGGAAGGGCCTAGTGCTTTCATCAGATGCTGAAAGATTCTCAAATGGGTCTTTTAGATAGGCATCCCTATATTTGTCTCAGCAGGGGTAGGGAGTTAGGAAGAATCAAGTAAAAGAATTAAGAAAACACATCCTTCTCACTTTATTAATCCACAGGCCCCGAAAGAATCACACTCAGCGAGCAAAAGCAGCCCCCACATGCAAGCTTTCTGCCAAGTCACAGAGACGGAGGCTGGTCAGTGACATCGTAGAGCTGAGGCCACTCAAAGGGCTGCCACCCAGTCTCCCATGGAGAGCCCTGAGCCTGCTGAAAATCCTTCCGTGGCTTCCTCTAGGTTTTAGGATCAAGGCCAAGCTCCTCAGACTACTCTAAAAAGCCCCTGTGGCCTCATGCCTGGACTCTCCCTCAGGCGTCTCACTGACAGGTCCCAAAATGCACACCCTGCCCCCTTCACTCCTCTATGCCTTTGTGGATTCTATTCTTTCTGTCAAACATGTCCTTTCCCTATAGTATCAGTGGGTCTTCACATCTCAGTTCAAAAGTCACCACCTCTGGGAAGCCTGTGTGAATACTCTTGACTGGCTTAGCAACAACTTCTCTGCAGTAGTGACAGTAAGGCAGTATTCATTCAATTCAAATGGCAATTATACACTACTATAGTTATGTGTCCCTGAAGGAGGGGGACGTGTTCTGAGAAATGAAGTTTTAGGGGACTTCATCATGTGACTATCGTAGGGTGTACTTACACAAACCTAGAGGGTACAGCCTACCACACACCTAGTCTACATGGTAGAGCCTATTGTGTCTAGGCTACAAACCTGGACAGCATGTTACTGTTCTGAATACTGTAGGCAACCATAACACAATGGTAAGTATTTGTGTATCTAAACATAGAAAAGGTATAGTAAAAATACGGTATTATCATCTTTAAAATAGGTTGTTTTGTTTAAAAAAATTCAGTTGGTACCAATGGTATTATATAGTCTTATGGGACCACTGCCACAGATGCAGCCTATAGTTGACTGAAATTTCATTACATGCACATGAGTGTACTATTGGTAATATTAAAAGCTGGTTTTTTAATGTGCTAGGCACTGTTCAAATGCTTTACACGCTCCTTTAATCCCCTTAGTAATCCTATGAGGAAGGTTCTTTCATTATTCTGTTTAGTAGGACAGCAAATTGAGGCATAGAGGTTAAGCCAGTAGCCTAAGGTTACATGGCTCGTAAGTGGCGGAGTCAAACTGTAAACCCAGACAATTTGGTTGTAGACCTCACACTCCATGCCTGCCTCCAACTAGGGTCCCCTTCCCTCTACCCTCATTGCTCCTGTACTTACTTTACTCTGGTATCTCCTATATTTTAGATTTCCATTTATTGGTCTCTCTCCCCACGTTTGCAGAATCCTGCAATCATGTTTGCACGTTAATAATGTGTCTAGCTCATTTTTGTCTCTCCGGGACCTAGTAAGGTGCTTGGTATATGGTAGATACTCAATAAAGACACACACAGGAAAACACTGGAATAGCATTGAAAGGATAGGAGCCAAGGCTATCAACCCAGGCCTGATAAAAATGCACTATGATAAACAATCTTCAAATACAGACTTTAACAAAGCAAGTTTTGACTTTATCTTTTAAATCCAGCCAGTACCAAGGAGATGGTCACTTCCCAGGCCTGTTCAGTACCAGAGGGAGGAGAAGCAACTCAGAGCTTGGCAGACTTGCTCACACCTCCAAGTTCATCAGTTTTACTTTACTTTGCATGTAGAACTAAGTAATAACATGCTTAAGCAATAGCATGCCCAAAGTTTTGGCTGGCTATCCTTGATGGACTGCCAGAAAAGATAAATGCTAAAAAATCTCCTTTGGCTGCCTGGACATGGCTTGGATATTTCTACCCTGGAGTTCCAGGATATATTTCTTTCCATTAGTAACTAAACTCCCCTCGAATGGCTATGGAATTTGAACTTGTAGAAGAATACTTTCCTCTAACAGTGAGAAAGGCAAAAAGTTTTAAGATCTAGAACATACACAGATCTTTAGGAAGAGAAGGAGCTCTCTCTAGCCTGGTCAGAGATTGCATCAGGATTGTGGCCCAGCCTACCCACTTGCAGATAAATACAGTCAGCCATAACATCCACCCTTTATACTGCATCTAGAATGTAAAAGAATCCACCACTTTCCCATGTACGTAGATGGATGTCAGTATCACTTGTTATTAACAACCAAACCATAAATCTGTATTGACTCTTGCCATATCATCTCCTTACATAAGAAATAATGACATTAATTTAGTTATTATTGAGAGGTATACTGAATGTAAATGCCAGGGATGGTTGTAGGTGCTGGAGATGCAGTGGTCAATGAAGTATAATTACATTCTTGCCTTGAGGCCCTTACATTGTAATGGGGGAAAGCAAACAAACATGTATACAAATAAGTAAATAAGATCATTTTAAACAATAAGTTCTACAATTTTTTTCATACATGCAAGGAGTGAAGTGACCTACTGAAGAGTTTAACAAGGTTTCTTCAGCAGCTGTAGGGAGGAGCATTGAAGAGGCAATAGCGAACAAATGGTGACCAAGTGTGAGGCCATTTGATTGTTCAGGTGAGATATGGTACCTCAGATATAGAGAAGTAGACGAATTCAGTACAGGTTCCAGAGGTAAACAATTAAGACTTGCTGATGAAGTGGATACAGGGGGTCAAGCAACTTGGTCAATGATGGTTTCATTTACTCAGGGAGAAAACAGATTGAGGGAAGAAAAAAAATCAAGAATTCTGACGTGATCTGGTTAACTTTGAGACATCCAAGGGGGGATGTCAAAAAAGCATTAAGAAGTCTAGAACCATGCTGTCCAATATAGGTACATGTGGGCCTTTAAATTTAAATACAATTAAAAACTCACTTCCCCAGTTGTATGAGCCACATTTCAAGTGACCAAGCAGCCACAAAGGCAGCCACTCTATGGAACAGCACAGGTACTATATGGTTTCATTCTGTTATGTCATCTCAAAAGGTAAAAACAGATGTAAAAGGGCTTTTGACACACATAAAGGACCCTACCGTAGGTATAAAAGGTAAATGCTCCACAAAGGTGGGGCACAGTTGAGGGAAATAAACCCTATGCTTTAAGTCTATCCTACAAATTTGCCTTTATTAGATGCTTGGAGGGCTATCAACTTCGTAAAGTAATACTGTATGTGTCAAAGAATTACAAATTCATTCCTGAGCTCCAAAGGTTAAAAACAGTGGGTTACAACGCTGGCATTTTGCCCCATTGTACAAGGGCTTCTGTCCCAGAGAATGGCACACCCCAAAAGGTTGAACTGGCCTACTTTAACCAAATGGTACCACCCCATTATCTCCACCTTGGGACTGGCTCTTGGCTGGAAGAGCTGGTCTAGGCTGTTCATCAGGAGAAACTCTTTTTACCTGGCTACTGTCCTAATCTACAGAGAGTTTCTGAAGACAAAGTTTTGTTTTCAATTGAGGAACTGGTGGTATATGTACTCAATTAACTTGTAGATAAGTTGGGGGAAAAGTATTCTGATAATGCCAAAGACAGTATAAGTTTTAAAAAAATACACATAGATTCCTATTTCATCACACTTTAAGAGAATAAATGAAAAAGAGTAAACAAGAAATTGAAATGTTATACTCAACATGTTTTTTTTCACATTTTTGTACTGAAAGGACAATCACAGTTTTAAAAGGATGGCAAGCTTCTTTGGAATTTACCCATATTTCCAGCATCCTAGTGCTGCTATTTATTTTTGCATGTTACCTTTGATAGAAACATGTGCTTTTATGTGACTATGGCCATAGTTTATATGGTATTGGTAGTAAAGGCTTTGGAATTGGGCAGATCTAGGTTTGAATGTCGGATCCTCAACTAATGAGACGCAAGTCCTTGAACAATTTATCTCTAGTTCTCAATTTCCTAACGTGTAAAATGGGGCTAATATTACTTTTTGTATAAACTTGCTGTAAGGATAAAAAAAGAAAATCTTAGCACAGTGCCACTAGGACAAACTCCATGAATTATGGCTACTATTTCTTTCTAAAATTTCACTTTAAATATTTTAGTATTTCTACACATAGACATAAGTGCTTCATGTTGAAAAGCCACAATTTCCTAAATCAATCCCCTAATGCTGGATAGTTAAGTTACTGCCAGTTTTTATTATCACAAACATGATTACATTGGACATCTTCAGGACTTAGCTTTTTCATTCTCTTATCTTATTTCTCTGGCTTCTCTAAATTCCTAACAGTAGAATTACTAGGTTTTGGTTTTAAAAGGATTTTTATTGCCTGGGCGCAGTGGCTCACGCCTGTAATCCCAGCACTTTGGGAGGCCGAGGCGGGTGGATCACGAGGTCAGGAGATTGAGACCATCCTAGCTAATACGGTGAAACCCCGTCTCTACTAAAAATACAAAAAAATTAGCTGGGCGTGGTGGCGGGTGCCTGCAGTCCCAGCTTCTTCGGAGGCTGAGGCAGGAGAATGGCGTGAACCCAGGAGGTGGCGGAGCTTGCAGTGAGAGGAGATCGTGCCACTGCACTCCAACCTGGGCGACAGAGCGAGACTCCGTCTCAAAAACAACAACAACAAAAAAGGATTTTTATTAGCATACAATAATATCACCAGCAAAATAATGCACAGTTCCTGAGATCTTCATATTTTATACATAAAATAGTATTAAGACTGTTTTGTTTTGTATTTGTAAGAGTATTAGGATCAACATTTTTACATGTTTGTTTATTAATGGTGTGTCACCTTGAAAAACAATAATTTTATATTTTTTGGTTATTCATGTACTATGAACCTGATGTTTTTCTTGTAAGTTTGAATAAGTTCTTTGTAATGCACAGTAATCAACAGGTAATATATACATTTGCCACAAATAGATTCCCAAAACTTATGTAAGAAAGTATGAAAGTATCTTTTCATTTACATAGCATTTCATAAATAATGTGTAACAACCATATTTTGTATAAACCTCAAGAGATATGATATTGCTTCTTGGCAAAATGTTTGGCTTTTGATTGAGTTTCAAAGTCAATTTATATCCACGCTGATCATCATAGCAACCCTGTGAGTGAACTGGGGAGTATAACAGTGTTGCCTGTACAGTAGAGAAAACAGATCCAAACAGGCCAGGTGACTGAGACAGGATCACTGAATCCTGCAGCTGAATCCCTCTTTCTCTGAGTCACAGGACCCCTTGTGAAAGGAAGCTTACAAGGTAAAAGTGAAGAGATGTATTTTGTGCAAAATGGATTATTATTCAAAGCACCAATTCTATATTGTTTCCTATTAGAAAGCCTTTACACACGGCATCCAAGAACCATGTTTACTTCACTGGAGGATCTCAAGAAATGTTAGCATTATTTCAGCAAATTTACTGTAACAATGGCTCACAAAACAGATCTACCCTCACACAGTTTTTTATACAGACAAAATAATTTAAATAACTTAAACCTAAATTAAGTTTTATGTTATTATTATTATTATTATTATTCTTTACCTGGCATAAATACCACTTCTTCTCCCAAGTATTCCCTCATTCTTTGGCTCAATGAAACCACTCTTCTCTTAGAATTTCTACAACCTTTTCTACCTCCTACTTTTTATCACAGGTATTTGGGAATGTGTTGCACTTCTCTTACTGGGTGGTAAGGTCCCAACGGTCCATATTTCAGTCGTATCTCCTAAATCACCTGGCATCTTTCTCTGCATGGAGGAGCACTCATTCAATGTTTTACAGAGACATGGGGGAAGAATTTTCATAGTTAAGAGACAACAGTTTTTTAAAAAACGTAATTAAAATAAGAGCATTAAAGTACAGGTTGCACTAACTGTATTCTCTTTGCTACACCATTCCTTATTTTGGCAAGCATACTATCATGAGACACTTCTAATGCATTCTTAGGCTGGAGGTCTGCATTAGCCAAACAATACTAAACTACATTAAACAGAATGTCTAAGAATGTTTCCAACCATGTACAAATCTGTATAAATATGTAGCTCTATCTGTGATGCTTTTATTTGCAAATTCAGATATAACTTATTTCTCAAAAATTCACTGTGTATACACACAGACGCACACACAGCACACAAGCACTAAAGTCTTGGTCAGCATTTGGGAAAAACTCAGATAAAAATATGGGACATCTGTTTCCTAATACTAGGAAAATTCACAGGAAATGATTAATGTTAACTAGGGAGAAAGAAATAATCTGGATTGAATTATGAAATGAAAACATCCAAAATTTACAATTCAATACAGTATATCCTGTCAGCCATGAGACCTTCAAAACTGGGGATGATTTAACATTTTATTGAAATACCTGTTACAGTAGAAACATTTTTATTCCGTATATATACCAATAAACAAAACTGAATACCCCAGCCTACACAACACTTTCAGATTCTGTATCTCCCCGCGGATATTTATGTAACCTTTGGCAGTTGAGGTTAGCCGTTTCGTGTGTATTTCCATAACGTGCCCAGTGCCTTGTAGGACAAATTAGTAACTAACACTAAATTGGACGGTGGTCCCCAGAGAGAGAGGATTGGGGTCTTTTAAGAAAGATCTAGCATAGCTATGTCTCCCAAGGAGAACTGGAGGGACAATGACGGGCAGCCACAGAGCAAGGCCAAAGAAAACTGTAGATGAAGAGGGTCTGTAGCTTGTTGGCTCTTCCACCATCCTGCTGCTTGTAAGTGTCTCTGAACCTACTATGTGTTTGGCAATGTGGAAGGTGGTAGGGACAAAACAGAGAGCAAAATATATTCCCTCTATGGGCCAGATGCAGTAGCTCATGCCTGTAATACCAGCACTCTGGGAGGCTAAGGTGGGCAGATCATTTGAGGTCAGGGGTTCGAGACTAGCCTGGCCAACATGGTGAAACCCCATCTCTACTAAAAATACAAAAACAACAAAAAACTAGCCAGGCATGATGGCATGTGCCTGTAATCCCAGCTACTTGGGAGGCTGAGGCAGGAGAACTGCTGGAATCTGGGAGGTGGAGGTTGCAGTGAGCAGAAATTGAGCCACTGCACTCAGTGAGCAGAAATTGAGCCACTGCACTCCAGCCTAGGTGACAGAGTAAGACCCTGTCTCTCCCTTCTCTCTCTCTCTGTGTATGTGTATATATATATGTGCGTGTGTGTCTATATATATATATACACACATATATATGTGTGTGTATAAATATGTGTGTGTATATATAGTCCCTCCCCTCAAGGAACCCACAATAAGTCATATAAACAACTCATGAGGCCACCATAGCTCCAGTGGCACATAATCTAATTACAGTAAGGACAGCTAACTCTGAGAACACAAGGGACACTTATACCGGTCTGGGATGATCACAGAAGGCTTCCAGGAGGAAGCAGGGTGGAAGCTGAACTGTACGGAATAACCAGGGTTTACCACAAGAGGAAAGGAGGGAGGTATAAGTAAGGTAGAGGGAAAAGCTCGTGCCAAAGCCTGAGAGGAAGTGAGTCCCTAAGCATACTGGGGGATGCAAAGAGCTTGGTGCACTGGGGCAAAGAGTTCTCAAGTGGAGAGAGTCCTTATTAACTAACAGGCAATAGCCAGGCAAAACCTAAAGGAGGTAACTATAGTGAAAACCACAGGACCAATGGAAATGACCCAGAATCTCTAGCATCTTCACATCAGAAAGAGTTATCACAGACAAGAGGGGACAGCCCAGGCCCTTTTGAGCAATAGACCTCTAGAGAGAGAGCAAGAAGATAAACTGTACCATGGCCACAACCTCATCAGAGTCAATGCCGGTTTCCAATTCCAAGGAAAAACCAATAGCCAGCTACCCAGACCGACAAAAAGGAAGAGTGAGCAGGCCTTCTTCACAACCCCAAGAGGAATGGCAGAATTATCTCCATTTTACAGGTAAGCTGCTGGTTTTAGAAGACAGGATTTATCAATATTCCTTTCTGTTGATTGATCCAGCTTCTGACTAGGAAAAACCAACTCATCTTGCTTTGACTGGGACTTCCCAGTTTTTGTACTGAAAGTCTCATGTCCCAGGAATCCTCTCAGTGCTATGCAAGCCAAGATGGCTGGTTAGCCTACTCAGAGTTTGTGACGTACATGAAGTGGGCACTGGGATTTATGACACAGCTTTTTGTACAGGAACTGGTGCAAAGTTACACGTGACTGACCTCCCAAGCTAACTTGGATCCTTTGAACGAGGGAACCTTTTGGAATAGCTTAGTGGCTTCTCCAAGGCTCCTATATTATTTGCCATAATTTACACTGAATAATATTTGCAAAGCAAAAGCCTAGCTGAGGGCTTAGTGATTACTATCTGTGTGCTAACGTCAGATAATTGCATACTTCACAGCAATTAGCCAGAAGAGTCGTCTGAAATTAGCTGTTGTTGTTAACTGAAAGTTAACCAAATAATCTTTCAGCTTTAACTTTTTCGATTTGTTTTGTTTTGAGACAGTGTCTGGTTCTGTCACTCAGGCTGGAGTATAGTGGTGTGATCAGGTCGCAGCTCCCTGCAGCCCCTACCTCCTGGGCTCACACAATCCTCCTGAGTTTCCCTAGTGGCTGGGACTACAGGGTCACTTTACCACACCCAGCTAGTTTTTGTGTTTTTTTTTAAGAGATAGTGTCTTGCTATGTTTTCCAGGCTGGTCTTAATCTCCTGGCCTCAAGACATTCTTCTGCCTTGGCCTCCCGAAGCATAAGGATTTAAGGCATGAACCGCTGTGCCTGGCCAGCTTTAACTTCTGACATTGAAAATCTTCCTAAAATAAATTAGTTTACTTACACAGGACGAGTAGTATACATATTTTCATATATCTTTGTTAACTAGGAATCCTACCATGCCTTACTTATTGCAATGGCTTACATTCTTACTGTTCGACAGATTTAAGAAGGTTTAGAAGACAACAAGAACGCACTATAGTTTCCAATAAATACAGTCACAATAGGATATTACTTTGTGGCAACATCTGGCAGGCAGAGAGTGGCTAACGAATCTTTATAGAATGAATGATGGTGGGAAAGTGGCCCACACAGAACTACAAAAAAGAAAATGATGAGGATAGTGCATGAGATAAAGGCTATACTTGTGCTTCTGCCACAGTGCTGTTGACTAAAGCAGTGGGAGCTCCAAGCTGAGGCACACAGTTCTTATCCAATAAAAGGAAGCAAAAGCTCTTCAAGAGCAGTCCTTTCCTTACAAGGGTGGTAATGAATAAAATAGGCGACATGGCCTTCGGTCTGCAGAAAATGCAGAAAGACTTCAATGGTAAGACCAAGGGCCCGCTATTAAGTCCTGATTCAAAAGGCAAACCCCTAGGAAGCTCAGGAAATGTCATCCAGGCTAATGCTCTTTGCTGAGAATCCTGACGTAGGAATGGATGAAGATACGTGCCTTAGAATCTTTCTCCGACAAAAGCAATGATTTCTAACACACTTTTGGTTAGCTTTCGATGAAAAGATATTTCTAACATCTAATCGTGTTTGAATGGAACTATATTAAAAATACTTTTCATTAGCCTCAGAAAACTAAAAAAACAATTAACAGTAAAATTTAGCAGTACTTTTTACTGGTGATATGTAACTATGAGTCCCTCTAAAAATTCTGGTTTTATTGGAGTAGTCTGGGTAACTGAGATTTTGCTATATATTGAAAATAAACATTTTGCCCATGAGGTTTAGTTCTCTAATGCTATCACTCTTTTTGCCAACACCTTTGCATCAGACATAGACAGAATCACAGCAGACATATTCAGGTTATGTCTGCTGCAGAGTCAGGCAGCACAATCAGGCAGGATGCAGCCAAGGGCACTGCCCTGAGCCTGGATCAGAAAAACAAGAGCCGGAAGGGTTTGTTTCCACTCTGCCAGACCTTTGGTGTAGATGAGTGCACTTCCCCAGGCCTTGGACTCAGAGGAAGAAAATGAGAAGTGCTCCTCAGGTGAGACTGTGAGCCTCCCTCCAAGACCTGCACATTCACAGATGTGTGATGTGAGTGTGCTACAAAGTATCCCACACTGGTTTTGGGGCTTTGACTCCACAGAATAGTTTAATCTTAAACCCTAGCTACCAAAATATGGATTAGCAAAGAAATTTTTCTGTCATTGAAAACCAAAGAAATAATATATACAGATTCTAAGGACTTGCTCATCTTTTCCTGTATCATCAAGAGATCAACAGCTTATTAAAAAACAGAAACAAAACACTCATCTGTGTTCAACACAGTCCACTGAAAGCCATAACTCAACAGGAAGACTATTCTGAAGAAAATCAGCATATCCAATACAACCCACCTGTTCTTACACCTACCACCTGCTTCCTGAGTAAAGCCATCTTTGCTGCCTCTATTGTAATATTAGTTTGCACCCCCGCCCTCCACCAGGCATCCTTACAAATCTTTCCATTTTACATACATTCTGAACTACACAGACAATCTATTGCCCATCATTTAGGGAAATATACAAGCATATAATCACTGTACTAGCCAAAAAAACTCAGAGCCAAGAAAAAAAAAATCTGTCATCCACTATACCACAGCAGGGAGATTTAAAGGCAGCTTAGGGCATTCAACAATGTTCTATCTGTCAAATCAGCCACTTCTGTGCTCATCCCTTTTCCTCGGATCTCCTGTTGGCCATTTATGTATCTGCATCAACAACTTGATTGTAAAGTCCCCTGACTGCATAGGCCATAGTTTATTCCTTTTTTTTTTTTTTTTGAGATGGAGTCTCGCTCTGTTGCTCAGGCTGGATTGCAGTAGCACTATCTTGGCTCATTGCAACCTCTGCCCCCCAGGTTCAAGCAATTCTCTTGCCTCAGCCTCCTGAGTAGCTGGGATTACAGGTGCGTGCCACCACCACACCTGGCTAATTTTTGTATTTTTAGTAGAGACAAGGTTTCTCCATGTTTGTCAGGCTGATCTCAAACTCCTGACCTCGTGATCTGCCCGCCTCGGCTTCTCAAAGGGCTGGGATTACAGGTGTGAGGCACCATGCCCAGCTCATACTTTATTCCTATATGTATTTGTTTTCCTTCCCACAAGAATTATCTCTTTACCTGAAGCACCCTAGATTTTTAATAAATGAAAAAAACACTCCGGATGTACTTAATTATATCTAAGTTTCTAAAACTGAAATGTTCACAGTGGCTCAGGGGAAGGGTAACGCAAGAGTTAATTCTGAAATTCAGTTCTGTTTATTTGTCAAAGCCAGCTTTTCTTCCTGTGAACATGTCTCTCCTAATTCCAGGAATAATTGTGGATACTGATGATGTAAATACAGTTTTTCTTAATCTTTTAAAATTCGCACTCATTTCTGATAACCTTATCTTCCCTAATCAGATTCTGATATATCCCTCCTTAGGTGTCTTAGGAAACTGTGATATGTATTTTCAGTCTCCTTTGCTGAATTCTCTCCTCTTCCTCAAATCTCATGACTCTCAAATCTCTATCTCCAGTCTCAGCTTGCTCTTTGAACTCCACACATACTTGTCTGACTGACTTCTTAGTATCTCCCCTAGGATGCTTAATAAGGTATTACAAACAATTGTGCCCTGGCCACAATCGCCTCCCACACTGCTCTCCCCTCTTGGGGCTCCCGGGGGACATCAATGGTACCAGGAGGACTCCATCATTCATGCCCTTGTTCAAGCCAACATCTTCATTCATTTTTGGCTCCTTTCTCACCAACTGCATATCCAACCAATCTATCAGCAAATCCTGTCAGCCCTGCCTTCAAAATACCTCTAGAATCCAGTCACGCATTGGCATCTCCTCTGCTCCCATCTGGGCAAACTAGCAGCATCTCTCGCCTGGATGACTTAAAGAGCTCCCTCTGCTGATCTGGGCTTCACACTTGCTTTCCTCCTCAACCCCCCACCTAGTCTCCCTCAGTCATTACTTCCTAGCTCAAAACTCTCCAACAGTTTCTCAGCATACTTAACACACTCGCTCACATCCACTCCTTGGCCCATCAGGCGCTATGAGAAATGGCCTTGGCTCACTCTATTCAGCCACACTAGCCCCTCTTCTCCTTAAATCTGCCAAGCAATGCTCTGTCTCGGGGTCCTCACACGGGTTCTTCCTTCTGCTTAAACTTCTCACAGACACTGTAGGCCTGCACATCTCACTGCCTCACTTCCTTCAGGTCTCTGGGTCAAGCGTTATCTCCTCAGAAAGGCCCTACTCTCTCTTCCCAGGCTCTGCTTTGGTTTTCTTCTTGGTATGTAACTCTTCCCCCTTCCTGGCACTCTATTTTCTATCTATTGAATTATTAGCCCTCTCCTTCACTGGAATGTCAACGCCATGAGAAAAGGATGTTGTTTGTTTACCGTTGTACTCCCAGTGCCTGAGGCAACGCCTGACACAGGCTAGGCATTCAAGAAAAAAATACACTATTTTTGGTTACTGAATGAATGAATGCATATTCTCAACTAGGCAGAAATATTTTACTGAACTTGATTTTTCTGTTCATATTATAAAAATAAATATTTCCCCTTTCCCCAGGTGAATCATAAGACAGGGCATGATTTTTAAACTACGTATGCCTTACCCCTTAGATTCTGATATCTGCCCATTGGGGTGTTTCAATGTATAAAACCTCATGGCTACATTCTGAATTTTTACTACGCATCTGGCATGTTCTGTAGTCTTTTACCTCTAACTAAAGCCTTAAGGCTTTACTACCTTTACAAAATGCTTGCAGAATTAAGCTAATAAAGACATTGTCTGCCTTACTTGTGGCAGTGGCAGCTTTTTTTGTTTTTCCCCCAGTTGTATCTGAATAAGGCTGCTCAGATTTCAATGCCAACTAGTTTGTCCCACAACTTTTGTTGTATGGTTCCATGCAGTTTGGACCCAGCAGCCTGTAGAATATTAAGACAACTCCTTGGAAGAGACTAGAAGGAAGTTCAGGCCCCTTCTGCCAGGAGTCTCCAATACATTTGGGTTTTCTGGCTGCCTGGCCAGTATTGGTGCTTTTCAGAAGAGCAGTGTTTCCTTCATGAATGAAGCCCATTTATCATGACACACTCAGTGGACAGAGTTAGCTCCCAGGGGACAGCCACTCTCCCAGCCTCTGACATTTTCCCAGTGTGACAGTGAATACCACCCCACAGAGACCACTATTGCTCTGTGAATTCCACCTTGGACTCTTAGCAAACCTCAGCTTCAGCGAGTTCAGTCAACTGGAAATTGTCTCCTGTGCCTTTTCTTCTTTTCTTAAAGCATAATCTTTCTGGATCTTTTATATGTAAGACTTTGGAATTATTGTGTAAAAACAAGATATTCTTAATCCTGGCTCATTTGAGAAATAAGTCAGACTCAGCTTAGTTCAAAGATCTGGTCAAATTCTAACATTAGTGATAACATAAATAGAAAACACAGATGGCTATCAGTTCTGACCTTTTACTTCTTTAATAAATAAAATGCAATAAATCATCTGCAAGTCTTGGTGAACTTTGATTTCCATGTATTTCTTTAAAGCTTAAAAATTTTGATCTTTGTGATGTGAAGTCTTATTTAATTGTTTGGGAATTTAAGTTATTAGGTGGTTTGTCCAAAAGAAGAAAATGGTAGATATCAAATACTAAGTATCTGGTCATTCAAGGCAAAAGCTCCCACTCAAAGCACTTTGATTTTTTTTTTTTTTTTTAAACCACAAATCTGGCCTCCTAGAATGTTGTGCTTGTGCAGTTTAATTCTGGACTTCATTCCACTGCAGTCTGCATCCCTCTCGGGCTGTGCAAGTGGCTTTCTTCCTCTATTCTCTGAATACTGAACTTGGGAAGAACCAACACAAACCCCATGCTGGTGACATTCTGAACGACCCCCAAATTCCTGCACTCTTCTGCAAAGCTTCACTGCCAACCCTCCTCCCTGTCCCCTCCTTCCTCAAACACTGTTTCACATGTTTTTCTCTTCACTCACTTTGTTGGAGAAGTATTTTGTTAACAGTTCTTTGACCAGTTTCAGCACACAATTTCTGGCATTAGTCACTGTTGCAGCTTTTTAGAGGCCTACCACTGACTCCAGAAAATATTTCTCTATTTGAATTCGTTTACTCTTTTCTTTTGCCATCCAAAACGGAGCAGGGGGATAAACTCACAGAGAGACATAACAGTCACAAAAACCTTTCTATTCTGCATAAACAGAATCTTAAGGCACCAAGTGGGGGCTCACAAATCCTGAATCCCTTAACCCAGATAATAAAGTCTTACAAGTAAACCATATCCACTAAACTTTAATGTTTGCTTTTGCTTCCCGCTTAATTACTTTTGTGAAAATGTGGCCAACATAAAGTTGTCCACCCACCAACAGTCCTCAACATCTCTTTGCCAGCAGAACCTGGGCTTGTTGGAATAGAGACCCTGTGAGCTCAGGAGAGATGGGAGCCGTAGTTTAAGGGTGGCCCTTTGCCCTGCTCACTCCAATGAGGTCTGAGGGGAGATGATGGGAGAATGCTGGGGAAGGATTCTGCTTCCTCACAAAAGCCAGGGGTAGCGTGACCCATGCCTCCTTGATTCTCAACTTTGAAACTGGTCATGAGGCACAGAACCGTGACGGCCATTTGATGACCACGAGAAAGCATGTCTCAATTTAAAAAACTTAACACAACAAAGAGGGTGGATCACAGAGATGAAAAGAGCATAAGTCTTTCATGGCAAATAGCAGAAGCAGCTGCCTCCTCCAAGCTTTATGAAGATGTGGAGAAATAACTCCCTACTTGTTAGGGACAAATTAGTCCAGCTTTTCTGTTACTTATAGTCTTGATATATATGAGATGACAAAAGGAAGGCTTCTTAATTTGGTCTCCTCTAATGCAGAATTGAGAAAACTTTTGTTTAGCAAACTTCAAGCTAATAGGGCAAGTATGACTTGCTCCAGCTATATTTATATTATTTAGCACAGAGGCCCTTTGGCTTTCTCAATCCAGAGTAGTCACTCCATCCATCTGTCCAGCCAACCAACCAAAGAACCGCCCACCCACCTATCCACCAACACATTTCTTCTTTTTTTCTAACAACCACCAACTGCCGAGCCAGGCACTTCACTAAGCACTGTGGACACAAACAACCCAAAGGACAGAAAATACGATACCCATTTTAGAGATAAGGACACAGGTATAGAGGGTTTCAGTGCTTTTCCTAAAACCTAGTCTACAAGTGTCGACTTAGGATTCAAATCTAGGATGTGTGAATTTAAAGGCCTTGTACTTTTTACTATCCCATGCAGCTTCAAATGTTAGCAATCTCCTTGCTGGCCTGATTTAAAAATAACAAAAACTGCACTGCTTTTTAATATTCTGCAATTTCGACTGTTCCCAACTCTGCCATCTGCAGTTAGTTACACCGCACCCTTTCTTGACATTTGATGTACCCAGACCAAAGGTCCACTTTCCACCTAGAAGTCTGATGGACACCATGCCTGCAAGATGGCAGCCCACCATGATGATCTCTTTTTCAACCACACGCACCTTGCCTCTGCAGGCTGCTGTCTGCACCATGAGTCAGAGACCTTTTCCACCTTGCTTACCCGTGCTGAGTACACTCTGTGGCACTCACTAGGTTGTCCATACATATCTGCTGATTAAATGTACGAGAAAAAATAAGCCAAAGAATAAGATGCTGTCTCAGGAAATCCTGAATGCCAGTTCTCAGGACTCTTAATTTAATGAGTTGGTATCACTTCAAAAACCTTGGCAAAGAGTCCCATTCCAGAAGGTGTTTAATAAGCTGCTGACTAAGCTCTCTGGTCACCAGGTTTATAGCAAATATGTTCTCATCTGTGAAACACTGGAAACAACCCAAATATCCAGTATTTGGATGAAAAGTTGAACCAATGGCCACTTATCAGTGCAGGAGTTTCTTTTATTGCCATTACAAGAAAAAGGATGTGGAGTGTGAGGACACAGGAAAAGGGTAACATGAACCAAGGTCAGATGCAAAGGCAGGCAGACCAACAGAGAATAATACACTAACTCCAGCTATGCAAAAATATGCACATGGAAACCAAATAGCATGAGAATGTGAAGCTGAACTCACAAGAATACTTTCTCCTACGTGTAAAATAAAAATTCAGAATTTAATAATAGTAAACTGGCTCTTCTTTCTTCTGTTTAATCTCCATACCCTTCTTATGACCGATGTTATTGAATTCTTATGAAATGCAGGCTCACAATTTAACATGTGACCGATTTAGAAAAACATATCTTCTATATGCCCATGATGAAAATAAATGCCCTACTGACAAAAGACATCCATTTATTTGTCAGGCTAAACATATCTATTTATCTAGATCCATTTATTTGTCAGGCTAAACATATACTACATTATTCTCGGTGTCTGAATGCTATGTGTGTGAAAAGTCCAATACACACATACTCTTTTCACATTGCACATTCAGATAACCCAATGTTTCCTTTTCAAGGACAACCATTCCCTGCTGAGACTGGCACACTCAGAATGCTTTCTGCTTGAGGCCTGCATTTCCATACCTTTCTTTTAGCTAACTCTGGTTCGTTAAAGAATTCCTGAACTTGAGTGTACCTTTCTCAAATAGTAACAACGAGTACCACTTATTATTTTACTACATACTAGTTATGTCTGTAAGCACTTTCCTATGAGCTCATGTCAATCATGTTTTCCAGTATGACCTCAAACACAGATTATATGACAGATAGTAGGCCCTCAATAAATACATATTTACCATTCAGATTATGCTTTAGTTCATGTAACTCTCATGTCCACATTATAAAAGAAGTATTATAATTATCCGTGTTTTATAGATGGGGTGCACATAGGTAAAGTCAATTGCTTAATGGCCAATATTTTGCTAAGGTCAATAGAAATGGGGTAATGTTGTTTTGTGTTGCTATAAAGTAATACCTGAGGCTGGATAATTTATTTTAAAAAGAGGTTTATTGGGCTCACTGTTCTGCAGACTGTATAAGAAGCACAGTGCTGGCATCTGCTTCTGGTTAGGGCCTCAGGAGGCTTCCACTCAAGGTGAAAGGCAAAGGGGGAACAGGTGTGTCACTTGGTGAGCCAGAGAGCAAGAGAGATGTCAGGTTCTTTTAAACAACCAGCTCTTGTGTGAAGTAATTAAGTGAGAACTCACTCATTACCATGGGGAGGGCACCAAGTTATTTATGAGGGATCTGCTGCCATGACCCAAACATCTCCCACTAGGCCCCACCTCCAACATTGGGGATCACATTTTTTTTTTTTTTTTTTTTTTTTTTTTTTTTTTTGAGACGGAGTCTCGCTCTGTCACCCAGGCTGGAGTGCAGTGGCCGGATCTCAGCATCTCAGCTCGCTTCAACCTCCGCCCCCCAGGTTTAAGCAATTCTCTTGCCTCAGCCTCCTGAGTAGCTGGGATTACAGGTGCGTGCCACCACCACACCTGGCTAATTTTTGTATTT
>NW_012114688.1:2323499-2379000 GCF_000951035.1 Colobus angolensis palliatus
TGGTCTCGATCTCCTGACCTCGTGATCCGCCCGTCTCGGCCTCCCAAAGTGCTGGGATTACAGGCTTGAGCCACCACGCCCGGCCCCTGGGGATCACATTTTAACATGAGATTTGGAGGAGATAAACATCCACACTAAGTCAGGTAGTCAGCTTCCTACCACAGCTAACCACATTTCAATCCCTGGCTCATTTTCAATGGGATTATAGTTTTGTAAGTTAAAAATTAAGTGATAAAACACAGAAAATCATGCTTAAATAAATTCCAAAATTGTTTTTCTACTCATACCTAACTTGTCCTGCCATTAAGATACAGGTTCTTGAAAGGCAGAGATCCCCTTCCCTTTGTATGTCAATGGAAGGTGGAAATACTCTCCCAAAATGCCTCACCAAGTACCACACTAGACCATTCAGAGGCAAGAAGTCCCATGGCTTGTTGAACACTGAGATTCAAAAGCATAACTGAGTCAGGCAGGACAAAACTATAAATTAAATCACCTGTGAAAGCAAAACAACTCAAGTATGAACTACACAAAAATAAAACGTAACCCTCCACACTCACTCTGTAGAAGCCAACTAGCAGTGTGCAGCTTAGGGAAAACAGTCTCTTGCTGTGATAGTTCTGACTTTTAAAAAATCCCAACTTATTTCACTCAAATGATTTCCAGTTAAACTCTCTACATTTTGCCAGAAGAGGTTCTGACCTAGAAAATAGGATGGGAAATGGGAAAAATAATGAGCAGTCCAATTCCAGTCAACCAGGGCGCGACATATCCCTATCATGGCATGTACATAGCATTTAACGACAGAACCATCCCCTCAGAGCCAAGACCTTCCTCAGGTGACAGTGCCGGCCAGGATTACCAAGTTCTACCGTAAACAGGACTGAGGAGACACGCATCTCCACTGGCACCACTGGATGACCACGGTGGCCTCAAAACCAGCCTCTCTGGCTCAAATGCCCTGTCCTCAGATCCATCCTACTCATTAAACCAGTCCATCGTACTCATTAAACCAGTCTCAACTACATTTTTGCTCCTATGTTCAAGAACCTACAGGAGGTTCCTTTCACTTTCTGCCTCAGTCTGCCCTCTCCTGTTTGCTTTCCAATGCCCTACACCAGGGGTCCCCAACTCCCAGGCATGGACTGGTATCAGCTCGTGGCCTGTTAGGAACTGGGCTGCACAGCATGAGGTGAGCGGCAGGGAGCCAGCAGTACCACCCGAGCTCCGCCTCCTGTAGGCTCAGCGGCAGCATCAGATTCTTACAAAGCATGAACCCTGTGGTGAACTGCACATGCAGGGGATCTAGGTTGTACACTTCTTATGAGAATCTAACTTAACGCCTGATGATCTGAGGTGGAACAGTTTCATCCCCAACCCCTCTGTGATCGCTGGCCATGGAAAAATTGTCTTCCATGAAATTGGTCCCTGGTGCCAAAATGGCTGGGGACCACTGCTGTACTGAAATATTATTAGAGAAAAGGAAGAGAAAAAGGTCAGACAGAAATTATGATGTATTTCCATAAAGTTACCTTGAGTCTTCCTGCCTCCCCTTCCCCCTCTACAACCCGAGACAGCAAGACCAACCCCTCCCCTTCCTCCTTCTCCTCAGCCTACTCAACGTGAAGATGTTGAGGAGGAAGACCTTTATGATGACCCACTTCCACTTAATAAATAGTAAACCTGGCCGGGCGCGATGACTCACACCTGTAATCCCAGCACTCTGGGTGGCTGAAGAGGGCAGATCACAAGGTCAGGAGATCAAGGCCATCTTGGCCAACATGGTGAAACCCCATCTCTACTAAAATACAACAAATTAGCCGGGTGTGGTGGCATGAGCCTGTAGTCCCAGCTACTCGGGAGGCTGAGGCAGGGGAATCGCTTGAACCCGGGAGGTGGAGGTTGCAGTGAACTGAGATCATGCCACTGCACTCCAGTCTGGTGACAGAGCAAGACTCAGTCTCAATAAATAAATAAATAAATAAACAGTCAATATATTTTCTCCTCATGCTTTTCTTAATACTTTTCTCTAGCTTATTTTACTAATACATATAACATACAAAATATGTGTTAAGTGACTGTATATGTTATTAATATGCCTTGTCAGCAGTAGGCTATTGATAGTAATGTTTTTGAAGAGCCAAAAGTTATACGTACGTTTTTCGATTGCATGGTGGTTGTAACCCCTAACCTTTATGTTGTTCAAGGGTCAACTATAGTTAGGAACGTGGCTACCCATTTTTACCAAATAGTCTGAGTCTGCTTCCCTTAGCAGAAAATGGGCCTTTTAAGAAGGGGCTTATAAGGCATGGCAGACACGTTTATTTGTCTCCCCAGGGAACTGCTCTTCTTCACATCTTTACTGTACTTATAAATCCCCAGGCTCGGCCATAAACAGCAGAGCATTGTGTAGTATTCTACAATCATTTCATGTTTATTTGTTCTGACTTTGTATCTAGCTCGGTAGCGCCAATGAACCCAGACCACAGTGATGTTCATGAATAAACTTTGCTAGAGGACTTAGTTTTCACACATATACCAGCAACTAGAACTGTTTACAAATAGTTCTATTATAGCACTTCTCAAACTTTTTGTTCTCAGGACCCTAAAAAATTGATAATCCCAAAAGGCTTTCAATTATTAGCTTAATCTGATATACAGTTAGAAATTGAAACTGAGAAGTTAAAAAATACTTATTAATCCATTAAAATATAACAGTAATAAACTCATTACCTCTTAGCAAAAACATTTATAAAAACAATGTTTTCCAAAACAGAAGAAATTTTAGTGAAAATTGTTTTACAGTTTTGTAACTCTTTAATTTCAACTCTCTTTGCACATCTTTTAACAGGAAACAGCTGGTTTTTTTGGTTTCTGCTTCTAAATCCAATTTTTGTGATATGTTGTTGTAGTTGTAGTGTATGAACAGTCTGGCCTCACACAGATGCAGATGAAAAGTCTTTTAAGATATGTGTGGATATTTTTCTTTGAAACTAAACCAAAACTTGATAAGTAGAGGCTTCTTACAGGCTCGTTGAAAGCCTTTCAATGAACTTCCCGTATTCTGCTATATTAAAATTGATTAGTCTCTGTTGCATTGGAACAGAACTTTAACCCATGCAGAGTTTTTACATCGCACATTGTTCACTGAAAAACACTGGTTCACTGAGTTATACAGGTTTTCCAAGTGTTGACACATTACATCACACAATATTGAAAATGTACTCATTAATGTCATCCCTGATCTCATCAGCAAAGCCTAAGTACTGGGAAGTGGTCAAGCTCATGGTGGCAGATACAAGTATTCCAAAAATCCGAGTTTTGCTTGAAAGCATTATATTAGCAATAAATATAATCATTTTTCTTGCAGTGACAGACTATTCTTTTTTGAGAAACTGTCTGACAAATAGCCAAGTCTGAATAATCAGAGCTTGTCAGACATTTTTCCAAGTAAAAGCAGTGTCAGGTGAAAAGGTGGCTAGTTCAACTTGCAATTGAAATAATCACGCAAGCATTTTTCTTTGAGACATACTTTATTATCAGCAGAAGAGCTTTAGTTTCCCTAGTATGTCACACAGAATTTTTTAAAAGTGCTCTTAAAATTATAAGACTTAATTTTTACTGCTTCAAGGACATTCTTAAGTGAAAATGGCATTTTGGTGTTTTGAGTAGGTGGTGATAAGGGATACGACTAATGCCTTGTTTAATTAGCAGTTTTATCCACCCCTGTTTTTGTAATATCATTCCAAATGTCAACACAAGGAAAACATCACATAATATCTTAATCTGACTTTAAAAGCAAACTTGACCTTGTGAACTCCTTGAAAGAATCATGGAGACCCCTAGGGTCTATGTACCACACACTGAAAACACTGTTTTAAAAAGTGTTTAATAAATGTTCTTGAATATCTCAATGAACAAATATAACTTCATATTATGGAGGGAGGTTCTGGGAAGGTCTAGGAGACCTTTTCAGTTGAGCCACCAAGACTACACTGGATGTTTAAAGGTAAAGGAGGTTGGAAGGACCACAAGACACAGCAAAGAGCCAGAAATGGGCAGGAAACTTTCCTAGAGCAGAACAGGGAAGCACAACCTCAGTTAAGTAGCGCCTTCCACATGGCCAGGTGTACTATGTGCAAATTACCTGTCGCTTCCTCACAAAGTTCCCAGAAGATGGGTCTTATCTTCCTCACCTATGCATCCCTGCCAAGGAAGGCAGGGATCATGCCCATTTTCTTCACTCATGAATATGTGGAACTCTCACACAGTGGTCAGCACATGGAAAACACCCAATAAATATTCCCTGAATGAATAAATGAATGAGGCTCAGAGAAATGAATTCTCTGTTCAAAGTCATATAGTTAGGAAGTGGTGGCCACGGGATTGAACCCAGGTCTTTGGGCACCAAATCCCATACTGCTTCCCTATATGCTGATTTCTTCAAAGGGACAGAAACTCAGGCCATACAGTGGGAGGCTTGGATGCTGGTGCAGGTAGTCTATGAACCGAGAAGTTTTTATTAAGAGGGCAACATTTGTGCTGTCGAAAGATTATACCCAGTGAGATCTGGGATGACTTGGAGTGGAGATCAAAAGGAAGACGAGAGAGCAATTTGTGTCCTATTTCAGCATTCTCAGTGAAAAACCGTAACTTGGTGGGGAGTGTCAGACTTCACAGGTTTCCCCAAATTCTCAATTAATGGTGTGAATTTGGAGAAATTACCTTTCCTGTATGATTCTTACATTCCCTATCTGCAAAAGGGGTAATAATCTATACTTTCATAAAGTTGTTGTGAGGTTTAAATGAAAAAATGTATACAAGGCCACCAGCATCGTTCTTCGCTCAATAAATTTTGCCTACAAAAAAGTGGAAGAAAGGGAGGGAGGAAGGGAAGGGGGAAGGAAAAAAGAAGGAAGGGGGATGAGGAAGAAAAAGGAGGGAGGTACAGAGGAGGAAATATGGCTGAGGGAAGGAAATATCTGTGGAATGCCTGGATGAACCTGGGCAGTGCCAGAGGGAGAGCAAATCTATAAGCCCCGCTTGTGGTTTCTTGACCAGAGAATGGGAAAAAGCCGTTAGATCATTCCACGATTTCAAGCCTGGGTGACCAGAGGAATGAACTGATATGAAGGGGCCAAGGAGGCTGGTACTGTAGCTACCAAAGGGCAAAGACCTGAAGGTCCTCTGCAGGGAAGGAATGGATGAGGGAAGAAGGGCACAGGGTGAAGGATCAATATTGTTTGTGGGACACATGATACTGTAAATTAGGGCAAATGGAAAAATGAAAGAAAACAGGATCTGAGAGACAAAAAGGACGCACCTACTTAAAACCTTTTAACTGGCTCCAAACCCTTGTTGGCAAGGCACATATTGGCTCTACCGCCCCATCTCCAGCCAGCCACTCCTGCTGCTCTGCCAAACTTGAGATCTCATGCTTTCAGGCTCCAGACTTCTGCAAGCTCTGCTCTTACTGCCTCTTTCCCAAAAGCAGAGTTTCTCAAAAAGCGGCACTTGTTATTTTTAAGGTCATATATTAAGATTATGGAAAAACAAAACAAAAAATAATTAGGGAGAGCATCATTTAAGGCCCAGGCTCTCTCACCACCCCTGAGGCAGTCGTGTCCCAGGCTACCTCTCTTTGTCCTGCTGCTGCACCCTCTATGCCCCAGCACACAGACACTACCCTCTGCCCCTGTCCAGACAGTCTTAGTTCATTCCTCTCTCAGGGCTCCCACTGGACTCTGCTCCTGCCCACCATTCCCTGGTTGGTTTCCTGCTATAGCAAAGCTGGGTGTCTCTCTCTCTCTCCCTACACATGACCCTGTCCTGGACATCTCTGCATACAGCACCCACTCAGTCTTTGTTGTATGGTTGATGAAGCCAGGAAAACAGACATGGAGCCATAAGAGAAGAAGCAGCAAGAGGAGCTAAGAGGTGTTAAGAGAGACCAAGGATGATAAAGTCCAGAAGAAGCTAATGTATTTCGCAAAAGAAAACACCGTTGGGGGTCTAATGCGGGCATTCTCTTTGCGAGGGACATTGCCCCAACTAGGGAGTAGACGCCGGTTCTCAGGGGATGCAAGTAAAAAAATTCTTAGATTACATTGGTCTGTGGCCCTCCAAAGCTCAATCCTACATCCCAAAAATCTTATTCCTTAATATTTATCCCATTAGGGAGAAAATTTTAATTTAAAGTTAATTGGTTGGACACAGTGGCTCATGCCTGTAATCCCAGCACTTTGGAAGCCTGAGGCAGGAGGATTGCTTGAGGCCGGCAGTTCAAGACCAGCCTGCACAATGTAGTGAACTCATCTCTATAAATTAAAAAAAAAAATTTAAGTTAATTTATCTTAATGTTTCTCCTTATATGGTGACAATGAAAAAAAGGTTGAGAAGCACTGATCTGCATTAGGTAAAAGGGGTGAGAGAACAGCAGCCTGGAAGGACTGACTGCAGAAGCAAATCAGGAGGAAACAGTGGTGACAATGACTTTTCTCCCTTTCTTCATGGGTGACCTCCTGTGCCATATCTATAATTGGTGTGTACAAGGTATCAGGCCCTGTGTTAAGTGCTTTGCGAGCATTATTTTACTTTCATCTTCACAACAACCTTATGAAATTATGTTCCCTTTTTAGAGATGCTTAGAAAATGTAGATAACATATCCAATGTCCCATAACTAGTCAGTGGTAAATGATGCAAGATGAATACTTAGCACAAGTCTGACACAGGGTAAGGGTTTAATTATCATAACCATGAGCAGAGGAGGCAGGCCTGAACACATCTGTTAGACGAGGGAACAACGTTTCTGCTACACAGCAAGTGTACCAACAAAACAAAACAAAACAAACCCACGTTATTTGAATGAAACAGCAGAGAAGCAAAAAACATGCAACTGGAGAGGAGATGATGATGGGTAAGGAATCTAGGCAACAGGATGGATGGAGTCCAGGCAGAAGGGCTGGCTTTGGCAAACAAGAGAGAAAGAAGAGGGATAGGGAGAAGCTGAGAAAGCAGGTTAAAGGTTGCGGGCAAGAGATGAGGGCAGGGCCTCAATTGAGAGCAGGAGGGAAGAAATCCTATTCCCACTGGGGCCCTGCAGCTGAAGTCACGTGGCATGAATTCCTGGTGGAATTAATCAACATGACAGTATTACTTTCTCCAGTAACCTCTTCAAATAAAAATCAGTTAATTAATATTATGCCTTCTTACTTCCCACTGCCCCTAGACTTAGAAAAGGCAACCAAAGTGCTTTAGTGAAATAATTCCCCATCTTTTCTAGTTATGAAGACAACTTCGTGCTATTAGAAACAAAAACCAAAAACTTCCCAAGCACTCAGCTGCAGAAGTTGTACTTTCAGTGCGCATTGAGAAAATGCTAGGTGCACATTAACTCTGTTCAGCTGAGACACCTGATATGACTCCATAGTGTCTTTATCATAAAAGTGCATTTGAAAAATAGACATTTAGCCAGTTGGGCACGCAAGGAGTTTAGTTGTTGTCACTCGCTCCTAACAACTAAAAAGCTGAATAAACGGAAAAATCAACAACTTTTCTTGGATGTAGTAAAGAAGTAAGGTGACAAGGAAAAACCACTGCCCCAAAATTTAGAGAGAAAGGCAGGTGGACACAGAAAATCATAGTATACAGGATTAAAAACCTTCAAGCAGAAGCCTCTGTGGGAACCAGCACCGAGGTGGAAAAACCTGAGCGGTAACCAACAAACTGCTAGAGACTTAGTGTGGACAAGCCAGGGAGTTAAAAACTTCAGGGGAATCTAGTAATGGGGGAATGGGAAGACATACGTTTGTGAGTTTTACCTACAGAAGCGCTCTCAGGTCCTCACTGAATAGGGATGAAAAAATCCCTTCATGCTTCCAGCAGGGGGAGGGAGAAAAAAGCATTTTGAAATATACCACAACATTCTATTCTCAATATGGACTGTCCTCAGAGGAAACTATTTTTCCAGAGCCTAATCTGTTTGGGTTTTTACAGAGCCTAACTTATCTGGGGAAAAGAAATACCCAACTCTAGTACCCTCTTGTTATCCTGTCCCACCTAAGGGAAGAAAAAATACTGGGAAGCACTCGTGAGGTTCATAGTCCAGGGTACAAGACTCATCTAAAGCCTCAGATCTAACCACAGAGGTACAGAACACTTCTGCTATCCCACACTTCACCTCCATGTTCCTAAAAGCCTGTTTATCACATTTCCTGCACCTGGTACATCATGTCTGCCTTTCATTCAAATTACAAGGCATACTAAAAGACAAAAAACACTGAAGGAACTGAACAAGCATCAGAACCAGAATCAGAAATTGCAGGAATGCTGAATTATCAGACCAGGAATTTTTAAAATTTAAGATTAATAAGCTAAGGGCTTTAATGGAAAAAGTAGGCAACATGCAAAAACAGATGAATAATGTAAGTAGAAACATGGAAATTCTAAGAATTTTAAAAGACAGAAACAAAGAATGCCTTTATAAGTTCATTAGTAGACTGAACAGGGCTGAGGAAAGAATCTCTAAGCTTGAAGATATGACAATAGAAACTCAAAATCTGAAAAGCAAAGAGAAAAAAGACGAAAAGAAGCAAAACAGAATATCTAAGAATTATAGCATGTCTACAAAAGGTGTAACATACATGTAATGAGAATGCCAGAAAAATAAAGAGAAAGAAACAGAAGCACTATCTGAGGCAATAATGACTGAAAATTCCCCCAAATTAATGTCAGACACCAAACCATAGAATTCAGGAAGCTCAGAAACACCAATCAGAATAAATACTTAAAAAAAAGAAAAACCTAGGCATAACATATTCCAACTTCAGAAAATCAAAGATAAAAACTTTTGAAAGAAGAAAAAACAAATCTTACCCATCCAGGACCAAGGATAATTACACTGACTTCTCAGAATTGATGTAAGCAAGAGAGTGGAATGAATCATATAAAGTACTGACAGAAAAAAACCAGTAACCTAGAATTATGTACCCTGAAAAATTATACTTCAAAAATAAAAGAGGAATAAAAACATTCTCAGATTAAAAAACAACTGAGGGAATTTGGTGCCAGTAGACCTGCCTTGTAAGAAATATTAAAAGAAGTTCTTCAGAGAGAAGGAAAATGATATAGGTCAGAAACTCAGATCTACATAAAGAAAGAAAGCATCAGAGAATGCATTAGTGAAGGTAAAATACTAACTTTAATTTTTCTTAATTTTAATTGATTTAACAGATATACTTTGTTAAAAAATAGCAACAATATATCCAATGATATATGCCTATGTTCATACATACAACTGATCCTGGAACAACCCAGGTTTGAACTGAGAAGGGCTACTTCTACTTGGATTTTTTTCAAACAAGGATGGAAAATACCATATTTAATATTTACAGGATGTGAAACCCACATATATGGAGGGCCAACTTTCCATATGTGCGGGTTCCACAGGGCCAACTGTGGGACTTGAGTATGTACAGATTTGGGTTATATGCAGGGCAGAGGGGTGGTCCTGGAACCAATCCCCTGTGTATACCAAGGGATGACTGTAAAGGGATAAAGACATACCCTGCTAAAACTAATAGAGAAAACAGGAGTAGCTATATTAATTTCAGGCAGAGCTGACAAGGAAAGTTACCAGGAATAAAGACAGGCATCACATAATGATAAAGGGGTCAATTCACTAACAACACAACAATATTTGTCATGTATGCACCTGAGAACAGTGTCAAAATAAGCTAGGTAAAAAACTAATAGAATTTCAAAGACAAATAGATCAATCCACCATTATAATTGGAGATTTCAATGCCCTTCTATCAGAAATGGATACATCTATAAGGCAGACAAACATTAAAGCCAACAGTTGAACTTAATGGCACTACCAATCAATTGGATATAATTGACTTCTATTGACTACTTTATCCAACAACAACAGAACACACATTCTTTTCAAGTTCACATGGAACAGTTACTAAGACAGACCAAATACTGGGCCATAAAAAAATCTTAACAAATTTAAAAGAATTATAAACCATATAATGTCTGCTTTTAGACAACAATGAAATTAAACTAGAATTCAGTAACAGAAAGATAACTAGAAAATCTCAAAATACCTAGTGATTAAACAACACACTTCTATAAAATACATGAGTCAAGGAAGAAATCTCAAATTTAAAAATATTTTGAACTAATAAAAATGAAAATATAACTAATCAAAATTTATGGTCTGAAGCCAAAGCAGTGCTTAAGAGAGGGAAATTTATAGCATTCAATGTATATATCAGAAAAAAAGAAAGATCTAAAATCAGTAATTTAAGCTTCCACCTTAAGAAACTAGAGAAAAATTCAAATTAAGCATGGGCAATGATTAATATATAACGAAAAATAAAAATAAAAAATAAAAAATTCAAATTAAACAAAGAAATAATTAAAGCAAAAAAAATCAATGAAATTAAACAGAAAAAACCAATTGAGAAAAATCAATGAAACCAAAAGCTGTTTCTTTGACACGGTCAATAAAATTGATAAGCATCTAGTGAGGCTGAGAAAAACACAAAGAAGACAAATTACCAATATTAGATATAAAGGAGGGGACACTACTACAGATCCCATATACATTAAAAGGCTAATAAAGAAATCCATGCACAACTCTATGTCCACAAATTTGAAAACCCAGATGAAATGGACACACTCCTTGAAAGATACAATCTGCCAACATTCACAAAAACAGATAATCTCAACAGGCCTATTTATATTAGTGAAATTGAATCAATAATTAATAACTGTTCAAAACAGAAAGCGCCAAGCTCAGATGGATTCACTTGTGAATTCTTCCAAACATTTAAGCATGAAATTATAACAATTCTCTAGAATCTCTTGCAGAAGATAGAAGCAGGGAGAATAAATCCTAACTCATTCTATAAGGCTAACATTACCCTAAGACCAAAACCAGATAAAGACATTACAAGAAAACTTAAGAGTAGCTCTCATGAAAAGAGATGCAAAAATCCTCAATAAAATACTAACAAATTGAATCTAACAATGTAAAAAAGAATTACACACTGCTACCAAAGGAGATTTATTTCCCTCAGGGTAAGTAAGGCTGGTTCAACATCTGAAAATCAATTAATGGAATCCATCCCATCAACAGGCTAAAAAAGAACATGATCGTATCAACAGATGCAGAAAAAGCATTTGACAAAATCCACCATCTATTCATGATTTTTTTTAAAAAAAACTATGTAAACTAAAAATAGAGGGGAACTTCCTCAATTTGATAAAGAACATCTACAAAATAGCCCATAATTAATAGTGAGTAAGTTGGAGTTTTCCTGCTCTATGATTAGGAAAAAGACCAAGATGTCCCTCTCATCACTGCTTTTCAACTTTTTACTGCAAGTCCCAGGTAATGCAATAGTAAATAAAAGAAATAAAAGATATACAGATAGGAGAAGAGGAAATAAAACTGCCTTTTTCAAAGATGACATGAACATCTATGTAAAATCTCTGAAAAAACTGACAAAAAAATTCCTGGAACTAATAAGAAATAATAGTAAGATTGTAGAATACAAGGTTAACATACAAAAGTCAACTGCTTTCCTATATACCAGTCATGAACAAGTAGAATTTCAAATTAGAAACACATTACCATTTACATTAGCACCCCCAAAAAGAAATGCTTAGGTATAAATCTAACAATATGTACAAGATCTATATAAGAAAAACTACAAAATGCTGATGAAATATATCAGAGAAGAACTAAATGAAGAGATAGTCCACGTTCATAGACAGAAAAACACAATATTGTCAAGATGTCAGTTCTCCCCAACTTGACCTATAGATTCAGTGCAATCACAATCAAAATCCCAGAAAATTATTTTATGGATATAAACAAACTGAATATAAAGTATGGAGAAGCAAAAGGCCTAGAATAGCCAACTCAATATTGAAGAACAAAGTTGGAGGACTGACGCCACTTGATTTCAAGACTTACTATAAAAGCTAGAGAAATTACGGCAGTGTGGTATTAGCCAAGAAATAGGATGAGTGGTCAACGGAACACAATAGAGCCTAGAAACAGACCCACATAGGCAGCCAATCTTCAACAAAGGAGCAAAGGTAATATAATGGAACAAAAATAGTATTTTCAACAAATAGTGCCAGAACTGGACATCCACATGCCCCCCTGCTCCTCCCCCAAAAAAGAAAGAATCTAGACACAGACCTTATAACATTCATAAGAATTAACTCAAAAGTGATCACAGAGCTAAATGTAAAACACAAAACTAGAAAACTCCTAGAAGAAAACATAGGAGAAAATGTAGATGACCACAGGTATGGCAATGGGCTTTTACATACACCACCAAAGGCATGAACCACAAAAGAGAGAATAAGCCAGACTTCATTAAAATGAAAACCACCTTCTCTGCCAAAGACAATGTCAAGAGAATGAGAAGCCACAGGCTGGGAGAAAATATTTGCAGAAGACACTTTTGATAAAGGACTATTGTCCAAAATATATATAAAGAACTCTTAAAACTCAAGAATAAGAAAATAATTTGATTGAAAAATGATCAAAAGTGACCCGAACATATACCTTACCAAAGAAAACATACAGATGGCAAATAAGCATCTGAAAATAGGTTCAATATTACATCACTGGGGAATTGCAAACTGAGACAACAATGAGATACCACCACACACCTACCAGAACAGCCAAAATCCAAAACACTGATGACACCAAATGCTGGTGAACATGTGGAGCCACAGGAACTCTCACTGTGGGAATGCAAAATGGTACATCCACTTTGGAAGACAGTTTGGCAGTTAAAAAAAATTAGACATACTCTTAACCATATAATCCAGTAATTGTACAACTTTGTATTTACCTAAATAAACTGAAGACGCATGTATGCCTGCACAAAAATTTGCACATGGATGTTTACAGCTTTGTACATAATTGCCAAAACTTGAAAGAAACCAAAATGTCCTTTCGTAAGTCAGTGGGTAAATAAACTTTGATACATCCATACAATAGAATATTATTCAGTGCTAAAAAGAAATGAGCTATCAAGCCATTAAAAGACACAGAGGAAGCTTAAATGCATATTACTAAGTGAAAGAAGTCAATATGAAAAGGTTATGTACTATAAGATTCTGACTATTTGACATTCCACTATGGAGACAGTAAAAATATCAGTGGTTGCCAAAGGGTTAGGAGGGAGAGAGGAATGAACAGGCAGAGAACACAGGACTTTTAGGACAGTGAAATTATTTTGTATAATACTACACTGGTGAATATATGTCATCATATATTAGTCAAAACCGATAGAATGTAGAACACCAAAAGTGAATCCTAATGTAAACTATGAACTCTGGCTGATAATGATGTGTCAACTTAGGTTCACTGATTGCAATAAATGTACTACTCTGGTGTGGGATGTGGATAGTGGAGGAGGCTATGCATAGGGACAGTGGGTATATGGGAACTCTCTGTACTTTCTGCTCAATTCTGCTGTGAACCTAAAACTGCTATAAAATTTAAAGTTTATTAAGACTAAAAAAAGACTGATTTGTGAGACATTTAGTCTGCCAGCAATGTCTGCTTTACATCTGGATTTGCAAACCAATACAATAAATCTTCCCTCCTTCTCCCCACCTTGGACCACAGGTTGGGAACCATAGGTCTACAAGGAAGGCGAGTGACATTTTGGATATGGAAGGGGTCTGGCCTTACCCAGACCTGGTTTAAACTCCAGTTCTGTGATGACCACAGTGTTATGACTGGTGAGTTACTGAAACTATGTCTCAGTTTTATTCTTTGTACATGGGGACAGAAATACTTTAAAAGGCTTTCAGGACCAAATGACACGGAATTTATCACATGTAATGCAACAAGCAGTTAATGTTAATGTTTCTGTTTGCTAGAATCAGTGGTTCAACCCCCTGGACTGGCAGCATCAGCATCACCTGGAAACTGGTTAAAAATGCAAATTTTCAAGCTGCAACTCAGGCACACTGAATCCTCTGGTGGTGGGCCCAGCAATCTGTGTTTTAACAGCCCTCCAAGTGATTCTGATGCTCATTAAAAATTGAGAACTGCTGCTCTAAAGTCATAGTTTTCAACTTCTTTTCTTTATAAGCAGAGGAATCCTTTCTTCAAAAGGAATCTTATTCAGAAAGCTGATCTGTGGAACACATAAACTTGAACCGGTTCTGACTGAACTGGGTAGGGGGAGCTCGATGTGTGCCACTGAGGTCCCACCTGGTTCCCTGCAGCCATCCCCAAGGGACCTCTGGGGCAGGGAGGTGCTCTTTGATCGTTACAGATACTACAATTTTTGGTGGCACCATTGACAGAATTAAAGGACTAACACAACACTTAGTGATTCGACCATAATTATAAGGCAAACCCTGCGGCGGTAAAATAATACTTCCTGGGGTTTCTAGGGGCATCCACAACTAAGCCACTCCACACTGGGTCACCCTCCAGTACCACATCCCTGGCCTGACTTGGCTACCTTACATGCTTGGAACAAAACTTTTCAGAAGTGCCATCTAGCTCTCTTTGCAACATCCTTTGTAACATCTAGCCTCAACTTGATGTTACACTGTCTGCTGCCCAGAGCAAGCTGTACCCCATTCACATCGGGTCAAAAGACCTCCTTACTGTGTGGTGTCAAAAACACATTTTATGTCTCAATCAATGTTTGGTGACATACTCCTGAAGAAAGAAGAGGCTCAGCAGGGGGCAGTAGATATGCCAGTGGAGAATCACTGTCTAGGAATTAAGTTTGAAAACTACTGATGTAGAGGATACAACCAAGGAAACAATCATGAGAAGGTTTTTGCTGCATTTGTTTACGGAAGAACATGCAGTTCCAAGTATTCAAATAAAACTTACATAAGCTGACAATGAGTAAAGGAGCCAAAGAAGGAAAATCGAGATAGATAGTCACAGTTCTGAGGAAAAGGGATCTACTTTGGGTTTCCAGATAAACAGCTGACTATGGAGTAATGGCTTAGGGAATGCCAAGTTAAGCAAGTTATTATAAAAGCTAGCACCCACTGATCAAATCAGTCATCTTTCATCAGTACCATGTCTCCCAGCTCATATTTCATATGGGCTGTGGGTTATTATTTTCTCTACTCTGGCAATGAGGATCTGCTGTAGCTTATTGGAAAAAAAAATCTGTATCAAAACCAAAAATATTTCCAGATACCACAGATTATTTAAAAATAAAGGTTGTAAACGGAGCTCATCTCATTGATTTTCTACTTTGAGCTTCTCCTAATCTGAGAGAGGGCAGAACGCGTGTTAATTTCAGCTGACAGATAAGGACACTGAGGTATGGGCAAACTATATGCCCTGCTAAAGGTCACTGATGATCACTGGAGAGCCAGGTCTAAAGTCATAATGCTTCAGAGTGGAAGAGGCCTCAATGAGCCATCTACTCCACTCATGTCAATTTTACAGAGGAGCTAACTTTCATCTCGAGAGGTAGGAGGCGAGGAGATGAGACTGAGAGTGACTCTCTTGGTTTGGCACAAAGCAACTGCACTGGAGCCATTTGGTGAGAATGAGGTAGGAGATAAGGATAAGCCCTTTCCTCCTCCTAAATGTCTATAAAAGCTGAGCTACCCAAAACGGTAGCTATATATTAATAAGTTTAATTAAAATTAAATAAAGCAAAATTTAACTCCCAAGTTATGGTATTCATATTTCATATGCTCAAGAGACACAAGTGGCTGGTGGCTACAACACCAGACAAACTTAACCTGTCCTTCATTGCAGAACGTTTTGCACAGAGATAATCTTTAGTACACCGTTTATGACAAGGATATAGTTGCTGGAACAGGCAGCTGGAATCAGGAATCCTGGAGCTGCCACCAATTAGCTATGTGAACTTGGCAAATCTCTGGGCATCCATTTCTTCATCTGCAAAAAGAAGTTAGACTCCATAACGAGAATGGCCCCTTTCTGTTGTAATATCCCATAATTCTGTCCCCAAAGCTCCAGATGGCAAGCTCCCGACTCTAGCCACTCTTCTTTCCAAACTGGGCCCTTTGTCAAATTAGATCAAGAGAACATGCTCTTGGACTTCATTATTTCCCGTAGAAATGCAGTTACTGGATAAGAATAGCATCCTCTAATTATTTCAAGGGTCAACATAAGAAATAGCCACAAGAAAAATTTCTCTAAATATTTACCAGGAAGAACCACTTAAGATAGTGAAGAACCTATCCCCAAAGGCCCTCTCATGAGAACTTATACCTACATGATAAATCTGTTACAGTTTAGTACCAGAAAAAAAGTGTATTTCTCCAGAAGAATTGGTATGCTTCCTTTTAACCACAGAATGAAAATGACATTACTCATTACGATCTTTAGGCATCAGGGCCTAAGCATGGGAGGCCCCTGTTCCAAGGAAACTGGAACAATTGTGTCTCCAGCACAGAATTTCTGTCTTCCTTGACCCCACTGAAAGTACATTTTCTGCAGAGGCCACACTGAACACTTTTTAAAAGTAGAGTTAAAATGTTAAGTTTTTAAATATTAAATAGTTCACTGATCTTCCCACTATACCATACTGTAGAATATAAACATGGAATACAATGAGAATAAAAAAAAACCATGAACCTCAAATCACTGAGCTAAACAGAATTAATTATACTGGAAGAATTTGCAGAAGGCTGAATTGTGGCAACTTCTGCATCTTTTCCTCTCCCATTATCTCTAGCACCTCCTCCAATTAAATTAATTAAGTTCTAAGTAATTAAAATAATGGCAAGCATTTATTGAGTATCTAGTCTATTCAGTGTCAGGCACAGTTGTAAGTATATATATATAGTAGTATATACACACACACATATGTAATTAAAACTTATGCCTCACAATAACCCCAGGAGGAAGATAAGGTAACTTGTTCAAGGTCACTAAGGTAGCAAGTATCAGAGCTGGGATTTAAACCCTGCCAGTCAGGCTCCTGCTCCCTAATACTACATGAGCCCCCTTTTTAATATTGACAATGAACCTTTTCCCACCTTTAGAAGTAAAAATTTAAAATATCATTAGAAAACATTACAGAAACACATAAAGTAAACAACAACAAAAAAAACTGTGCTTGCTTAGCAAACGGCTTTCAGATTGGTCTCTTAGCACTCTTCTACCCTGCCAGCCCTAAGCTCTTTCTGTTTAGAAATTCTGGAGAATGCCAACCCTTTAATTCTGTCATTTTTCCACCGTTCACTCTGAACTTCTTCTGCATTGTTTTCTGGTGAAATAACTAAAAATCCTGCATTTAGTGTAACAGTCAACTAAAGGCATAATAACCATCAGCAAAACTGTTCCTACCTATTAGTTCCTTGTTTAACAAGGGTGGGTCACAACAATAAAAAGACAATCGAGCTGGGAACTGACAATTTCAGTCTTTGCAGCTGTTATGAGCCAGTTTAAAAATGAATTTACATAAGTGATTGCTGGGCTTTTTATAAACATGGTACCTGCCAGGAAACAGTTCCACTTTCTCTTCCCTGGACTTTCTGTCCTCTTGTAGATTCTAATTCCGTTAAGCCTCAAGCTTTACAAAGCTTTATATGCTTTCATGTTTTATATGCTTATCAGGACAATCTTCTGTGGACAATAAAAGGAAACAAGTCTCTTAAAGCTATTAGAAAATTAACAACTGAGTTATGTGTTTCTTTAGTCCTAGGAGTAGTGTAGTCAAACAGGCACAGGTTTCAATTCTGGCTTTGCAGCCTTGCACAAGTTACTGAAGCTCTCTGAGTTGTACTGCTTCTGTAAAACGAACTAATTATATTGCCCTAATGGAGTTGTAATGCCAGGTCAACAATAGACACACAACAAAGTTACTTCCCATAATCAAAGTTGTAAAAAGTTACTTTCAAAACCAAGCTGCACTTCTGAGATCCCATTTTTCATTTTTATCCAGTTTGTGGCCACAAAAGTTCCCAAAGGACTCCTTTCAGGTGCTTCTGGAAAGTGTTACCATACGAAAGACTTCTAGTTCTCAAGGGGGAATGGAGAAATATATGTGGATTGGAAATTCAATCCAAATAAAACCTCTCTAAAAAATTTTTAAATAGTATTTGTATCCAGGAAATCAAGGTCACAAATCATTTCTATGAATGAGAACTTTACGGGTTGCCTTCCCTCACAGTTTTTCCTTCACCTATATCCCTGATAAAAATAAGAAATGCCGCTGGATATAAAGCAAAATTAATGTTGACCACTAAAGCCATTTCTAGTCAAAATTCAATAGCCTACATACGCCTCTTGAAAAAACAATTTGCTCCCAGGCTCCATATGATGAAGCTGGCCATGAGTAACACTCATGTCCCAGAATCCTCAAATTTAGCTTTCTCAAGAAAACTTTCCATGAAACGCGACTTGCCGGGGCAAGGACTTGCAGAGGCTCCTTGTGTACCTGCGGCCCTCATCCCTAGAGTGCTGTGCTGTTACCCTGTGGGTTACTGTGTCGAAATAGAAACGGTGACGTTCTTCCTTCAGGGACATTCCTTTTGTTTTTACCTAGCAGCATACACCAATAATTTGTAAGTAGGAAGAGTTTTCTGTTTTCATTTTTTTCCTAATGGACACATTTAGACAGCCCAAAGGTAGGGCTCAGTATGTGTTGAGGAAGGGGAGCTCAGAGGGCTGGCATGAGGGAGGATTTGTGCCCAAAGGCTTCTCACAGACTCCATAACTGGATGAGGAAATGAGCCAGGATCCACAAGACTCCTCAGCAGCCAAATTCCGAGTTCTCCTCCTGTCAATCATCTGCACTGCAGAGACTTACAGTATACTCTGGCAGCAAGAAGGCTGCTCTCCCAGTACTCCTACCTTGACCATGCCCGGGAGTCACCTAGAAGCTTTATTAGACTGTACCCTCTGGGCCCCAGGCCAGGGCTGGGTGCGGCCGGGGCTCCGTGATTTTCAGTCACTCCTCAGCTGATCCTAATATGCACATAGTTTATAAACCACTGCCCTGGTCCCTTTTGCCTTCAGTTAGGCTGCAGAAGGTGCTAGAGCCTATTCTCTTGAAACTTTTTTTTCTTTTCTTCTAATGAAAGAAAAAGATAACGTGTGAAATCATACATTTTGAGCTTTCCTCAAGAAAGTTTAGGTCAGAGTCCTTAGTGTGATTTTATCCCTTTGCCCCGCCCACCTAATGAAGATTACAGCTGACCGCAGTGACTGGAGCACAGAACATGCTCCTGGGCAGTGTACAGGGCACCCTTTCAAAGAGGGTGGAAGGGAAATGTATTGGAAGTTTATGAAGGAGAGAAAATAAATTTAAGAAACAGATTCACTGCCCTTTGGATATGCATGCAAGGAGGACTTTCACTACTTTCCAAGTCCTGCCTTCATCTGGGCTCCTGTTCCTCCTGGACGCGCTCACCTTCCAGTCTAGTTGCAAATTACTCACTCTTAGGACAGGGCCCTCTTCCTCCAGCTCAAGCTAGCTGGAGTCCTCTGCCCTCATCCCCACCCCGGGTTTCCAGGTGTGCCCTGCCACTTAGGGTGTGACTCCTAAATACCTGTGGGGCAGCAGTGAACCAGAGGGGTGGGGAAGGGTGTAGATGGGGCTCTCTCCAGGACTGACTCCTGCCTACTCAGCCGTCCTCTCAGGACAGGCAGGGCCCAGTGATAAGAGGTCCTGAGCCTGGCCAGCACCCGACAACTCCTAGCTCACTAGAGTTGGATTTAATGAGGCAGCACAAAAGCAGGAAAACAAGAGGTGTGGGGCTCTAACTCCACCTTTGCCCTTTGCTAGCCCATGACCTTGGGCAAGTAACAGAAGCTTTCTAGAAAGTGCCTCAGTGTCCCCATCTGTAAAGTGGAAATTAATGTTTGACTAGACTCCTCAGAAAGCTTTTCGAAAAGTGCAAAGTGCTTAAAGTTATTTTGATACAACCTCTCTAGATATTGAGTCTTCAATGCATGGGACACTGCCTATCACTGACAATATAAAGATGAAAAAAAGGCCACTGAATTCAAAGGGTACAATACATTCCGTGGGGGAAACAGAAATGTGGTAGATAAAGCTACATAATTCAATGTAATAATTAGTATGATGGCTGAATAGCATGCTGCTGGGAAGCCAGACAACAGAAAATTTACATATGTCCACAGATGGAGGAGAGAAGAGGACAAGGTGACAGACAGCAGGTAAATATTGATGGTCAGGTACTCATCTGTGCACTTTATGTATACAATCTCGAGTGAGCCTCAAAACAACCTTGTGAGGTAGGTAGGTACTGCTTTCCCCATTTTACAGACAAGGAAAGCAATACCTACCTACCTCGCAAGTTCAGAGAGGCAGTCTCTCAAAGTCATATGGCTAGTGAATGGCAGAGTTGGGCTTTGGCTGTGGGCCCAAAACCTAGATCATAATCTTTCCACACACTGTCTCCACCCTGACTATGACCCCATTCCTGACCTCCCCAGTGCCCTGCCCTGGCCCAGGCATAGCCCAGCACACCCCTCCTCTGTGCTTCCATACTGCTGTATTCACAATGCCATATAACATGCCTATTATTCTGTCATTATTTGTTTTTGTGTCTGTCTTCCTCATTAGCTTACTGGTCCTCAGGGAAGAAAGGGAAGGCAGCAGATGCCTAGTAAACAGTTGGTGTTTGGTGTTTAATAAATGTTAATAAATGGTTTCTTTTTTTTTTTTTTTTTTTTGTTTTTGAGATGTCTCATTCTGCTGCCCAGGCTGGAGTGCAGTGGTGCAATCATGGCTCACTGCAGCCTCAAACTCCTGGGCCCAGACAATCCTCCCACCTCAGCCTCCTGAGTAGCTAGGACTACAGGCACACGCCACTGCACCCAGCTAATGTTTTTTGTTTTTGTTTTTGTTTTCTGAGATGGAGTCTTGCACTCATGCCCAGGCTGGAGTGCAGTGGCGTGATCTCGGCTCACTGCAAGCTCCACCTCCTGGGTTCATGCCATTCTCCTGCCTCAGCCTCCCAAGTAGCAGGGACTGTAGGCGCCCACCACCATGCCAGGCTAAGTTTTTGTATTTTTAGTAGAGACGGGGTTTCACTGTGTTAGCCAGGATGGTCTCGATCTCCTGACCTTGTGATCCGCCCGCCTCGGCCTTCCAAAGTGCTGGGATTACAGGCGTGAGCCACTGCGCCTGGCTGCACCCAGCTAATTTAAGAAATTTTGTAGTGATAGGGTTTCACTGGGTTGCCCAGGCTAGTCTCAGACTCCTGGGCTCAAGCAATCCTCTCATCTCAGCCTCCCAAAGTGCTGGGATTACAGGTGTGAGCCACCGCACCTGGCCAATAAATGTTTTCTCAATGAATGAAGGAAAAAATGAAATTATGCTAGGCTTCGAGAGACAGCTAGGAATTCACTAGGTGGTTTGAGGGAAAAACATTCTCAAAAGTAGAGGCAGAACCTTATTCATCCTTATGTCCCCAGAGTCTTGTACTTATTACAGGTACTTAATAAATATCTAACAAATTCTAGGCAGAGGAAACAGTGTAGGAAATCCAGAGAGACTTAAGGTTACACAGTGAGTTTGGGTAACTTGGCGAATGTGAATCACATCGTGGGTATGTGGGGACACAGAAGTTCTTCTCAAACTATTCATGGGGAAAGATCAGGTTTTTTTTTTTTTTTTTTTTTCACTTCCAATTCAATACGGAGCAATTCTTTCATAAAAATGCAGCAAAAAGGAACTGCCAAAAATGGGACAAAATGCAAGTCCAGTTCCAAATCAACAGATTCAACAGATGTAAAATGATGGTCAAACTGCTATAAAAATTACCAAACATGTAATTATCTAGCTGCAGACTGCTAACAAAGAGGTCTGTCTGCTGACCAAGCTTTTGGCACTGAGAAAGGTGGAGGTAGGGGCTATTGCAGAGAGCCACAAGAAAGAGGAGCTTGAATTGTTCTACAAAGGAAAGAGAGATCGAGAATAATGTTTACTGAGGATTTCTGTGTGCCCAGCATGGTTATGAGTGCTTCACACCTATTAACTCATTTACATTTCATAACCTATCTGTGAGGTAAATGCTATTATCACACTCGTTTTAGAGATGAGTAAACTGAGACACAGCCGTGAAAAACATTCCCAAGATTCCAGAGGTGGTAAGAAGCATCAAGAGGCCTTGAACCTTGGCAGTGTGAACCTTCATTACTAGACTCCGATGCCTCTGGGGAACTCACAGACAATTTTCAGCCAGGAAGTGACCCACTGAAATTTATGTTTTAGAGAAATCATGCTGGTGGCAGTGTGCAGGGTAAAGGTCAGTTAGGAAGCCACAACAACAATCCAGGTGAGAGGCATGGGGGTAGGGAGGAGCAGACATATGGGCGCTTTAGGAGATGGACCCAGGCTTTGGTTGGGGGCAGGGTGTACGAGCTAGGGAGAGATGAAGAGGAGGGAGGTGTTCCTGATGACTCAAGGGTTCAGAGCTTAGCAACCTGGGTGGGTGGAAATGTCTTATGGAAAACAGGCCGGAAAGCAGGTTTTAAGGGGAAGATGATGAGATCGGTTTTCAGCAAATGTCTACCTGAATTTGAAGAGCCTGAGACAGACAATCTACAGTTGTGTCTTAGGAAAATTCTACAGATTGTGATCTTCGTTTACTGAATTCAGGTAGTCACTATTTTTACCCTAGTTCTGCCAAGCCACTTTCCTCCTCCTCTTTCCCCTTTGCACTGGTTACACTTAAAATAGTTTAAAAAGCAGCAGTTCCACAACCCTAAACTTGCCTCCCTTCAAAAATAACACAGTGTGTATGCAAAATGCCACACTCATTACAGCTTATTTCTGAACAAAAAGCAGATTTCCCTGCAAATTCTTAATTGCATTTTCATTAAATCCAGATTCTTTATAATGGCGTATGTGACCTGTTCTCTGTCGACTTCTCCAAACTCATCTCCTACCACGTATTAATTCATTCATTGTTCTTTACACTCCTCCCACAGGAGCCTTCTTTTTGTGCTCAAACACTCATAGCTTGTTCCCAGCTCAGTGCCTTTGCACTGGCTGCTCCCTCTACCTGGAACGCTCTTCTCCAGATTGAACCTGGTTGCCTCCTGCTCATTCAGCTCTCAGCTCAAATACCAGCAGAGAGATCCCAAGCGTGAGAAGGATTTGTCATAATGTTGCTAGCTCTGATATGGGCACAAGGGCAAGGGACCAGAGGGAGGTCTCTAGGAGTTGATGGCTCCCAGCTGAGAGGCAGCAAAGAGCTGGAGGCCCTCATCCTATAATTGCAGGGAACTGGATTCCACCCACAACCTAAATGAGCCTAGAAATGAATTCTTCCTAAAGCCTCCCAAAAAAAGGCCAACACCTTCAATTTGGCCTTGTAAAACCCAGAGGAGAGAAACCAGCCAAGCCCACTCTGACTTTCAACGTACAGAACTGTGAGATAATTCATGTTTGTTGTGTTAGGCTGCTAAATTTGTGGTAATTTGTTATAGCAGCCATAGAAAACTAACACACTCTTACAGCTGATGTGCGTTATAGTTTAATCAGCAGCATTTTTTTTTCTTAGTGGCACATGGGATAATGGCACACAGAATACTGGCACATCTAATCAATGACATCTTAAATTTGTTGAAATACAGTGGTATTATCTCTGTTTTGCAAATGGGAAAACAGGATCTGAGAGGTCAGGTGATTTGCCCAGGAGACTGAAACTGCAAACTCAAGCTCTAAACCCGGGGTGTCCAATCTTTTGGCTTCCCTGGGCCACACTGGAAGGAGGAGAATTGTCTTGGGCCACACATAAAATACACCAACGATAGCTGATAAGCTGAAAAAAGAAATCACAAAAAAATCTCATAATGTTTTAAGCAAGTTTATGAATTTTTATTGGGCCATATTCAAAGTCATCCTGGGTCACATGCGCCCCGCATTTTGAGATTTTTTTGCAATTTGTTTGTAAGCTCATAAGCTATCGTTAGTATTAGTGTATTTTATGTGTGGCCCAAGACAATTCTCCTTCCACTGTGGCCCACGGAAGTCGAAAGATTGAACATCCCTGGGCTAGGGTATCTTGTCAAAAGGCCAAGGAATGGCTGACATGTCCTCCTTCAGGCTCATGTCTGATACAGGACCACAGAGACCCAGCTAGCTCCAGAAGCAGTCAATCCCTTCCGATCAGGCACCCAAAGGTGCTAGGTACCCTTCTAGGTACTGGACCAAGATCCTGCCCTTATGAAGCTGACACTATAGTGAGGTAGGTTAACATAACAATTGATTGAGATAAGTGCTAGAAGGAAAACAAAACATCCAGAGAACTTCAAAGCAACCTTCACGAAAGTCAGAAAGTACATATTCAGGAGCTGAAAAGAAACAGAGGACTGGGCCTGGAAGATAAAATTTTTTCTTTGGGATTTTTCATGGGTCACTCATTGCTAGTGTGGGAACTCCCAGAGACAGAGTTTTTTGTTGTGAGTTTAAAAATTTTTTTTTTTTTTGATGGAGATATAGGGTAACTTTATACTCAAATTCATAAGACTGCCTCTTGTGAATTTCCAAAAACAAAGCCACAGCCATCTTCCCATCAAATAACAACTTCCCTCTCTTTCAATGGCATTCAGTTTTTAAAAGATGAAAATTAATTTTATATTAAAATAGCATCCCAAGAGCTGACTGAAAGAGCACTTCAAAAAGAAAGATGATTCTATGCAACTCCAATCCGTAGAATCTTGAGCTCTGGCTTGACTTCTTACATTGTGCTTTTACTTTCATCTTCTCTTTCACCCTGGAAATAGAGTAGTCAAAGCTCTGACGGTGAAATTAAAGGGAGAACAGGAGCCCAATTCAGAGAGTAAACAACAACAACAAAATGTGGCATGTATAACCTTCTTTCAGGAGATACTTGTAAGTGGAAAATTCTAGGCTTCTTAAAAGGAAGTTTTTAAGTTTTGCAGGAAATATTATTGAAATGTATCTATTCTCAACCTCTCTCTTTTGTTTTTGTTTGAGAGGGAGAAATTCCAGGCTAGTAGATCATCTTTATCATGTTTTTTGGAGAAGCCCCAGTTTAGTAATATCATTAGCTGAAAACTATTTTTAATTCAGACATTAGCAACTGGCATAAAACCCTACTTTCCACTTCTCTTGATTTTGCACTGACAATTTGGCAGCCCACTCTACCCTTAGGCCCAAAAGAGCCATCACATTCATAAGTCTGTATTTAGGAGATTCTGACAGAGATGTATGCAAGAGGAAAGGTCAACAAATGCCCACAGGAGGATCAACATTCTGGAAAAGATGTAAGAATGGCCCCAAACCGCCATCTCACTCATAATCAAAAATATTTCAATGGCTCTAAATTACTGTTGTGCAGAAACCAGATTAGCAAAAATAAGAGCTGACACTTTATGGCCGGTGGCCGTAAGGAACCAGGACATCCAATACATTCCTAATGGGAGGGCAAAATGGTTCAATCTTTCCGGAGGGGTACTACAGAGCACTGTGATTCAGCAGTCCCACTTCTGGGAATCAATCCTTAGGTACACCTTCACAAAGCAAAATGATTTATTACATCTGTATTCATCACGGCACTGTCTGTAATAGCAAAAGACTGGGAAACAGCCCAAAGGTCCAGCAGTAGGGACTGGTCAAGGGGACCATGGTACATCCACACGATGGAAAACTTGTTATTCTATGTGTGTGTGAGAGAGATACTTGCAGAGACAGATGTCTAAAACATACTGCTAATTTTAAAAGGCAAGGTAAAGAGTATATATACCATCTTTAATGAGAGAAGGGGGAAGAATTAAAATATCATATATTCTTTTAGATTGTATTTACAAGTTGCTACTTGCAGAGAATATGGGAAAGGCGTGCAGGGGGATAAGATGGGAGCAAGATTTTTGAATTTGAAAACTTTTGATTTTTTGCGAATTTGCTATTTAAAGAAATCCTGGGGCTGGGCATGGTGGATCAGGCCTGTAATCCTACCACTTTGGGAGGCAGAGGCTGGCAGCCTCAGGAGTTGCTTGAGCCTAGGAGTTCGAGACCAGACTGGGCAACATGGTGAAACTCCATTTTTACAAAGAACACAAAAATTAGCCAGGCGTGGTGGCAGGCACCTATAGTCCCAGCTATTCAGGAGGTAAAGGTGGGAGGATCACCTGAGCCAGGGAAGTCGATGCTGCAGTGAGCCATCATTGTGCCACTGCACTCTAGCCAGGGTGACAGAGTGAGATCCTGTCGCAATAAAAAAGAAAAAAGAAAAGAAATCTTGTAGGGAATTCTCATAGGAAATTGTCAAAAATGTTTACCTTTATATAAGATTATAATGTTTCTTGAAGACCATATATTATGTATTTTCAAAAATATAGAGGTTGCATAGGCAATTTTCCCAAAAGTGTGAAGAAAGCACAAGATTGGCATGGAAGAGATAAAGCTAAGGTAGAGTTCAGCAGCTCTGAAGGAGGAGTTGGAGAAACCTGGGTTTCGGCAGGTAGGTTCTCATGTGAAAGTCGGTCAGGGAAATCTCAGTCCAGAGTTCAGGAGGTGAGCACAGTGAGCGTGGAGAGGGTAATTTCTGCCCTGTGTTATATTACCCGCTGGATGTGGGTGGCTCTGGGCCCCCTGATATTTATTACAGCCAGAAGAAAGTCAGAGAACTGTAGGTGAATGGGAGGCAAAGACAGGAACACTAGGATTACCTCCCAGGCAGCCTGCCAGGAGCATTGATTTGCTCTTGGAAAAAGCATGCTGCTCATCAAATATTTATGTTAAAAAAGAGGGCAAGGCATGTGCTGGAATATTCTGCTTAATTTGACAGAGATATTCCTTGAAAACTTGAGACTCCTGGAATTTTGTGTAATCAAATCATACTATAAACACAACAAGTGAATTAGCTATTTAAAGAAATTCTATAAGAAAGTCTTAGGAATTGTCATCTTCTGCTCTTTCTGCTTTGGGAATATGAGTATGTCTGAAGATGGCTGCATTTAACCAGGTTAAATGTGAAAGGCATTCACGTTTCTGCATTTTTTGGTTTTTTTCACAAGGTGTATTGTCTCCAGAAAACAGCAGATGGCCTAGGTATGAAGTACGAACCAGCACCTTGATCCTCAGGACCACTACCTTAGCAGTTAGATTCACTAAACATGGCTGATCCCACAGGCTGTGCAAATGCCTCCCAGAAGAAGAGCCAGGAGGAGGAAGCTGATTCTGACTATAGGCTTGTCTAAAGCATCAACTTAAAAAGCATGCAAGTAGTACCAGTTGGTACTAAGGGGGACACAGACAAACCCTCTGAGTTTATGATACCTTTGGCAACAAGACTCCGCACCTCTTAGCCTAAACTAGAAGCCTTTTTCCAGAGGCAGCAGCTACTCACAGGTAAGTTCCAAAGGCTCCTGCAACCACTGTTACTTGCATCCTGTCCCCAAGGAAAAAGGCCTATGGCTGGTCAATAAATAACATGAATCCCTCTCCACATTCCCAACAGTTACTGCTACTCCATTCCCTGCACCAGGCCAACAACGCAACGGGTGCTGGTGACCCTGGCAAGTGACCCTCAGAAATAATGAACTGAAGAGAAAGAAATTCATCATTGGCAACGTATACCACTGAATGTTTGTTTCCTAGCATATATAATCAATAATACTTTTTTTACATGTACCTTGCTGACACACACCACAGAAAACATGGTTTTATTCCTTCATTCCACTGGCATTCATGAAGTTTATACGTTTCCCAATAAAGCCCGACATGATAAACCAAATGGTTAAGTGAAGGACTCTGCCAGCTGATGGCATCTAGGGGACTACTATGGCTGTAGGCGCTTTGAGAAGCAGAACTGCTGGTAGCCATATTGTGCCTTTGTGTGTGTTTAAAAAGGTAATCCCTCCAAGTACACCTAGCCTTTTGCAGGCTTGACAGCATCAGAAAGAAGTTCCCTTTTGTCCTAGCAGAGGCAATCTTACTCCAGGATGCATGTGGTTTTTGTGTGTTTAGCAGATGTGAACCTCGCATTTGCCTCCTTGTCCAGGCACTCTTGTGCAGTGAACAACCTGTACAACAGTTCAAGGCATCCCTGTCAAGAAGTCATAATCCATTCCTTCTGCTTCTTGGCCAGACATCCAACCCTCTCATGACAACTTATCTGCACAGCCAATCATGACCTTGTATACCCACATGAAGCCCCATGGTCTAATGTGCAGGCCATGGTCTAATAATTCAGGTTTCATTAGTCTAGGTGCAACTCAGGCATCCAGTCTAAAGGTTACACCTTTCTAATTTGCCTGAGATTCTGGTTAAACTTGGTATGATGATGTTATCTCAATAACGTCTTCAATGAGCCTCAATAAAGTCTAGGAGGCTTTTAGATTTTGATTCCTCTTTCCATCCTTAGCTTTAGCTTATGGTGGGATTTAATGGATTTCAGTTTGAGTCTTCACTTGAGAAAAAACCTCATGTTTTTCCTCTGCAATAATTTATCCCCCCGCCCAAAAACCCACAAAATGTGACACAACTGCAAGCTTGGGGTCTGAGTCAAAGGGTCCCAGTGGGGAGTTAAGGGTTTAGTGTCCAGTGGTCAAGGACGTCTTGGCTAGTGCCATCTGCAGCTAAATAAAAGCCTGATTATTTCACATCAGTGAAGTGAAGATGGGCTCATGTGAGTCTGTACACAGCCATGCTGAAGACATTTCTCTACACACAAGTGCAGAGATGACAACTGATTCAGACTTCACTCCAACCAGAGCTTATACTTCTCTCTTCTGTCAACCAAAGGGGATCCTATGTGTCAATCCCATGACCTTGCCTGCAAGGGGGGTGGTGGCATACTGTGGCAGAAAGCACACAGAATACAAAGCCTTCTGACCCTCTGGGCCCAGTGTCAGCCAGTTAATACACAATCAATGAAACTGAAAATCACAGAAGATTTTAGCAACCAATCTCTTAGAACTTTTAGCTACTAACCCTCCGGCAGAACTGAAAGTATTAACAGTCTCCAACACTCCAGTGTTTTTGTTTTTGTTTTGTTTTTTGACACGGGGTCTTGTTCTGTGGCCCAGGCTGGAGTGCAGTGACGCGATCTCAGCTCACTGCAAGCTCCGCCTCCCAGGTTCACGCCATTCTCCTGCCTCAGCCTCCAGAGTAGCTGGGACTACAGGCATCTGCCACCATGCCCAGCTAATTTTTTGTATTTTTAGTAGAGACGGATTTCATCAAGTTAGCCAGGATGGTCTTGATCTCCTGATCTCGTGATCTGCCCGCCTTGGCCTCCCAAAGTGCTGGGATTACAGGCATGAGCCACCACGCCCGGCCAACACTCTAGTTTTTATTATACAGTAATTTTCTGAAATGCAGACCCATTAAAAGAAGACAAAAACCTTCCTTGTGACAGGATGGCAACCAGACACTTCACAACCAAGCACTTTTACGATACCCAATAAAGCCTGACATGATAAACCAAACATTTCAGTGACACCAGAAATGATTTTCAAGAGAGACTCTCCAATAAATGGAATAATCTAGCTAGAAGGTATCTTAAGTCAAATCACCTCCACCATCTGCCCTGCCTACCTGTTAACTACTTTCCTGTCCTTCCTAAGGGAGGAAAGTGGGGAGATCAGGATCTGTGGGTATCTGCTGGTTCTAGAACAGGACTTAGCAGGTCAGTTTCTTCATCTGTATTATCCAGGACCCCTTTGGGAGTCCAGGGATGAAAGAGGTAGACTTCACAGGGTCACCAAGGACTGGGCCTTTGTGTTCTCTTCAGGCCTGCTGGGTCTCAGCAGTCATTTGGAAGTGTTAACCGCTATGGCTAAAGAGTGGCAAGTCTGATGGAGAGGCACTGATGATTCTCCTCAGGTAGGTCACCTAAAAGGAGTCTCCTCCTCATGTTTCTCTTGATTTGACTTATAGTTTTTAAGCAAAACTGACTCCATAAAGCCCTCTTCACTCTCACCTCTAGCTGGATGCACCTCCATCTTCGCGCAGAGGGCATGAGATGTGGAGTTAAGATGCTTCTGGGTCAAATTCTGTTCTTGCAACTTGAACAAGGTTCAGACCTTTAGGGAACCTCAGCTTCCTCCTCTGGGCTGTTGTGAGAACTGAGCAAGACTGTATATGGGAAGGGTTTAGAAAGGGCCCAGTATATAGAATACATACAATTGTGCTGTAATTAGTTTTTATCTATCCAACCTTCCTGTTAAACTAAGTGCACCAATATCTGCCTCATTACTGTCTTCCCGGTGTCTGATATACTGAAGGTGCTGTAAAAACGCAGCTCATCAATGCAGGCCTGGATCTGGGAAGTCACAACTTCCATAAAGTCAAGGTTGGTGGACTAGGTCTATATGCAGATCCTAAAAACTCACTGGTAGACTTTTCAAATATTCCTCATGAAGATCAACCTACAAGCTTCTGGGCCTTCTCATTTACTGCTAAACAATTCTCACTGCAAAGGTTTTAACATTTAACCGAAGGACATTCAACTGCCATAAAGTTGGTGCTTTTCCCAAAACAACAACAAAATCCTGCTATTTGTAGTTAACAAGCCAGATTTGTTTTTTAGTAACTATTACACAATTTTTTTTTTTTAGTATTTGTAGTTAATAAACCAGATTTGGTTAGTAACTGTTACACAAAGGAATTATTTTTTAGTATATATATAGGCACATTGTGGAAAATAGGGGAAAGGCAGGTTGGGGGTGGGGGGAGCACCATAATCCCATCACCAATTTGTCTGTATTTTCTTCTAGCCTTTTATTATGGTTGAAAAATAATCTTTAGGCTAGCTGTAATTGTAATAACACAACGTAACTGTGCATATTGCTTTTCCCCATTTTAAACTGTAACAGAATTAATGCATTACTGATTTTTAAAAGTCTAATGAAAAAGAAGATGGAATTGAGATTTGGAAGAATTAACTTGTTTAACAAATTACAAACCATTTCACATTTAAAAGACACAATGATGATTGCCTAACTCTCTTACTTTGTAAGTACTATTTGGCAGGACTATTTAAATTACTGAGCTTTTTTTAGATTTGGGGGAAATACTAAAATTTTGTATGGCTGTTTTCCTGTTACAAAAACAATGCATGCTCATTATATAACGTTTAGAGAAAATTTCAATAATTTAATGTTAACATTTATTCAATGTGGACTATGCACCAGGCACTAATCCAAATGCTATATACATAGATTAGCTCATTTATTCCTTATAATACTTGTGGAAGCATAGATTAAGTAACTTGCTCACTGTCTACTCACCTAGAAGTATGAGCCACAAATCATTATGCTATGTTCTAGGAGTGAAAAGAGTCAATAATTTACTCAATCAAATGCTTCAATTGTTTCAGAGCATAATGTCATAGGCAAGAAACAATTAATAATAACACTGTACCCTTTATAGTTATTTAAAATTATTATAAACCACATCTCTGTGTCCCAGTGGAGCAATTAGTAAAACGAGAAATCATCTGTGGCATGAGCTAAGCTCCTGGTTCAGCCCAATTCTGTGCAACTGACGTGCATTAAGACAAAAGCAAGAAGACTTAAAGGGTTTGTTTTAAAGATGGAGGCTTTTTTTGTTTTTTGAGACAGAGTTTTGCTCTTGTTGCCCAGGCTGGAGTGCAATGGCCGATCTTGGTTCACCACAACCTCTGCCGTCCAGGTTCAAGTGATTCTCCTGCCTCTGCCTCCCAAGTAGCTAGGACTACAGGCATGCACCACCACGCCCAGTTTATTTTGTATTTTTAGTGGGGGGAGGGGGGCATTCTCCACGTTTCCATGTTGGTCAGACTGGTCTCAAACTCCCAACCTCAGGCGATCTGCCCACCTCGGCCTCCCAAAGTGTTGGGATTATAGGCGTGAGCCACCGTGCCTGGCAAGATGAAGACATTTCACAAATCTTTCAGATTTTAGGAAATGAGTCAATAATGTGATGAGTAGAGTCCCTGAATTAACTGAACACCCAATCTCACGAAAGTTTACAAATAAAACAACCACTCACAATCAGCCTAACACTTCTTATGGCTTATCTGTTGGCCTTGGACATCAGTACATGCAAAAGTAAATAACGGATACCCTTGGGTCACATGTTTTCACACTTTAATTAAGAATTATACTTGGTTGGCCGGGCGCGGTGGCTTAAGCCTGTAATCCCAGCACTTTGGGAGGCTGAGACGGGCGGATCACGTGGTCAGGAGATCGAGACCATCCTGGCTAACACTGGGAAACCCCGTCGCTACTAAAAAATACAAAAAACTAGCCGGGCGAGGTGGCGGGCGCCTGTAGTCCCAGCTACTGAGGAGGCTGAGGCAGGAGAATGGCGTAAACCCGGGAGGCGGAGCTTGCAGTGAGCTGAGATCCGGCCACTGCACTCCAGCCTGGGCGACAGAGCAAGACTCCGTCTCAAAAAAAAAAAAAAAAAAAGAATTATACTTGGTTAAAGATGAATACTTCAGTTCCTGGCTTACTTTCCTACCTAGGGCTAATAAACACAACTATTTGAAATACAAATTCTCTTTAAATGTAAAGGATAATGCAATGTTTCTGTCAAAATTACTATGCAACTGTAACTTTGGCACTAAAAGCATATTAAAACTATTAATCCTTTAATCATAATTATTCATATTGCTGTGGTAGAAACATCACACACACACACACACACACACCAGTTACTTTCTGTGGAATTTGAAATTGCTCTATCTAGCATTTCCGGAAGGTTCAAGCTACCACCTTGCAATTTATCCAGTAGCCTGCTGGTTGAACAAGCTAGATTAATATCTAATAATTTTGACCATGTACAGTGTGTTAAGTCCAGTTTAAGTGTTTTCCAAAGACTGTTTCACATACCTTAAAGCCCTACAGATAGAGACCATTATTATCCCCATCTTATAAATCAGACTGAAAAGGTTAAATAGCTAATATTTTCATCTAAGTCTGTCTGATTCCAAAGCCAACACCCCAAATCACTGTTCAACAAGCTTCTCGTCCAAGTTACGGCTCAGAAAAATTTACTTGACTTTCACAACTTGCCTTCCTAGGTTAAGTTTAAGCTAACATAAAACTCCAAATCAAAGCAAAACACAATAAATCACTTAATTCTAAATTTGATTTTTTTTCCTGCTAGACAGAAGTTTTCAACAATTAAAAAAAACTAATTTGATATTGGCTAACCACTTCCTCGAGTGTTCTGACCATGAAGCCCTTTGCTCTCACACTTCAATAAACCACCGATATTCTCTAACAAGTGACAACACAAATCCACAAATCTAATTGTTAGAGAGCTTTCAAGTAAGATTGGAGCTTTCTGGACAGGAAATTTTTACAATACTATTTTTTTCAGGCTCTTGTGAAACACAGATTCACATTTTCATATATTTCTACACAAATCTAAGTGCTGTGTGCCCTGTTGGGTGTTCGATATCTAGTAAATTACGTGAGTTAAGTACAGCAAAAATAGGACTGCATTGTTTATAAGGTTTAACGACGCAGTAGACTTTTCAGCATTTTTTGGACTTAAACCAGGGCTTTACGGCGCTGGTTAACTATTAGAGAAGGCAAAGGGACTGAACATTTTATCTGAAAGTCCTTTTATCACTTACGACTCTAAAATGTTTGATTACTTTAAAAATTGTGTGTGTGAATCATGTTAGTTTACTAGAAAAGGGGCTTGCTAGTACATATAATTGGGTTAAAAAAACAAAAACAAAACAAAACAGCTCCTTACTTGAATGTGATTGTTTTGGCAATAGTAAAATTCAATCCCGTCGTTCTAGCGCTGCCTGCCTTCCTGGTTCTCCTAGGTGAGGGCCGCCATCCTGCGATAATTTACTTCGAGAGCTGAGAAGCGCTGGCAAGGGTGCAGTCTGGTGACTAGCACTTTTAAAAACAAAGCCAAACTCCGCTTTTAAAACAGAGAAGGCACAGACGCAGACCCTGCCTCTGACGACATCCAAAAGATTCATTATAGACAGCCTATTCAGGCGAAGCTACAACCGCCCCAGGAAATATAAACTATGTCGGCAAAGACAGCAGGGGGGAGAGGAAGTAACTGATGGGAAGGAAGCTAATCATGTGAAGTTTGTTCAACTCCACACGGTCTAATAAATTCCCGTTTGTTTCCGCTGGGAGCAGCCATTAAACGCGCCCTGACACGTGGGCGCAGGAACCTCCCTTCTACCTCTGGTGTTCAGAGATTTCCTTCTCTACCCACTTGTTTGTATACAACCACGCCCGGCAGGATGACCACCAGATGACCAGCCGCGGCAGTGCCTCCACTCAGCCCCAGCTGGGCAAAGTTTCACTCCACCGCGGCGACGTGAACAAGAATCACGGCTTCCTTACCGTGAGTTATGAATGATTTAAGCCAAGTTTACAGGACACACAAAGCGAGGGACGAGTGAGTGACGGAGGCGCTGACAGGGTTTTAAAGTTAGCTTTTATTGATACGCCCTAATTACAATGAAAAACAGAAGTCACCCTGACCCACGGGATAACTGTCGGGGCAGTAATTTTTTAGAAAAAATCACGCAAGACTGAGCCTCAACCTCCCCCTTATCACCTGCAAATACAGTCTGCAGAAGGGCAGCCTAGGGACCCCACTTGGGGGTCCCTCGCAGGGTGCGTCATATGGGCTCTCCCCTCTGCGACCCGCTATTTCCCTGCTAGACCCCCAGCGCCCAGCGGATTCCAAGGCTGCGCTCCTGCCGGCTGGTCCCGGGAGGTAGAAAGTAGGGAGAGGGGCGTGGCGTCCCTGTCGCCCCCAGATTCCAGCCCTCCTCCAACGCCTGGCACCACCACAAGCCACGACTGGGAACACTGGGGGCCTCCCAATCGGGCGCGGGGCGCACGGCCAGAGGCTGGCGAGGAGGCAAGCGAGCTCGCGGGGAGACCTTTCCTTCCACCCCCAGCCTAGCCCCAGCCCCAGCCGTGGGGGCACCGGCTTCCCGCGACCTCGGGTTGCCGCCCATCGAGGGAGAGCGTGCGGTTTCTGCCTCTGGGTCTGGGTGTCCCTTGCCCCCTTCCTCCCCCTCCCCCCGGTCTCCGGCGCCCAGCGCTCCAACCAGTCCCCGCCCTCCAGGACACTCTTCCCTCCTTCCTTCCTTCCTTCCTCCGCTCCCTCCCTCCATCTCGCTTCCCAGCACCCGGGACTTGGAGGCGGCCCCCGAACTCGCTGGCCGACGCCCCGCGCCGCGCCCGGACCCCGCGGGGACCCGACTCACCACCCGTGCCCGCCGCTTGGTACTCACCCGCCTGCTGGTGCGCTGCCCCGCCGTCGCCGCCGGGACTCGGTCTCTAAGGGCTCCTGGAGACGGCTCCGACTTCTCCTCCTCCTCCTCCTGCTCCTCCGGGCGCCGGCTCCGCCTCGCTGGGGTGGGCGGGGCGGCGGCGGCCCCAGGCTCCTTCCTCCGCGCCGGGCCCTGACTCCCGCCCAGACACCCTGGCTCTGTTGCCCCGGGCCGCGGAGCCCGCGTTGTGGCCCCGCTGGAGGAGGGGAGAGGCCTGGCCTGGGGAAGCTCGGTGGACGTCTGGCCGTCTTTGGCCATCCCCCTTCCCCTAATTCTCATGGAGGACCTGAAGTTCTAGGAGTTGAGGGCTCCCATTCTACCACCCGCTCCTCCGCGGGACCGCCTTGACTCCTCGCAAGTTTCCTTCGCGTGCGAACGCCTCGCCAGCCCCTGTGCCAGCGGTCCCCAGGGCTGTGAGGATGAGCGCTGCCAAACCCCTACACAAAAGTTTGGCTCTGCCCCAGAAACTATGGAGGAAAACACTCACAGTAACATTTAAAGGGCCCTGGGGCCACGGAGGGATGTTTCACAAAAAGTGGAGGGATAACTGCGGATTATTGAATTTGTAGTACATCCACCCACCATGAGCTTCCCGTCCATCTGCCACAACCCCGTGAAATTTGTTTCCGAATGTCTAGTACCTGGCAGAGTTCTGCCCAATGAATTAATCGGATTTGGTTGGTCTTTTCTGGAATGGTTCAAGGTCGGGTAAATGGAGGAGCCATTTCTGCTTCCACAGATTTCGTACTATTCCTTCGGCCATTCGACAGACATTACCCAGCACCGGCTATGTACCAAGCGCGATGCTAAAGGTGATGGGAGAGGTACAAAGATGAATCAGACATGGGGCTTGCCTTCTTGGAGTCCAGAAAGAGTAAAGAAGCTGAATGTTCAGAAAACCACTCAGCGGACTTCTGGAGTATTCCTAGGTAACCGCTTTCTTGTTTGACAGGGTGGAGAGAAAAGAGGTGAGGCCAAAGTAGGTCACTTAGAACCAGTGTGGGCAGAGTCCGCACTTGAAATGGAGTCTGAAAGCATTGGTGAAGGATATCTGTGTATTGAGTTTCACCAACTGAGGACAAGTGGGCCCTGGGGAATCTGGAAACTAGGGACTGCAGTCAGGGCATTATATTCCCTCTTGCTTTCCTTCTGACCCCTAAGCAAGTATCAGGCTTAGTGAAATCATTTGCACATGTAGAAGAGGTGTCACAGGTAGAGTCGGTGTATGAATGCATGCCTTGCCCCAGGAGTGTGGTCTTAGCAAGCTGCAGATGAAGGTGGTTTTGGGGGTGCAAGTCACAGGCTACCAGAGAGGTCTTTATTTCCTGTTCTCTTCAGCATTAGGAAATGCTTGACTGATTCACAGGTACTAACAGTTCAAATGATACATCTGAAACAGAACAGCATGACACCACAGGGACTGAGAGGGTGGCATACTGGAGTTTGTATTTTTTGGCCACAGACCACAGAATAGACTCCTCAGCCATACTACTAATTTCCCTTCCTGGGACACTTTATAGTTTAATAAGTGCTTTCATGTACTTCCTCTTTTCTCTCATTAGTCTCTTGCAAAAACCTGGAAACTGGAACACCAGTAACTTAAGTGGCTTGTTGAAAGTTTTCTAGTTGAGTGCTGTTCAAAGTGTGGTTCATAGAATGGTGACAGTCTGCAAACCGTTACCCATCTACAAAGGGATGAGCATAGAAATTGAAGATGAGCATGTAGAAACTTACAGCAGTTTGACAGAGTAATTTTATGTCTGTTGAATCGTTTAAAATGCAGCTTTGTATTTTATGTCTGTTTATTTCATTTTTCTCTTATCATGTAGAAAGGCATCAGCGTGCAACAGATTGAAAATAAAATGTCACTGATAGTTTGAGAAGCACTGATCGAGTTAGTATTAGGTTGGTACGAAAGTTATTACCGCAATTACTTTTGCACCAACCTAATAGCAAGACAGGAATGATAGCAGCTAATACTTAACTAGCACTTTCTGCATGGCAGATGTTGCTTTAAGTGCTTTACATATATTAAACCTTTTACTCTTCCTAACAACCTAAGGACGTCGTCACAGGAAGGTTAGGTCATACAGAGCAAAACTGGCAGAGCCAGGATTCAAACCCTGGCTGGCTGAGCCCATACTTTGTTCTTTTATCCATGCCCTCAATCCAGTGTCCTTTCTACTCTGCTGGTGTTTCCCAAACTTAAATGATTCACATTCCATTTTCATGCCACTGTCATTCCTATTTTTTATTTATATTTTTTATTGATTCACTTTTGTTATTTTGTACATATATTACCCTGGCAGTTAGTAACTCCAAGCATGTAATCATGGATTTGATAAGCAAGCATCAATCTTCTACCCTAGTCCGTGTTAAAGTATATGCCTAATTCCAGCAGTTGCTGTCAGTGCTTGGCCATATCCCCTCCAATCCTTTTCCGGTTTTGTGCACACTGGTTCCAGGTGTGCTTTCATTCCCACCTGCCAGCACCTGCATCTTATTCTCAGAGTACCAGCTCCAGCTGCAGGATTTGCTTTGCCTGGGCACAGGGCAGCTGGAAACGCCTAGAATTAATGTTGTCCACCTCCATCCCTAGCCTTTAGCCAGTGTGGAGGATAAATATTTCAGCTCCTTTGCTCATATTTGTGATAATTGGGTGGATCTACATTGTCTACAGAGTTCCCTATGCCGTTGGGCCAAATTTCATGAGCCTATTTGGTTTCTTTTTTTTTTTTTTTCTCTAACCTTCTTTTAAACTTTTTTTCTTACTTTTTTTTATGTTCTTGCTATAAAATAGTTAATGAATTATTTTTGACTCCCTCACCCAGTGGCATTCAAAACAAATAAATCATTTTCCTATGAAAGAGTGTCAGTGGAGTGGAGTGAAATTTATGCTTTATGAGATAAGGTCTTTGAGATTAAGTCCTGGCTTTGCCATTAACAAGTTGTGTAAATTTGGGACAGTCACTTAACTTTGCTAGGTCTCTGCTTGTCTTTAAAATAAAGGGATTGTAAGAGAATGCCTCTGAAGTCCCAATTCTATGGAAATTAAATTTTAGTTTTAAAAAGTGGCTTTCTTGGCCATTTAATCCCTCACGAGACAAGCAAGAGAAGTGGTTTTATAATTCAGGAAAGTTGTTTTTTTTTTTTAATGAATTGCAATTCATATGTCAATCTACTGTGAATTTCTATTTAATATTCAATAACAACACCGTAGCTAAAGGATGAGTCAGAAAGAGATGGTGAAGAAATTGAAAAGTGAGGCAAATCAGTCAGTTTCTCGGTGATTAGGTCTCCACAGACTTCAGAACAATTCTTTTTTTTTTCCTTTGGAGATGGAGATCTCACTTCAGAACAACATTTTTGGGATATTAGCTTTGCTCCCTGTGGATTTTATTGGTCCTGTTGCACATGGCTTCACTTTTTGTCTGGACCTGCCCTGGAAGGCAGGGAGAACTCCCTCCTTTTGAGTAGGTCACCTGGGAATAAGTGTCTTCCAAACTGGTTTTTCTGCTCAGTCAGAGGCTGCCATATTTCCATATAGAAGTTAGGTCAGGGAGAAGCACCCATAGTCTTGGAAATCCCCACGTAACCTGTTGAAACGTGTATTGCCATAGGCAGGAGCTATGACCAAAACTGTGGCTACAGATCAGAAAAGCAATTTAGCATAGTTCCACACTCACATGGGTGGAAACCTCCAGACGCCTGGGTGGGAGTGACCCAAAATGGAGGCACCCATGCAAGTTAGTTGATTACTAACTCAATATGAGCTCTCTGGCTTATTACTGCAATAGGCTCCCTAGCTCTAGGGCGTGGAAGTCCCCAGATACTGTTGTCTAGAAGTCAAAAATATGGGCTCAAGAGTTAATGAATTTCCAATCGTTGGAGGAGTTCAACCAGCGGTCACTTAGAAAGTATAGATGTAGGGGATATCAGAGATGCAACCCAAATGCCCATCACAAGAGATAAGATACTTCCCTCTAAAGCACTCTGAAAAAAAGATACAGATCTAAATATGTTCACATGAAAAGATGCCCTCAATGCATTCTTGAGCATAGATAGCAGATTGTAAACCATTATATGGAGAATTTTCCATTCATGTATAAAAAAGCATACATACACACGAATCTCTTCTATAAGTGTATCTGCAATTATGTTTGTCAAAATAGTAACAGTGACTTTCTCAGGGTGGTGAGATTTCAGGTAACCTATCTTTTTTTATACTGCATGAATTTTTTCACAGTGAATGTGGTTTAAATCATGTCTTTTTTTGTATTATAAATGTATCTTTTTTCATAATATAAAACGACAAAAGGCATTATGCAGACCAGGAGTTGGCAAATTATGACCAGAGGACAAAAGGACCACATCTTTTGTAAATAAAGTTTAATTGGAACACAACCACACTCATTCATTTCCCTATTGTCTATGGCTGCTTTTGTTTTTAGGTAAGGGTAAGAGTTGAATAGCTGCTAAAGAGCTTACGGCTTGCAAAGCCTAAAGTATTATCTGCCCCCTTAGGAAAGAAGTGTGGTAACCTCTGGTGTAGACAATTAAACTAGAAAATGTTTTCAGTATGGCAAATTACAACCTAGATTTTACTTTTTCACATTTCAATTTATTTGAATTTCTATTAAAAATATGTATAGACTGTATATTTTAAAGTATATCCCAGTTCTGAGTAGTGATTATAACAGAGCAAAGTGACAATATTAGTATTTGGGTAGCTAAGGTCTGTATATTCTCCTTCTTCTTCCTCTTCCTTATTCTTTTCCTCCTCTTCCTCTTCCTTCTCATTCTCCTGATAAGATCACCATCTTATTCTACAATTTGCCCTCAGATGCTGTTCTACTTGAGAAAGTACCAGGAGGAGAACTGAGGTTTCCCTTTCCTGGCTTGGATCTCTCCAAGACAGAATAATTGAGGAAGTCCTTGACAAAATAAATTGTCCTGGCGGAAGAGAGGCAAGGTTCTAAAGAATAGACCTAGACCTGGAGGAGAAAAAACAGGGAAGCTGAAGGAGCCCAGCTGAGGAGGAGGGGAGGGTGTCCAGCTTCAGAGGAAAGGCTGGGAATTGGATGGAGTAAATCTCTCTCTTTTCCCCTTCCCTCATCAGACCCTTCCCACACGATCCATCTAGCCTCTAGATATATAGAGGAGGTTTGGGGGTTTTTCTCCTTCACAGTCAGCAGTATCCAGCATCAAAGCTCCCATTTGCAGAACTCACATGAGCAAGGCTAACTAATGCCAGTCTGAGCAATGCCAGGCCCTTGCTGATTTCCAGAACTCAGCCGGAAAAGTTGGATATTGGCCTTGATAATGGAATGTACTCAGATACCAAGTAATTAAATGGTTCAACAGAAACACGCTCTTTGTCAGCCACTCACCTTAGACCTTCCCTGAAGAAAACATAGGCCCCTGCAGTGTCAGAAAGCAAAGCAGCCTGTGAGATGGTTAGATTATTGGTTCACCTATAGACTATGCTATTGGGTTTTGACTCATACACAGGCAACTCTGTGGACCTGTAAGCTAAGTTAAAAAGGGAATGGAAAGTATTTACTCTGGCACTTTGATAACAAACCTGTTAATTTCATTTAGCTTTGGATACTGGTAAGAATGGAAAGTACCAAGCCTGCAACCTCGGTGACTCCAATTTACATGGTTCCCAAAATAAATAAAATGTTTTTTCAGAACATGGGGGAGTCTCAGAAAATGTAATAAAAATGCTATTTTCTTTCAGTATTCCAGTATTACATATTTTAGAGTACTGAAATCCTGGCATTATTGTTGGTATTACTCATTTATCTCAGTATTTTTTAAGAATAAAAATATGAACCATTTCTGTCTTGAGACTACCCAGAGAATTACATACCCATTAAAAATTTAAAGGTAACAGAAGTGCATTCATTTAAAGAGTGTTCTGACCACATTCCTTGCCTGTTTAAATCCTCCACAGGTGTCTTATTGTTGTTTTATTTCCTATTTCCTGGATTACTAGGGAGATTGAGCACATTTTCTTCTATTTATTACTCATCTGCAGGCCCAATACCAATTTGGGCATGGATCTACTTGCAGAGGTCTTTGATGGATTGTGCTGGATATTTCTGTATTCCTATAAATATCCTTGAGCTTTATTCTGGAATATAGTTAAGTTATTTGGAAACAGATTTGTCCTTTCAGTTCTTGCTTTTAAGATTTGTTTAGCAGGATTGGAACAGTTACCACTGTAGGATTTTTGCCTCTGTTGAAGCAAAAGGGGATTGTGTGTCTATTCAATGCTCCATAAATCTTGAGTTTTTTTTCAGCCTGGATGGTGGGAGGAGGGACTCTTCCTGGCCCTGTGTGAGCATCAGGTACTGTTCCCTCTAATACCTTGCACATGGTTTTTTTCTCAGCCTTGGGTAGTTGCTTCGCCTGCAAGAGCCCATTATCACTCACCATACTCATGCTAGTTTCTGGGTTTTCTTTCTGTACACTCTCTTCTCTCTGGTTCTCTGTCTTAGGAATTCTAGTTGCTTTAATCTCTTCTTGTCTCCATCTCCTTAACTCAAGGAGTCCACCAGATTCTTCCTGAATTCCCCCCTCTCTGCTGTGGCCTGGAAACTCCCTCAGGGGAGGGTGCTGTGGGAGTCGTAGGACACACCTCATCTGTTTCCCATCTCTCAGGGATCACTGTCCTCTTGTCACCTGATGTACAGTGTTTTGCAAACTGTTGTTTCAATTATTTTGCCTGTTTTTAGGTTGCTACGGGTAGGAGGGCAAAACTGGTTCTTTACTTCATCTTGACTAAAAGTAGAAGTTGCCCCCTTTTAACTTAGTGTTATCTAATATTATTGCCTGCCCGCCTCATCATGCTGTAAGCTCTATGAGGGAAAGCACTATGTCTGTTTTGTTTTCTATTGCCTCCCCAGCACCTGTAACATTGCCTAACACATAGTGGTACTCATTAAATATTGAATGACTGAATGAAAGCTAGACCAGGATGGAGATCATGAGAAAACTCAAATGATGAGCAGGAAAATTGAACAGATTTTGCTGAGAGTGGAGGCTCCTATTCTGGAACCAGAAGAATGTAGGCCAAGTTCTATTCAAATGCAAAGTGAGGACCTTGAGCACTGCAGTGCTGGTGACTTTACTCAAGCTACTCTGTCTGTAAATTGGCCAAAGTTCTTGGCAGATTAGGTCACATTTTTGGAATCTGCTTGGAATTCAGGAACATGGCGGTAATAATGAATCATGATTTTGACCCTTCCTCTTAATCTGATTGGCTCTAAGCCCTTTACAAATATTAATTATGTCTCACAATGGAATTGCCACCCTGACCTCTTTTCTTAGACTGCTAACACTGGACCCTGCAGTGTTCAGCCCTCCTGTCCCATAATAATGTGTCTACTCCTCCTTCCTAATAAAGGAAGGGATGGGGTGCTGTTTCTATCAACATCCTTAAATTATTTAGTCAGTATCCTAAAGATGGACTTGACAATTGAACAATTTTCTTAAAAACCTCACTTGACAATTGCAAAAGCCTCTCTACTGTTTTTTCTGACTCTAGTCTCCAAGACAGTCCTCTGAGGTACAGGAAAAAATGTTAGAAATCACAGCTACATTTAATTTTTGTCTTTTCCTTTTGTTATTATGGTAGGTCAGGTATATAATTTACAAAGACACATATGTTAGGACTACATGCTCAAAGTCCTTACTGATGAAGTATACAATCAAAAATGTTTGGACATCACAGATCTCATCTCTGAAGTCCCTGTAGTTGAGGCTGGCTTACTCTTCCTATGAGGCACCTCTAATCGTGCCCCTTTCTTCTGCAAAACAAACAAACAAAACCTGAAAACCTCTGAGGCTTAAGTATAAGAAAACAACTTTTATAGCAAGCAGAAGTTGAAAAGAAGGGAGTTTTTCTATGCAGATTCAAAATCCAGTCTGCAATTATTTGTTAGTCCCCACATTTATGTAGTACATTATAATTGTATACTGCACTGAATGTGGCTACAGGGCTTCTGATTTCAGAAGAACGTGAGTCTTCTCTCAGCAAAGATTTGTATGTATTTAGGTCTCTGTGAAGCCTCTTAGGTCCACTAAACTATGGACCCAGAACAAGTACAAAGCTGTGAATATTTCCTAGGTGCCATGTTAACAGACTGAATTGCTAAAGAGATGATCGAAATAACAAATTTTAAATATATGAAGTTATTTACCATAAAAGTAGTTTGCAGAAGTAGCAATAGAGTAAAAACGAATCTGCAATACACTGTGGGGGTTGTGTGTGTAGGGGTCAGAGCAGGGAACATCAAAGTGCCAGACACATGAATGAAGAAGATATTTTGGAAGAGGAACCTCTGGCCTGGACTCCCCATCTGACACCAAGTAGACTAGAAATGAACTGCTCAGTTGAGCCTTTACTGAATTCCTAACACACACACACACACACACACACACACACACACACGCAACACACACTCATGAACAAAGTAAAAAGGTTATTTTACTTCTGTAAGTTTTGGGATAGCAGACCTGAGAGTTGTACACATCATCTGAATACCTGGATCCAACTCTGCCTGCAGCAAGACTACCCTTGGGTTTTTCAGTAAACTAGTCCATTGCTTTCAGTGTGCTCAAGCTAGCACAAGTAGAATTTCTGTCCTTTGCATCCAAAAGAATTTGGAATAATGCAGTAGCACTGTCTCTTTTAACTCAGATGCAAAAGCTTCAGCTAATCATATTTCTCAGTTGGTGACTTATGCTCATTTTTGATCTGCGCAATGGCCATCTCTTAGTTGATTGATTGATTGATTGATGGTTTTCATTCCTATACTTTTTACACTGTTCCTACCCATTTCTTTCCTGTTCGTAGACATTCTAAGTCTGATGTGTATCTTAATTCTTACATGCCTCTTTTTATTTGCATGTGTCCTTATAAAACATATAAAATTTATTTTTATGTTATTGTAATGGTACTGTATACTCTATATAGGAAGAATACTTATGAATTATTCAAATTAAATGTCATGGTGGTCTATAATTTTCTTCAAAAGTTATAGATTTCTTCTGTAAGAGATATACATTTTAATAATGTCTATTTTTCTTGACAATTGTTTTGTCTTCTTGGCATTTTAAAAAAGAACTTTTATTCTCTGAATACCTACTTCTTCAGCCCCACTGATTGATTCCACATATATAATACTTTCTCATCTCTTTGAAAATATTAATTATATATATTGGGCTTTTTTCCTGTTCTTTTTATTGACTTTATTGTTTCTTTTGCCTTTCTTTTCTTTTGTGTGTTTTAAAACATTTCTTCTTTTTATCTGTGTCTTTCATGTTAGCAGCTTTCCTTAAATGTTGACTGATTCTTGGCTGATTCTAATTGGAATCCTTGTGTGTGTCTAGAACTTACGGAGTGGTGACAATAGGTAACAGAGCAGAGATTTGGCTATTTTGTCTTCAGAACTCTATTGGTTTCTATAGATGTCTTCTCTAGGGCTAGTCAGATACCCCCAAAAGGAGATCAGATACCCCACTTGGGGTTAAGGGGAGGATTTAAGCCTGGCTGCCAGCATTCCAGGAGCCTGGATATCTCATCATGGTTTTTGTTTGTTTTTAATCTGGATATTCACTTAATCATCTTGTTTTCAGTACAGTACTCTGTATTCAACTGTTTGATCATTCATTTATTCATTAAATATATATTGAGTGTCCCCTTAATACTTTGGGCCAGGCACAGTTCTAGGTACTTGGGGATACACTAGCAATCAAAACAGATGAAAATCCTGTGCCCATGGAGCTTACATTCTAATAGGATACATGTCCAGTGTTCTGCCAGGGTAAGAGAGGGATGGGTGGCTGGCTGCAAAAGGAAGTAGCAGAAATCTGGAGTTCCAAGGGGCCATCATGAAGACTTTCAAACAGTCTTCCTGCTACGGTTTGGATATTTGACCCTTCCAAACCTCATGCTGAAATTGGATCCTCAGTGTTGGAGGTGGGGCCTGATGGGAGGTGTTTGGATCTTGGGGGTGGATTCCTCATGAATAGATTAATACCCTCCTTGGGTAACTTACCAATGAGTAAGTTCCTTCTCCATTAGTTCCCGTGAGACCTGGTTGTCAAAAAGAGCCTGGCACCTCCCCCAGCTTGTCTTGCCTCCTGTCTCATTATGGGATCTCTGTATTCAGCCTGAGGTCCTCACCAGAAGCAGATCCCCAATCTTGAACCTTCTAGCCATCAGAATTGTGAGCAACTAAACTTTTTTTCTTTATAAGTTACCCAACCCCAGGTATTCCTTTATAGCAACATAAAACAGACTAAGACACCTCCTGTTTTCAGCTTTAACCCACATTCCTATTTTCAAAAGTGCTTGGTGCTTCCAATCTCTGAGCTTTTCTAGGTTTTAGTGGAATAAGCTAGCTTGCTTTTGTTGGCATTCCCACTAACAGACTGAATTACTAAAGAGACATTTAGTAATTCAAATATTCTAGATATTTGGATTTCAACTTTCCTTATTCTGCTAAGCCAGTTGCCTTGTCACTTGGATGTTCATCTACTTTCCGTCTCTTATCTGTTCTGGTCTTCTCTCATTTTCCTCTTTCTATGGACTTATACCGTTTTTTTTTTTTTTCATTTAAAGTTATTTTAATGGGATTTGTTTGAAAGGAGGAATAGAGATAATCCTATTTTCTATTATTTTGTGTTCAATTATATTGAATTATTATTTTATCAAAATAATTATTTTGTGTTCAATAGAATTTCTTTTCTATCTGTGTTCAATCAACTGTGTTTAACCATGTGCCAGCAACTTTCTATACAGGCATAAAGTTATTTGCTTGACAGGTAAAAAGCGGGGGCAGCCTGGATAATGGTAGTATCAGATTCTGATTTCTGATAGTCACATCTTTGTCAAGCTGTATTGCTTGAATTTGGGATGAGATCACAGAAAGGTACATAAGCATCAATGTTTCTAGGCCTCCCATTATTATGGCTCATTTTCTTCCTTTCTTTTTCTTTCTCTCTTATTTTCTTGCTTTCTCTTTGTTCTTAGGACATGTTTTATTTAACTTTCTTCTCCCTCAAATTACATTTTTATTTTCTCTTCTATTACTGACCTTCATGTTATCTCTTATTTTAAATCAATGTAGAGAGAATGTTTTTGACTAAATTTCTAGTCATTGCATGCATGTATTGTGATTTACAGAATAAAAGAGTGTTTTTTAAAGAATTGAAAGAAATGATAGGAACACTAGCAGCAAACATTAAACACTTACTGTGTGCAAGGCACTATCCTAAGAGCTTTATATGTATTGCCTTATGAAATCTCTGATATCACCTTATGAGGTATCATTTCCACTTTATGGATGAGATATCAAGTCTTACTACCTTATTTTATAAAATCTAAGCTAAGAGAGAGTAAAAACTTGCCTAAATTCTTACAGCAAATGAGTGAAATTATAATAATATTCATGAAATGAATATGTTTTATTTATTATTAGAATTATATGTATTCCTCATTAGGAGTTTGAAGTGGGGTTTGGTACCCCAAACCTCTAAGGCTCCCTGCTGAGGGAGCCACATATCTAAAGATAATAGCTAATTACAAGACAAAGAACCAGATGTATTTGATAGAATAGCAGAGATTGTCTTAATAGCTGTGCTGGAGGGTTGAGTCTAGAAGCCAACATGGAGTTTTCTACTCCCTTGAGTGGGGACTGGCCGAGTCTAGAATGGTTAGGCCTGCACAGCAGGTTCTAATCCACTGACCTAACCAGCTGTGCAGTAGAGAAAGACTGGCTTGCCTCACCCACACCACTGCAGACCAGAAAGCTGGGCGGAGAGCACAAGTATTGCTAGGCTTCCCTCAAGGAGACAGCTTGTGTCCAGGTGAGCTTCTCATGGGGAACAGGATGTAGAGATGGGCCCACTACACATGGGCGCATGTCGTAGGAGAGGACACAGGACACAGACAAGGCAGCCATCAGGAAGTGATCCAGTGTGAACCAGGCGCCATCCACTGGGATTGGCATCCTCTTGCTTCCTTCTTGGGGATCTGTGAGGTGGTCTCTAGAAGTATGGGCAGGAATGTTCTCTCTCCTAGAAGCTGGGTGGAAGTGTTCTTTTTTCTATGGGTTAAGGTGGAAGTGTGAGAAGAAAAAATAGGTTCCCTTCTTAACATTTCTGTTTAGATAAAAATTTAAACATTGCTTATGGCTAGTTCTGTATTCTAAATTCAAAACAACTTTTTTTTTTTTTTTTTACTTTTGAATTATTTTTTCTATTTATTTATTTATTTATTTATTTTTGAGATGGAGTCTTGCTCTGTTGCCAGGCTGGAGTGCAGTGGCGCAATCTCAGCTCACTGCAACCTCCGCCTCCCGTGTTCAAGCAGTTCCTCTGCCTCAGCCTCCCGAGCAGCTGGGATTACAGGCACGTGCCACCACGCCTGGCTAATTTTTTGTATTTCAGTAGAGAAAGGGTTTCACTGTGTTTGCCAGGATGGTCTCAATCTCCTGACCTTGTTATCCACCCACCTCAGCCTCCCAAAGTGCTGGAATTACAGGAGTGAGCCACCGCACACAGCCTATTTTTTTCTGTTTAAAATGCATTCTGATGTTTTTTCTTCTATTTTATCTTTTAAATCAATGCTGATCGCAACCCACTCAGGGTTACTTGACCCACTAGTGAGTCAGGACCCTCAGTTTGAAAAACACTCATCTAGGAGATTTGTTGACATAATTTTGGAGCAAAAAACTGTTCTTATTTGTAAAACATGTAAGTGGTCTTTTGTTTTTACATAGAGCAAGAATTAGGGCCTAGATTAGAGAGGACTGGTTGAGACAAGATGCCCAGTTTAGTAAAACTGCAAAGGATGGTAAAATTTAAAAGATACTCTTCTTGGGTAGAGAGATTATTCTGAAGTTAACTGAGTCTTATTTTCCTGTGAGTGGTATGAAGGTAGTGCCAAAGATGCAATGTTAGGGAAAGACAAAGACTCTGAGGAGAGAGGGAATTGAAGGGAACACTTTGATCTTATGGAAGTGGGTCCAGTACTGAGGTCCAAATCAGTAACAGCTAGGGAGGCCCTGACTGTTACCAGGGATTGGTCTATGGATACCAGGAGCAGAAATGTCTAACACTGAGTTTTGAGTGGTATTCATGCACTGCATCATAATTACCTCAGGATATCCTCATGTCTTTAGTGAGGCTGGCTAATCACTACAGTCCAGCATCAGGTTGGTGACTAAGGGAAGGAAAGGAAAAGTTGAGTCTGTAGTTGAGATACCAATACAGTGTACCAGTACAAGACAGTACAAGACAAGACAAGACAGTGCAAGTCAAGACAGTAACTAATAGCCTATAGCAGCAGTTATGAGACGGTAAGAAGAGACCAGCAAACCTGGATGGAGAAGCTATCTTGAGTGCAACGTGGCAAGAGCTAACAAAAGATGTGTATCTTTATCAGGAAGGCTGTCTTCTTCAGGAATCCTTTTTTTTGGAAGGAAGTACTTTTTTAGAAGGGTGGTTGGATTTCTTGCTGTTACAGAGGTTTAGGGATTTGAGTTATTTATTTAGTTATTTCTAGATTTTAAAGAAATTGTGCTCTATATCTTGTTTTCCCCACCAGATCCTGTTCTGTGCCCCAGCAGCCTGACCAGCATGGACTTCACCAATGGGCTCCCTTGTCCTCTAGCTTCTGGCAGGGTTTGGCCAGTGGAGGGAAATCAAAGAAAGAATAAGAGATTGGGATATTTATTGCCCTAATTTCTTCCCAGCTGAGTGTCAGTGGGTTCACTGCGTCTCCCCAGTGAAATCCATAGCTCCTGTCAGATGGCCATCTCCACACAGCTAAACTCCCCCTCTTCTGGTAACCTGTTACACCCCTTACCTCTTTAGGCCTGGGGTGGTAATGGTTCCCCTTCTTGCTAGCTTCTAGATACTACGTTATTATTTGCTGGTTTCCCTCAACACTGCCCAATCTTTGTAAATAGCCACTATTAAACTTTCATCAAATTAATGATCTGTTTCCTGCCAGACAGTACTGAGCTTAGACTCAGGAAAAAGAGGTCTCCTCTATCATGGCTCTTTAGCGTGGGCCATATGCATTACAGAGCCTACTAATCAAGATGAATGAGTGGAGAAACCTTTTGTAAATGTCTTAAGGAATGTACAAGGACCTCTTTCACTTGAATCTAATGCTCAGTCCTGGCCTGGTACAACCTGCATTCATAAACATGTGCTTTCATGACTAACACTGCTCACACTTTAGGGGAAATGTTTTTCCACATCTCTTTTCTGTGTCCCCAATAGAAAAGGCCACTATGTCTGGATGTTGTGAGGGTGTATGGCTCATGCTACTGCCAATGTTGGAGATGGACACTGTTTTAGCATGTGGAGATTTGAGTGATAGAAGCACGTAGGTAAGAAAAAAGACAGTTTGTCAAATCATTCCTCTCATTAATACAGTGAATTTCTGTAGGAAGTGCAAATAACTTAAGCTCTTTTGATACAACAAAGAGGGCCAGAAGGTGGGAAATAAACTCCAAAAAACTTCAGGAGCCTGCCATTGCAGTGAAATTTCTAGGGACTGGAGTGTGCTGTGGTACCCCTCACAGAGAGGACAAGATGCCACAAACGGCACCTCATACTGCTAAGACAGGGACACCATGTATGGAAGCCTCTTTGAAATTTTTTTTTTTTTAAATGGCAACAAGTTCTCACTGTGTTGCCCAGGTTGATCTTGAACTCCTGGCTTCAAGCGATCCATCCACCTTGGCCTCCCAAAGTGCTGGAATTACAGTCATGAGCCACTTGGCTCTTTTTTTTTTTTTTGTCACCACCAAAGCATTAAAAGATTTTTTAACTGAAATTTTTATTGAGTTAAAAAAATTTTATCTTACAGCACACAATTGTGAGAAATAATATTAAAAGATCTCATGTGCTCTTTTCCTGGTTTTCCCCAATGGTGACTTTTGCAAAGCTATAGTATAATATTATGAACAGGACATTGATGTTAATACAGTCAATATATAAAACATTTACATCATCACAAGTATTCCTAATGTTTCCTTTTATAATCACAGTCCTTTCCACCATGTCATGAACCTCTGGCGATCAGTAATCTGTTCTTCATTTCTATAATTTTGTCTCTTCAAAAGTTGTTATAAAAATGGAATAATACATTATGTAACCTTTGGGAAACAGGCTTTTTTTTCACTCTACACAATTCTCTGGAGATTTATCCGAGTTGTTGTGTGTATCAACAGTTGATTCCTTTTTTATTGTTGAGTAGTATTCCATGGGATGGATGCACTAAAGTTTGTTTAACCATTTACTCACTGAATGATATATGGACTATTTCTGTTTTTTGACTGTTATCAACAGAGCTGCCATAAACATTTGTGTACAGGTTTTTGTATGAATGTAAGTCTTAATTTCTCTGGGATAAATGTATATGAGTACATTACTAGGTATGGTAGTTGCATGTTGAGTTTCAAAGAAATTGCCAACAGTTTTGCAGCATTGCTGAAACATTTTACATTCCCATCAGTAATTTGTGAATGATGTAGTTTCTCTGCATCCTCATCAGCATGTGTTGTTGTCATTATTTTTTATTTTAGCCATTCTGACAGAAGTGCAGTAGTTTCTCATCATGTTTTAAATTTGTATTTCCCTAATAATGTTGAACATCTTCTCATGTGCATTTTCTATCTGTATATCTCTGGTGAAATGCCAACAAGGATTTTTAATAAACCGCGTGTTAAAAAAATGTAGAGGGTAGTAGTAGTAGTATTCATAATAGTAGTAATATTGTTCATAGCATGATTTCTAGGACTTTCTACCTTAAAAAAAAAAACCCTGTATATAACACTCTGTGCTAGGCACCAGGGATACAAAGGTAAATTGAACAGATATGGCTCTTTTCCTCATGGAACTTAATAATCTTGAAGTGGGTCAGGAGTTAGAAAACTTAGAAAAATTAGATACATGTATGTATATAAAACAAATACAAAAAGTATGTGCCCTGAAAGAAAAAGCAACCAAACGGAAAACCAAATATCATAAAAAAAGAATAATGGAGACTCAATTTACTTTGAGAGTCAAGAATTTTCAAATTGTACCTGAAAAATGAGTAGTTAATATTCAAGTGCAGTGGGAGCAAGAGGAACTAACTCAGCCCAAGAGAGCAGCACGTGTGAAGGTCCTGGGACAGAAAAGAGCTTGGGATGTTGTAGAAACCCAAAGAAGGGTAGTGTAGCTGGAATGTAGAGTAGCAGTGGAAGAGTGAGATGAGGTGAGTTTAGCAATGTGGGTAGAGCCCAGACCAGAAACAGAGAAATTGTATTAGTCCAAGCAAGAGATGGTGCCGGGGGATGGACAGAGAAGTGCATAGTTCTGAGGTGTATTTTGGAGATAGAATTGACGGGACATGATGAGAAGCTGTACAGGAGAGGAGGGAGAGGAAGATGAAAGTATCAAGAATGACTCCCAGGTTCCTTGATTGAAAAATCTGGTTGATGGAGGTGACTTTAGCAAGATGGTGGAAACAAGAGGAGGACTTGGTTTGTATGGAGAGGTTGGAAGTGGATGACAGTCATATTTTTAGGTGAACATAAATTCTGAAGCCTGATGCATGTCTACAATACAAATAAACCCTATTTAATTACATAGTACAAACAAGAGTCCTACAGCTGAGGCTGAAATAGCTGAGGCTAAAAGAGACAACTCAAGTTCAACATACATCACCCTTTCCTTTATTTTTAAAATTGCTCATGAATATTTGTTAAAAGTACTGGCTGGGTGTCCACCAGATGGCAACATTTCTTTAAAAAAGCCCAGATTTAGAAGCCATACCTTCTTAGCTACATTGAGGTGGATTCTTGAGGGGCACACAACCAGAGTCTAGTCAAAGTCACTGAAAGTGCAGCCCATCCTGCTGAGTTCTTCTATTAATGTGCATAGGTGGAGGCAGTTTTATGAGAAAGATCCTTCTGTGGCCTCTTACAAGAAGGCTCATGTGTTTCAGTGGGTACCTATGTGCATGTACTATCTAGGACTTATGCTTCATATCATGAAAAGCCCCTTAATCCTAAAGGTTCTTAGTGCAAGCACCTGAGTTGGAAGCCTTAGATAACCTCTCTGAGTCTCTTTCTTCATCTGTAGAATGTTGTATATGTATTAGTACCAACTTCATTGCGGTGTGAGTGTGAACTTAGATAATGCATGCCTATAATGTGTCCAGCAGTCCTGGGACAAAGTAAGCGCTTAATACATGGTAGCTCTTATTATTATTTCCACAGTGACCCTTATCCCCACTTTCCCTGCTCCAAGACTCTATTCTTTGCCAGCCTTAGTTGTGGGCAGCCTGCCAGGCATGATCTAATAAGTGAAGCACATGAGTCATGGCAAGATGACTGACTCCCTTTCAGGTTCTCTTAGTACTTGGCTCCTGGAAGGTGCTCCTCCTTGGTAATCCTTCCTCCCAACTGCATTGACACAAGATGGAGTCTTTCTGCAATTGACTTGTCTGATTGGACAGGCAAGCCATGAAGATGGAGAGCGAGGAAGCTCCTGAATGGAATGTGGGTGCTGGAAAATCACCCCCTCCTAATACACTGCAATGAATTAAATTACTCTCTACTTAGTAGCTTTTCCTCATCTATTGGAGCATGTACAATTGCTATCTGTTAGGATCATATATTCCCAGCCTTCCAGGTAGGATAGTCCAAGTGCTGTTTTGTTTGGAGCTTCACACAGTATGAATATAGCACAAATTTACCTAGGGAAGAAGTTGACTTGATGCTAGTGCCTGTGATTCAGCCACAGGGACTATTTATACAGCAAAGCCAGCCAACTATCCCCACTGTATTTATCTTCTTCCCTGTTTCCTACTAGCTCAGGCCACCAGATACTTCACTTTCCTTTATAAAAGTCTAAAATATTTGGGTGCTTTGAAAATAGGTTTTCAGAAATATTACCAATTAACACTATATATATGTGTGTGTGTGTGTGTGTGTGTGTATGTGTGCGTGTGTATATATTTATATGTGTATATATATATATATATATATATATATATATAGTGACAGGGTCTGCTCTGTCACCCAGGCTCAAGTGCAGTGGCACAGTCATGGCCCAGTGCTGCCTTGACCTACCTGGTCTGAAGTGATCCTCCTGTCTCAGTCTCTCGCATAGCTGGAACCACAGGTACATGCCACCATACCTGGCTAATGTTTTCTTTTCTTTTCTTTTCTTTTTTTTTAGAGACAAGATCTCCCTGCATTGCCCAGGCTGGTGTCCAACTCCTGGGCTCAAGGATCCTCATGGCTTGGCCTCCCAAAGTGCTGGGATTACAGGCATGAGCCACCGTGTCTGGCCTAATTAATACTGTTATTATCTAATAGCATTGCTTTTCAGTGGGGGCTTTCTATTTCATGTGGGGGCTTGTGAGGGGAGGGTAATAAGGGTGTGGTGAGAAATGGATAGGAAATGTACCTTTATCATAGAGGGAAGGAAACAGTTTTTTTGGTCTTTCACCTGTATTGCAAGTAGCAAAACAAATGTTCATGTTTTCAGTCTATGTGAGAGATTGCTAAGAGAGCAGGGTGCTAAAATGTGGTCATGTGAAAAGCAGGTTGTCATTCTTCCTCACGTGTGCACAGCGTAGCTCAGTTTATAAGGCACACTATTTCACTGGCCTTTTATGTAAATTTTATATTGTAGGCAGCGCTGTTTCCCACATTTTCTTCGACTGATGCTCAGAAATGTCAGGCAACTTGGCTCATTCAACAAATTTGTACTGAGAGCATACTATTAATATGTGCAAGGCAGTGTTGTAAGTAGTGAAGGAAATCCTTGCCCTCATGCAGTTTATGTTTTAGTGGGGAACACACACATAGATAAAATATGTAATATACCAGATAGTGATGAGTGGCATGGAGAAAATAAAATGGGAACTGGAAAGGGGATTGTGTGTGAGTGTGTGTTTGGAGGTGGTATTTTTGCTAATTTAAATATAGTAGTGATTGTTGCCTGATTGAGATGATGGTATTTTGGTAAAGACCTGAAAAAGGTGAGAGAGGAAGCTCTGTGGATAGCTTGATGAAAGAGCATTCTGGAAACAGGCAAGGACAGTTGCAAAAACTTAGAGGAAGAAACATACTAGAGCAGAGCGAATGAATGAGACAGCCAGGAAATAAGATTTGGAGAGGTTAGGAGGAAGGTTGAGGTCTTTGGGGCCATCATAGATTTTGAGGAGGGGTACATGATCTGATCTAGATATCTAAGCATCACTCAAGGTGTTGTGTTGAAGTTAGAATATAGAGGGCAAGGGTAGAAGCAGGGAGATCAATTAGGAGGCTGTTGCACTAGTCCAGAAGAGATGAGGATGGCTTGGAACAGCAGGACAGTGGTGGAGGTGTGAGAGGTGATTACATCTCGAGCCCACAGGGTTTGCTGGTGGATTAGCTGAAAGAGGTGAGAGAAAGGCAGGAGTGAAAGGTGACACCAAGGTTTCTGGAAGGAAGGAGTTGCTGTTTCCTGAATGAGAAGACTATGGGTCAGGCAGGTTTGGTAGAGGAAAATGGAGGAATAGATTTAGACATAAGTTTGAACTTTAAGTTAGACATCTCCATGGAGATGTTGAGACTTCAGTTGGATACACAAGTCTGGGGTTCAGTGTGGGGGTTCTGGCTAGATAAATAAAGTTGGCCATCTCCAGTATGCCGACATTATTTAAAACCTTGAGATTGGAGGTACTCACCAAGGGAGCGAGTATAGATAAAGTGGGAGTCTGAGGGCTGAGCCCTGGCGTCCTCTGGGACTTAAGGGTGGGAAAATGAAGGGAGGATGCATCAAAGAGAAGCAACAACTGGTGAAGGAGGAGAAACCACGAGAACTTGATTTCCCCAGAGCTGCGTGAAGAGAGTGTTTCCTGGAGAGGGAGTGATCAACTGTGTCAAAAGCTGTTGATGGTTTATGTAAAATGAGGACTGAAAATGAGCAACTGGATTTAGCCAAGCAGCCCCAGTTATTCTATCCCATAGCAGTCTTCTCTCCATTGACAGTATCTGAATTTTTCCCTTCCCTTCCCTCTTTCCTTCCCTCTTCCCTTCCCTTCCCTCTTCCCTTCCCTCTTCCCTTCCCTCTTCCCTTCCCTCTTCCCTTCCCTTCCCTCTTCCCTTCCCTCTTCCCTTCCCTCTTCCCTTCCCTCTTCCCTTCCCTCTTCCCTTCCCT
>NW_012114688.1:2379059-2405335 GCF_000951035.1 Colobus angolensis palliatus
TTCCCTCCCCTCCCCTCCCCTCCCCTCTCCTTCCCTTCCTTTCTCTTTCTTTCTTGTTTGCCTCTTTCACTGGATAGTAACAGTAACCCCTATGGGAACAGGGACCGTGACTGTTTGGGGGCATAGTGGCTGGCACATATTAGGAATATGTTATGCAGTTTATCTCTTTTGGTTTCTGTTGTGACCACACGTTGTCCATTTCCCTTTCTCACCTTTCTAATGTTCCAAATCACTTTGGGGAATTTCCACTCTTCTGTTGTGTGTGGTCTTGATGGGATGGCAAATTCTGTGTTTGCTTCCTACTGTGGAAGCCAAAGCGAGCAGATGCCGCCCCAGACCCCTACACCAGGGGGCAGGCTGTGTCCATCAGAGGCTCCTGAGTTACCCATGGACAAGAGGACGAGTTGAATCCCAGCATCTCTGTCCTCACCAGAGCTCTCCTGGTGAGAGCTGTTGCCATGGTTTCCGTTTCCCAGGCCTCAGTGCTCCCCTGCTTCCTGCCATCACCAAGCCTGCTGCTCCAGCCCCTGTTTCTCTGAGCTCCCAATATCCTTCCAGTAAATCCTCTTTTGCTTACATTAACCAGAGCCAGTTCCTATTGCTTTCAACTTAAAAAGTTCCCAACACCTAAGCACTCAATACACATTTGCTGAATGAATGAAAAAGTATGGTTTTCATTTCATGAATGGCGAGTCTAAAGTTCAGAGAGGCTTACCACGTGTCTAAGGCCACATGTCTTCCATCAATTCTTCTATGCTCACTTTTCACGTTCTCAGATCTCTGAAATCAGGATGCTTTTTACAATTGGCAGTGTCTTACAATCAAGTGGAAGTATTTTTCTGTTTTTAGTGGCATATAAAATAATGTGTCTTATATTAGCTTAGATTCCATGAAATATGGTAGTCAGTATTGAAGTCAAAATTTAAACATATTTCAAAAGTCTGTACATCTTTGCTTTTCAAGGAGTTTACTATTTAGTTGGAGAAAAAAATAAGTAGGAAAACCCCACAAAACTTTCTCAAATACGGAGTAGGGTTTCATAAACACTGAGTGGAGGCCCTCACTAAAGCTACAGGGGTACATGACTCTGAAGGGCTGAATGGGGAAGCCACAGGGTAGGCATTTATGTTGATCTTGGTAAGAAAGGTTTGGATGGATGGAAATGTGAGAAGAAAGGAGAGGAGGGAGGACTAGGTTCTAGATGATGGCAACCCTGCAGACTCTGAAATGCAGGTCTGGGCCACGAGGCTGAGTTTGGTGGAGATGGTTGCTTGGTGTCTCCCCTGTGACTCTTTCCCTTCTCCTTCTCCATGGTAAATTATTCTTCCAATTCTCCCTGTGTTCACCATTATAACTGTTTTCTGCTGCAATCTTTTTCTGGAAAGTTCCCACCTTCCTACCTCCTGTCCATTCCTCCCAATCAGTTCAGCTCTTGTGTGTGCTGGACAGAAATCCCTCTTGGCAGCCTGTGCAATGTAGCAAGACCCCCAACTCTACATTTTTTTTTAATTAGCCAGCATGATAATGCACACCTGTATTCTTATCTACTCTGGAGGCTGAGGTGGGAGGATCGCTTGAGCTCAGAAGTTAAAGGCTGAAGTAAGCTATGATGGCACCACTGCATTCCAGCCTGGGTGACAGAGCAAGACCCTGTCTCAAAACAAACAAACAAATAAAAGAGAAATTACTCTGGGATCCAGAAATAAGGGAAAAAGTATTTCAGGGGGAGGAACAGCAATGAGCATGGAGGTGCAGTGCATGATGTATGTGAGGAAGAGTACCTGAATACCATGAAAGGGTAGGCTGGGAAGAGGGGTTAGCTCATCCATTCAGTGAATATTTGAGTATACAGCAGGTACTGCTCTAGGCACTGGGGATAGAGTAGTGAAATAAAAACGATGTTTCTGCCTTACAAGGCTTACATTCTAATAAGAGGAGATAAGCCATAAGCAAATAAATGTTTAAATACATATGTATATATGCCTATGGAAAAAATATCAGATGATATAAAAGCAAAGAAGAAAAATGTTAAAAGGGTTAAAGAACCAAGAGTGTTGGGGTGTGAGCTTCTCATTCAAATGGAAGGGCCAAGAAAGTCCTTTTTGCTAAGTTAACACGTCAACAGGGATCTGAAAGAAGTGAGTCAGAGTCTTTTGAATCTTCCAGTGGAAAGTGTTCCAGGGCCAGGGCACGGCAGATGCAAGGGTCTGGATGGGGTGTTGTGTTTGGCAGGTTTAAAGAATAGTATTTCTACAGTGGAGTGAATGGGGGCAACACAGTAGCAAATGTGTATGTCGTGGGGAGGCTAGCCGGGCCAGAACAGGTAGGCCTTGTCAGCATTGCAAGGATTTTAGATTTTATTCCAAGAGGATACAAAGCCTGTGGTGAAATTTGAGTGAAAGAAAAGGAATGAGAGATAGATGGGGCCTGATCCTTGCGAAGCTGCAATGCTATCCCAAATACTTTGAATCCGATTTTCCTATGTTCCTAGAATTTTCATTTCTGAGTCATTTAAATTGAGCAGGAAATCTATTCTAATGAATAAATATGTGTTTTGTTTTTTTTTTTTCGAACACAGAGAGGCCTCCGCTTATAACAGATATAACGAAGTCATAGTTTGTTTTGACAGAAAGAGGCTACGGAAGGTTACACTTCCTCCACTCTGCCTTTGGTTGTCAAGGAGATACCCCTGGAAACCTCTTCTTTTGTAGCTAAATGTCACTGTATAGCACTTAGATTTTTCATGTTCTCCTTTTATTATGTTATTGTAAAGTTCGCTGTGTAATTTTGCTCAGGAGTTAACAATTTCATCACTGATGAGTCTATTCATTGCAAACTACCTTTTCTGGCATTCTGATTGTCTTTCTCCATCCTGAGGCTGGCTTCCAGGAGGGGGCTGCACCTGAAAACTCATCAAACCTGTCTTTAGAAAGGTCCTGAGGGTCAGACAGGCTGAAAAAGGCAGATTAATTCTGAGAAGCTGATGGCAAAATGTGAACTGATGGATCAAACTCCAGAAAGATACGTGGTGCTGGGTTGCTTTTTGTGGAGAACATTATTTCAGCTGCTGACCAATCAGCTGAGGTGGATGTTGCTGTATTCAGTTTACAGAGGGGAAAACTGAGATGCAGTGGTAGGAGACTTCCTCATGTAGTTACGGTAGCCCTGGAACAAGCGTCTTCTAGTTTTTAGTGTGCTTTCTACAACACTGTGCTTTTTCAAAGATATAAGCTGGAGATGATAGGGTAATTCATTCATTCAACATGCCTTTTTACAGTGTGCCTTCTGTGGGCTGAGCACTGTTCGAAGCCCTGGGTATACTGAAGCAAAAGAGCAGAGCTCCTCATCCTGTTCATACTCCTCCCATGCCCAAGTAGACATTACTTTTGACTGTCAGCTGGATATAGATGTAGAATTTATTATAGATCAAGGTTGGCCCTTTAGATGAAAATCTGCTATCCCTGGCTTAAGCATACATGGTTCAGAGATCAAAAAAGCTAAATCTGAATCAGTTCTCTCTCTGAAAGGAAGTTGAGGTTTTTCAATAAGCTCCAGACTAAAAGACCCACGAAGACCGATATATACATTAAGTTGGCCATGGATATTGTTGGCCAGGGATCAACCTCTTTCCAAAGTGTCGTTTCACAACTGATTAAATAACTCTGATGAGCGAAATGTGTTTCTCTCAGCTTTTGAAATCATGTGCTTTAAATGATTACATCTCTATGCTGTTGTACACAGTTAAGAGTAAACAGTGCATCCTGCTATCACCTCTTTTCAGCACAAGGGAGGAAACAGGTTGATTTCTTTGGACTTTGTGGATTGCTTTCCCACAGTAGCAGTACTCTCTTCTTATGATGGGCGATCTTTAGGGTTCTATCTGCTAGCAATGTGCATTAATAAACATTTTTATTTATTTGTTTATTTTGAGATGGAGTCTTGCTCTGTTGCCCAGGCTGGAGTACAGTGGCGCAATCTCGGCTCACTGCAAGCTTCGCCTCCCGGTTCAAGCCATTCTCCTGCCTTAGCCTCCCGAGTAGCTGGGACTACTGGCGTCCTCCACCACGCCTGGCTAATTTTTTATCTTTAGTAGAGATGGGGTTTCACCGTATTCGGATGATCTCGATCTCCTCACCACGTGATCCAGCCACCTTGGCCTCCCAAAGTGCTGGGATTACAGGCGTGAGCCACTGCGCCTAGCCAATAAACATTTTTAACTGAGGAGAGAGTGATGGAGTTTTTATATCTAAGTGTCTTTCTGAAAGCTCTGTTGGTAACCACTATATTTAAAGAGAGTTATACTATTGGTTCTACTGTCTGCACATCTTAATTATTCAAGCCTTCCAGGGCTTACCTAAATTAGACAAAGAGGAAATTAATAAGATATATTATAATGTTTAGACAGATCAAATGAAAATGTGTCAGATACAAATAGCTCACACTGCATTATCTGATTTTGTCCACAGCCTTTGCTTTTCAGTTCGGAATGTCTGGATATGTGTGTCATCAGGAGAGGCCTGTCTTCTCTCTGCTGTGCTGTTTCTTGAGTGGTCTTTAGTCATTTAATACGGGGCTATAGGTACCCATTATTCTGGCTTTGAGGCATGTCTGACTTTTGTGGATTAGGGGAACTTGGGAAACTGATCTGCAGGAAGATGGCAGTTGATTTGCATAAGACCCCCAAGCATTTTGAGACAAGGGACCAACATTCCAAACTGTTTCCTGAGGTCTGGTTAGGTAAAGCTTCTGAGAAAGGTTGAAGGGCTCCGTTTAAAACCAGGGCAAGGAAGCCCTATGAGGTTCCTAAAATAAAAATCAACCTCAAGGTACAGATATTTAGGCTGATGGCATGGGATCAAAACCTTAAAATGCGTGAGGGAGGGCTGGTTCCGGCACAATTCTTCATTCATATCAGTATCCCTTCCGGATACAGTGAAAAGAACAAAGGGAAGAATTTCTGAGAACAAGAGTATCATCTGAAAGACTTGCAACCTCAGAGTCCAGGTGAAGAGGTGAGCGGACACAACTAGTCCCCCACAATCCTCAAGGACACCAGGCAAAAGACATGCAACCCTGGATCCATTGAACTTCTCTTTCAGCTTGGTGTTGAGGGACAGGTCTGAACATCGTTGCCTTGTGTAAGCTCCAGGGAGATGGTTGGACTCGTTAGAGTTGAAAATAACCCAAGATGCCACTTTTGCTAATAGGGCATGAGGATATTTGAGTACTCAAGTAAAAAATAAACGAGATATGGCCATATCTGTGCTCTGAATTCATACAACAGTACCTACTGGTTACAATGTGTGTGCATGTACGTGTGTGTGTGTGTGTGTAAGAAAAGGGTTCAGCTGGAATTTTACAACTCAGTGGGTACCAAATATCTGCCTCATAGATTCATCACCCCCTAGAATTGTAGCCCCTTAGTGATCGAGATAAGGGCCATCATCCTTCTTCCTCTTAGTGAGCCTTCTCTGATTGCCTTATTTAAACTTGACTTATGCTTCCCCTCCCCTGATTGATTTTTCTCCATAGCCCTTATTACCCTCTTTATTGTTCACTGTCTGTTTCTCTACCAGGATCCAAAAGGGATTTTCACCTGTCTCTTTTTCACTGCTGCATTCGCAGGTCATATGAAAACACATTGAACAGTTCTATTGCACGGGTGCTATAGATGCAGGCAGTAGCACTGGGACAGGCTTCCTGAGAGCTCCTGCTGAACCAGGCACACTGCCTTTGGTTGCTAGATTGTGGGAAGTCCAGAGTCCTGGGGCAAAGGTTGGGGCAGACGTGAAGTAAGGGGTGAGGATGAGGGGTTTCTTAACAACCAGTGATTTTGTACTTGTGAGTCCTGACTGAATCCTCAGTGCTTAGAATGATACTCCCACATAGTAAGTGCTCAGTAACTATTGGTTGCATGAATTAACTCCCATTTTATGGATGAGGAGTCAGAATCACAGAGAAATTAAGTAACGTGTGCAAAGACACAGCTAGTAGGTGACAGAGCCAAGCATGAGTCGTTCTCTGCACCAGAGCCTGTGCTGTGAACCATTAGGCTCTGTAGTTGGAAGACAGTCCAGATGAAAAGAAAGAAAGAGGAGGAAGCTGCTATCCCTGTACCAGACATATCATCCTTATCAAATTCTTAAGGACCTTTAAGGGTTCTTAAATTTTTTCTAGGACAAGGTGGAGGTCTACACAAATGAACTAAAATATCTTTCTGAAAAATTGGAAATGAAATTGATCAAGATTTTCATTTGCCTCTTCCTCTCATGTGGGTAGCTACTAGAGAATCCAGCTGTATGACACAGGATCAGACAACATTGAAAAAATTACTTCTTATAGACAAAACAATAACTATATGATAACAAATGTGGCAGGCAGAATAATGGCCTTCCAAAGATGTCCTTGCCCCAATGACCAGAACCTATGAATGTGTTACCTTATGTGGCCCAAAGGGACTTTGCCAGTATTATTAAGTTAGGAATCTTGAGATGGGAGATTAACCTGGATTCTCTGGGTGGGTCCAATCTAATTATAATTAAAGTGTCCTCCAAAGTTGCTGGCTCTGAAGATGGAGGAAGGGGCCAGGAGCTGTGGAATGTAGGTGACCTCTAGAAGCTGGAAAAAGCCAGGAGATGAATTCTCCCCTCGAGCTTCCAGCAAGGAAAGCAGCCCTGCCTACACCTCGGTGCTAGCCCAGAAGACGTGGGCCAGGCTTCTCACCTGCAGAACTGTGTTTAAGCTGCTAAGTTTGTGATAATGTTACAGCCGCAATAGAAAATGAATGCACCACACCAAGTAAAGGTAAAGTGAAAAATTCAGTCAAGTTATCAAAGTGTTAAAAGAACTAAAAAGACCAAACTGTTGTTTTTCGTTGAATTCATTCAAAATAATTGTATTCATATAATATATGGATATAATTACGTAAACATTTTTAAGTGATATGTTTATTGATAGCAAATAAATCTTTTCAGTCTTTAAAAGAATGCACGATTTTCATAAGTATTACGTAAGGAAAATAAAGAGGAACATACTGCTATCTCAATTAATGAATCTGTATTCCTTTATTAAATCACTCAGGGTGTCATTTATAGGAAGCAGACTTCATATAAGTAGGAGAAGATCATTGCCAGGTTTTGAGCTCCCAGAGCTCCTTCACTCTTGTGGCTTCCGGGTAAATCTAATCAGCCTCTAACCCTATTATTTCTTCCATCACAATGATCTTTGCATCTGTTCCTTCATTTTCCTGCCACTAATTCAGGCATCATCACTTTCCACCTGGATAGATAAAACAGGACTCTAACTGACCACTTGGCTGTTGCTTGTCACCCTCTGATCTGTTCTGTACACACCTTCTAGGTTCACCTCTGTCGAAGCCCTTCTCCATCATGCTGCCCTCCTGAGAGAGAACACTCACACCTCTTGTCATTGGGCATAGTAGAGGTTCTCAGCCATCAGTAGGACCTGACTAGTGATGAGGGGGCTGCACATGCACATTATTATGTGCATTCAGTCATAATGGTTAAGGTTTGAAGATTATTTATTTTTTTTAAAACAAATTGAGGCAGATTTATTCATTTATATCATTTCACAAATACTTATTAAGTATTTATTAGGTGCCTGGCACTATTCTAGGTACTGGGGACACAAGGGCAAATGAGAGAGACAAGACCACATTCCAGTATGGGAGAGAGATCATGCTCAATGAAATAAACAGGAAATATCTGGGGAGTGTTAGATGTTATCCAAAACATCAGACCAGGCGAAGTGATAGAATGATGGGGCAGCTACTTTGGACTGGGTGATCAGAGAGACCTGTGGGAGGAGGTGACATTTGATCTGGTGTCTGTGAAGATCCGGAGGAAGAACATGCCAGGAAGAGAGAACAACAAATGCAGAGAGTCTCTGGCAGCTGTGATCTTGGCATATTAGGGAACAGAGAGGAGAGTGTGGCTGGATGGAGGAGTGCGTAAACATCCAGGAAAGCAGTTGTTTGATCATACGGGTCTCGATTTCCCTCTTGAGATGGTAGAAAGCTCCTAGAGCTTTAAATCAGGGAATTGACATATACAGTGTTTGTCTCTAAAAGCTCACTTTGGCTTCTGCAAGGTGAATGGATTATTGAGGAGGCCAGCTAGGCGGTTATGGCTGTGATCTGGGCAAGTGACTACAGTGGCTTGGGCTATGACAGTGATGGTGGCAAGAAGTGTACAGACAGATCCAGAACATATTTTAGCTTTATGACCATCAAGACTAGCTGATGGATTAGATACGTAGGATAAGGCAAAGCTGGTGACTTCTGGATGTTTGGCTTGATCCACTGGTGATTGGTGATACTATTTATTAAGATGAGAAGACTCAAAATTATCATTATGAACATCTAGTATTATAATATACTTTTTTGGTTTATGAGGTATCTAAAACAATTTGCCCTTGTATGAAATGGCACAAGACCACTATGCTTTATAAGACTTGTTTCTATGTTTTAATAATTTTTTTTTTTTTTTGAGACGGAGTCTTGCTCTGTCGCCCAGGCTGGAGTGCAGTGGCCGGATCTCAGCTCACTATAAGCTCCGACTCCTGGGTTTACGCCATTCTCCTGCCTCAGCCTCCCGAGTAGCTGGGACTACAGGCGCCCGCCACGTCGCCCGGCTAGTTTTTTGTATTTTTTAGTAGAGACGGGGTTTCACTGTGTTAGCCAGGATGGTCTCGATCTCGGGACCTCGTGATCTGCCCATCTCGGCCTCCCAAAGTGCTGGGATTACAGGCTTGAGCCGCTGCGCCCGGCCTGTTTTAATAATTTTATAGTGTTTGCCTTGTTGACCAGATTCCTGCCACTAGAAGTTTCTCATTTCTCCCTAAATCTGTCCTGGGCTAGGAAACCAGATACAAATGCTCATTGAAATTGTAAGTAAAATATCAGTAAACAGGAGCTGAATGAAGAGATGAAAAATTACTTTTGAGTAAAAGATGTGCATTTTGTTTCGTGGGCTTTATGACAAAGATTGTTCAGAAACCCTTTTTGTTTACTTACTCTGTGAGAGACTACTGAATAAATGACCTCTGCATACATAAGGAGTTATCGTGCCTTTTCTGTGCTTATGAGGTGCCTGTCTGCCTTTCCCAGAGTGCTCTACCAACAGCTGAGCCACCTTGCTCTCTATGTCAGCAAGTTTAGCCCAACTGCATCATGTCATACTTGATGCTAGTTAAAACCTGATTATGTGTCCCAGGTTGAGTTGCTGTGTTTCTACCCTGCTATTATCACTTGGTCTCCCCCAGGTACCTTGCTTCTGTGTCTGTATCTTGGCCTTGTCCTGAGTGGCAGCCTGGCTAACCCAAGCTATATAGAATAACTCTTATTTTCCTTTTTAACCATTAATCATGTTGAGATAGGCATTTTATTCCTGAACCAAAGCCTGGAAACTCCACTACTATTATCAATACTGCTAGTCTTACTAGTAATAGGATTACTAGCTAGCATTGGCTGAGCATTTATGTACCACACATTGAGATAAACACACAACACGTATGACCACACTTGATTCAGCTATCCAGTGAGATAGATTGTATTATGCAACTTTAAAAAATGATGAAACTGAAGCAAAGAGAGGATAGGTACCTTTTCTTAGATCACAAAGCTAGTTAGTGGGTGACGGAGTGATGATGAGAACCCAAAGCGACTGAAAAGTTTCTTCTTTTCATCATGATCCTGTAACTGCCTATATAGACTGATACACAAACTTGAGGCCTGTGACTTGCTCAGTTATTTCCGTTTCTATGCCTCCCTGCCTCTAAGTTGATGTCCCTCTGTGGTGGACCCAGATCCATGCCCCTTTACTGTCACACACTCATTTCATTAGCTATGCTAGATAGCGAGGAGGCTATGCTAAGGGGACAATTTGTGTTTTTAATTTGCTCCAAACTTTATAAATAGTAAGACAGTAGTTAATAATTGAAGAGTGCACTGGTTAGCCAGCCTCTAAAGTAGGTGTCATTGTTCTTATTTTAGAAATAAGATAACAGAAGAGAGCTTATAATTTGCTCAAGATCACGTAGCTACTTTAGCATGGGTCCTGGATTTCAACCCATGTCTGGTTGATTTCAGTGTATCCTCTTAATTAATTTCTGGGAACTCTTTCCCAAATGGCTCTAGCTTTGGGGCTAACAGACTACCTATTTTACATGCAGCATTCTGTTATTTTACTTCCTATAAATAAATGTCTCTCTATGAGTTTTTATGGTAATAAAAATCTTTAAATGCATTTTAATGCTCTTGTCCAATCACTTGAAACAGTAAAATTGATAAATTGTTTGTATTCATCTCATTTTGGAACACAGTTCACCTTTTTCTTATTTTATAATTGCACCTTTGAATGCTTGTTTTGTCTGATCCATGCCTTGAAATATTTTGTAAATCTGGATATATTACTATCTTAGGAAAAGGGAGCTTTTTCTTAACAAAATTGAATAGTGCAATTTCTATAATAAAATTGCTCGATTATACTGAAAGAAACATAATATATCATAAGTTATGCATCATTGAACAACTTAACCACACAAATGCTCAAAACCAAGAGAAAAAGTTGTAAAGGCCAATTTAGTGGAAAACCGAAATTTAATTTAGGATTTAATTTTCCTAAAATTGTTTTTTGGGAAACTCATTAGCTTCTTTAAATACTCTGTCAAAAAATGGTTTCTTGTAATATAATTGAGACATGCTCTATATTTGATCTCCTATGAAAGATTCAGAAAATAAGATTTGCTAATTGAAGGCTCTGAGGAGTCCTACTCCTACAGTAAAGAAAATCTGATCCCTAATTAATTTTTTGTGTTGGCCATCTGTTGTTATTGCCTGCTCAGTATGTGTTCTCTTTTCTGGGAATAGCACCATAATTTTGTTCTGGGAAACTGTGCCTCTTGATTTGACACAGTGTGAAGTGGGTGTTAATCAAGGGGCCTTGCCATGCCCTGGCCAAAGTATAGGCATGTGACCCAAGATGGACCAATCAAATGCTTTCTCTCTGGAATTTGTATCTTGAATGGAACAATGCAGTGATTCAATATGGTTGAAATTCATTTATCAAGGTGATGATGCTCCACTTACTGGATCTTTGGAGCTACTCTTCTTCTTGAGCTTTTAACATTCTGGTCTTCCAGCCTTCCTTTGTGTAATTGTACAGGCTGTGTGCTGCTTAAGGGCACCATGTCTAAAAAGAAAGAAAACATTCACGCTGTAGATCTATATTAACTCCTGTGAGAATGGGAGTGGGAGGGGCGGTAGATAATGGAGAGTCTGGGATTTCTGGCTGCATCTGGAAGTAGTAGAGGAGAGTTCCTGATGAAGTTATGCTGCACCAGCATTCAGGAATATACATTCACTTCGGAGACCTGCATGCACACTTGTTGATGACCATGCTCTCACAACCTGGTTTTGTTCCTGTGTAACCCCAAGAATTCTATGAGGTTGTTTCTGTCATCCTTCCACTGCTCTCAGATACTCTCAGAAACCTATCTAGACACAGTCCCTTTGCCTAGGGAATAGGACTGGGGACATGGAGTGTGCCTCTGTCAACAGTGTGTATGTTCCAGTATAGGACGTGGATGAGCAGCCAGGAATGTGGGCACAAGTGTGTATAGCAAGACCTCATTTCTACAGAGCACCTGTAACTCTGCCTGCCAGGGCCCTTGCAGACTTTCTTTGTATGGCCTAGAAAACTAAGAGTGTGTGTCCAGGCAAGAGGCTTTAGTTTTACTTTCTTATGAGTGGGACACATACATTTGGGATGCCAATTTTAAAGATACATTTGATTTATGAAATAACAGCCATCATTCTCTTGCCCCTCCTTTAATCCATTAACTTCTTTTCCCTCCCCTTCTCTTCGTTTACAGGTAAGGTAGCTACCTGCCTGGTGTCTACTTTTCCTGGGTGGCCTGAGTATGGTGCTTGGTTGTGCAATAATATACTAATGGAACCATCTTTCATTTGAGGGAGGAACATCCTTTTAAATTTGTGCTAGTGGCAGTCTTGTCTCTGAACTGCCTTGTGTCCTTCCAATATGCTTCAGCTAGAGTCAGGTTAGGTTGCACTTTCCCAAAGCTTAGGTAATACATTCCTGTCATCTTTTAATACTCCTCAAGTTCCTCAAAACCTTTGGAAACCCTGATCCGGTGGAAATAGCACAGGACTAGGGTCCTGTACAATAAAATTAGGTTTTATTTTATTGATGAGAAACCCAAAGCCCTTTAAAGTGAATTTCATTCAGGGCTTTCAGTAATGCAGAATGGAGAAGATAACAAATCCTCTTTCCCAAAACCAACTGGAGAAAACTGTCCAAACCAGCCATTTTAGTCTTCTGGAAATGGACAGAGGTCAACAAGAAATTGGGAAACATTTGTTCATGGAAACCTGCTGAACTTTGGGTAAGAAAAATGGGAGTCTGTGGTGTTCTTGCTTGGGGATGCCTCATAACCCTAGATCTGTTGTCACAATAGTGTTGCCAGGGTACATCTGCTTGTGCCAGAAGGCGCTGACTTGATTTAGAGTGAAGGACATCATCAGTAAAATCAGAAAATTGGAAACACACAAGAAGAGCCTACAGCTTTGCTAACCTTGGATTGTGGCCAGAAATTCAACAGGTAGACCTTGGGAATTAGATCAGCTCTCCACGCATCACTGGTTGACTGAGAGGATATGCATGCACAAGAAGTCCATGTGGGGCCTAACAGAAAGTAAAAGCTGGGGCTGACCTGAAACCCACCTGAAACTTGTATGCACAAAGTTTGACCCACACTCAGGTCCATCAAGATTAGCTAGAAATCTTACTGGCTGAAGGCATCTGAGCATTTTCTGACCAATTACTGACTACTAAGCTATGCAGACACAGGAGCAACTTCTAGAAAACTAGACTAAAAAGTAAACGTAAGAATTAAAAAATGCTTCCAGTGCTTTGGGAGGCCAAGGCAGTAGGATTGCTTGAGGCCAGCAGTTCCAGACCAGCCTGGGCAACATAGCAAGATCCTATGTCTACAAAAATAAAATAAAACAATTATCTGGACATAATGCCATTCATCTGTGGTCCTAGCTACTTGGTATACTTTTTTTTTTTTTAAATACAGTATTTTACTCTTGTCACCCAGGCTGGAGTGCAATGGTGTGATCTTGGCTCACTGCAATCTCTGTCTCCTGGGTTCAAGTGATTCTCCTGCCTCAACCTCCTGAGTAGCTGGGATTATAGGCACATGCCACCATGTCTGGCTAATTTTTGTATTGTTAGTGGAGATAGGGTTTCGCCATGTTGGCCAGGCTGGTCTTGAACTCTCCTGACCCCAGGTGAGCCACCTGCCTCAGGCTCCCAGAGTGCTGGGATTACAGGTGTGAGCCACTGTGCCCAGCCCCCAAGCCACTTGGGAGGCTAAAGTGGGAGGATAGCTTCAGCCTAGGAGTTCAAGGCTGCAGTGAGCTATGATCATGCTATTGCACTCCAGCCTGGATGGCAGAGTGAGACCCTATCTCTGAAAAAAAAAAAAAGCTGAGCAGAGGCAACTATGGCTGCATACTGCAGAGGAGACAGATTCCGCAGATTAAGTACAGGTAAGTTATTAAATAAAGAAAAACAAAAAATCAACAATAAGAGTTTAGAGAAATAAACCAGAAAACAAAGTTACTACAATATATTTTGATAATTTTTGATTAACATCCAGTTGAAAAAAATTGTGAGATGTACAAATACCAGAAAGTGTGGCCCTTAGGAAAAACATAGCCAATATGCATAGTATGTAAGTGAACCCAGACGATGGATTCAGCAGAGGAAGACTTCAAAATAGCTATTATAAACATGTCCAAGGAATTAAAGGAAACTACCTGTATTTAAGGAAAATGTGATGAAAATGATTCAAAAAATGGGGAATCTCAATAAATACATAAATAGGTACTATAAAAATGGAAATCAAGAATTGGAAAACAGAATAACATAAATGAAAAATTTGCTAGATGGGATAAATAGCAAATTTGGTATCATGGAATAAGGAACCTGGTAACTTGAAGACAGAAATTATCCCATCTGGAAAACATAGAGAAGAAATATTGAAGAAAAATGTCCCTCAAAGATCTGTCAGACAACATTAACTGTCAGTATGCATGTAATGAAAATCCTAGAAGTCAGGGAGAGAGGAGGAAGGCAGCACAATTATTTGAAGACATAATGGCTGACAGTTTTGCAAATTTGATAAAAAGCATTAATCTGGCCAGGCGTGGTAGCTCACGCCTGCAATCCCAGCACTTTGGGAAGCCGAGGCGGGAGGATCACGAGATCAGGAGATTGAGACCATCTTGGCTAACATGGTGAAACTCCGTCTCTACTAAAAATACAAAAACTTAGCCAGGCATGGTGGCGTGCCCCTGCGGTCCCAGCTACTCAGGAGGTGGAGGCAGGAGAATGGCGTGAACCTGGGAGGCGGAGCTTGCGGTGAGCCGAGATCATGCCACTACACTCCAGCCTGGGCAACAGAGTGAGACTCCAACTCAAAAAAAAAAATTAGTCTACAGATTCAAGAAATGCAACCATAACCAAGTAGGGTGAATGCAAAGAGATTTCCACTTAGATACATCAAAGAGAAACTGTTGAAAACCAAAGAAAACCTTGAAAACAAGAAAAATGCCTTATGTACAGGGAAACAATTATATGGTTAACTAACTGACAATGGAGTCAGAAGGTCATGGAATACATATTCAAAGTGTTGAAATAAAAAAAGGTCAATCAAAAATCTATACTCATCAAAACTATCTGGGAGAAATAAAGGTGAATTTATTTCACCTTTATTTCCTAAATAAAGATGGAGACATTCCTAAATAAAGATGGAGAATTTGATGCTAGCAGACCTGCCTTGCAGGAAGTATTAAGGAAATCCTTCAGGCTGAAAGGTAATGATACCAGCCAGTAACTGGAATCCACAGAAAGAAATGAAGGACATTAGAAATGGCAAATATAAATGGCAGTATAAATACATAATTTTTTAATAAAAATTTGCTTAGAAGACATAGATTGTTAAAAGCAATGATTGTGATACTGTATGGCTGGGTTTATAAATTATGTAAGATGCCATATAGATGACAATAATAGGACAAAGGAAGAACACAGAAATAGAGCTATATTGGAGCAAAGTTCGCTATATTTTAACAGGATTAAGTCACTGTTAACCTGAAATAGATTGTAATAAAATGGATATTGTAATCTCTAGAGCAGCCAATAAGAAAATAACTAAAAATATATAGTTAACAGGTGAGTTGATTTGCACAGGGTCATTACACCAAGCTAGTGCAAGTAAGACACTTTATCTACCTATGTCAGTTTCTCCTTATGTCATTTCAGGACATTAATACCAGCCACACATCCTCACTGTCAGGCTCTGTCCTCCCATACTAGATTTTTGTTAAATCTTTGAAGTAAGCACCCAGCATGCTGCAGACTGCTTGGCCTCTGGCCAAAGTTTAAAAAGATCTGACATGGCTGGCCAGTGAACTCTCAGTTCTTTCCTTCTCTAAGCAGGACATGGGCTTGGCTGTGCCTTCTGAAGTTGAAGGGCTCAGCGGTGATATCAGGGAAACTAGGTTTCTCTGGGGACAATGTGAGTATCCCAGGTTTTCCATCCCTTTTCAGGGCAATGAAACCTAGTGGAGACCTTGCATTATACTTCAATCAGCTGATTGTAGCCACTTGAATTTCCTGTGGGTTCTAGTTACCCATGAAATGAATTTTAGTACTATCCCATTTACGCCATACACATACACACTGTTCCCTGTCCCTACAGACTTCACCCTCTACCTCCAAATCTTACTCTCTGTAGTCCAACATATCAAAATCTGTTCCTCAGCGTCTTAGACTTCTCCACTAGCAAGATACTATTTGAAGTTTATTACTCTGTGTAGACTAAGAGTCTCATGCCAGAGGTCAAGGCTTCTGGACTAGCCTACTTCTCACTCATTATTGTCTAGAATATAGACCAGTGTTTCTGAGACTTTAATGTGTATAACAGTCACCTGGGAAACTTGTTAAATACAGATCCTGATTCAGTAGGTCTAGGGAAGAGCCTGAGATTCTGCGTTTCTAGCATGGTCTCAGGAGATGGGGATGCTCTAGTGGACCATACTTTGCGTAGCTAATTTCTAGACTAGAGCATAACTATGTTCTAATGCCCTTCCTGGAGCTAATATTAACACAGCATTATTTTGAGATAAATGATAAGAATGGAAAAGAGGATTCTAAACTATAAAAAGCAAAACATTAACTAGGGTTCTGGACTTCAAAATGTAAAGTTTTTAAAAACCTTTAATATTAATTTGTTTTGTTCTGTTGTGTCTGAGTTTGACTATAACCCATGTTTACTCCTACCTCTCTTTCAGCAGAATTAAATATTACACAGATTCATCTTGAAGCCCTTCCAAAGGAGTGTGTTGATTGAGATAACAAAAATAACATATTTATCCATCCAACGATCTGTGCAGCCATCTGTTTAACCATCGATTTCACCATCTCTCCATTCATCTATATTTCTAGGGTCCACTGTGTTAAGGATGTAGGTGTTAATGACACACAGTTCTTGCTCCCAAGGAATTCCATCTCTTATAGAAATGACACAATTCTTGGGATATATTCCCAAGGACAGTATTAATGTAAGGCCTTACATATTGTTAGAGTGCTAGTTAAGTACTTGGCTGTAAACTTGATTCCATAAGGTCATTCAGCAATACAAACAGTACTGTCAATAAGATAAACAAAATAGAATTTTATTTCCTGGATAATGAACTTACTCCTGTCTATTTTAATACAGGGTCAACTTGATTTTTTAAAAAATGTTGAGAGTGTAGCTTCTTCACTTTCAGAAAGATATATTCTTTTCTTTAGTGCGGGCAAAAATAAAGAGAATATGCAGAGGTGTCTTAAGGAGGTAGGTATTACCAGCGTAGAGGCTAGTGTTGATTTATTTGGGTCAGGAAGCTCTTTAGAGATGGCAAAAACTCCGAGGTGTTTCCAGAGTACAGAGTAGAGTCAGAAAATTTTAAAGTTCATGTCACTCATTTTCTTCCAGAGAGGTTAAGTCAAATAACCTATTGAAAGTACATTCAGGATTTCTGCTCTCAGTCTCTTCCTCCCAGAAAAATCTGTGTAGTTTTGTAGCATTTCTACTAGTATTTTTTTTAAGACTAGTCAAGTGCAGTAGTGAGAAGGGGGTCTACTAGTATTTTCATTAAGGCCAATTAATCCTAAAATTTCACACCATAGGAAGGATATGGAATCAACCTAAGTGTGCATCAGTGGATAAATGGATAAAGAAAATGTGGTATATATACAATGGAATACTATTTGGCCACAAAAAAGAATGAAATCTTGTAGTTTGAAGCAACATGGATGAACTGGAGAGCACTGTGTTAGTGAAATAAGGCAGAAAACAGAAAGACTAATATCACATGTTCTCACTCATATGCGGGAGCTATAAAAGTGGATCTCATGGAGGTAGAGAGTAGAATGATAGTTCAAAGAGGCTGGAAAGAGTGTGGATATGTGTGGGGGCATAAAGAGAGGTTGGTTAATGGGTGAAAACATAGAATTAGGTAGAAGGAATACATTCTAATATTTGATAGCAGAGTAGGGTGACTATAGTTAGCAATAATTCAAAATGGCTGGAAGCGAGGACTTGAAATGTTCCTAACACACAGATATGATAAATGCTCAAGATGATGGAGATACTAAACTCTGATCATTACACATTCTGTACATGTAAATAAAATATCACATGTACCTCATGATATGGTTTGGCTGTGTCCCCACCCAGATCTCATATTGAACTGTAGTTTGTGTAATCCCCACATGTCATGAGAGGGACCCAGTGGGAGGTAATTAAATCATGGGTGTGGTTACCTCCATGCTGTTCTCGTGATAGTGAGTTCTCACATGATCTGATGGTTTTATAAGGGACTTTCCCCCAACTTCACTCTGCAGTTTTCCTTGCTGCCAGCATGTGAAGAAGTATGTGTTTGCTTCCCTTTCCACCATGATTGTAAGTTTCCTGAGGCCTCCCAAGCCCTGCGGAACTGTGAGAGTCAATTAAACCTCTTTCCTTTATAAATTACCCAGTCTCAGGTATGTCTTTATTAGCAGCATGAGAATGGACTAATACACCCTGTATGTACAAATGTGTATTAATAAAAAATGAAAAGTTAATACACATTTGATAATATTGATCAACACCGTCTGACTTATCAATACTGCCCCCACAGGTCAACTTCCCCATCACCATTCCTTCCTTTTCCTTCACACACACACACTTTTACCTATTATAGGTTTGTACAAATTGGAAAGTCTTAGCTCTGCAAGTAACTTCAATTAGCAATAATCGCGCCTCGGATAAACCTCATTGGCTACGATACTGCCACTGCGCAAAGCTCTGCAAGTAACTTCAATTAGCAATAATCGCGCCTCGGATAAACCTCATTGGCTACGATACTGCCACTGCGCAAAGCTCTGCAAGTAACTTCAAAGGGACAGACAAAAATGTAAATAAATATACACTTCATCAAAGCACTCATGATGGGGCAGAAGAAGAGACTAACACATACTGAAGGATATTCAATAGTTCTTACCTCTCTGCTCCGCCTGGCCAGCCCCTTCTCATGTATCCTGTGATTTCTTTCCATGCTTAACCCCCTTCTCTCAACTCCTTGGTTGTTCCCACCATAGGGAGAGAAGTTAGTTTGAGTGGTCAGATTTTGGGACTGTTGGTTGAGCCATGTGGACTAGTGAGCAAGGTTACTGTACCTTAAAATGCATAGACTTCTTTTTCCCTTCTCCTTCTCACACGTGGCTGAATTAGCAGATTCTAGATGACTCTGTTGTCTTACGTTCTCTTCAACTGCCTATACCAATTCTTCCTGCCTATCCCAGCCAAAGCAATAAGATGTTCAGATGGACATTTGGGGTCAAAGAGCCCATTACCAGGCATTGCAATTGGTGTTAAGCTGTGTAAACCTAGTAATAAGTGGTATTTTGATTTTTATTTATTACTCCTTTCATGGCCAGCTCCCTTAGGAACTTCAATGGAAGGGAAGATAAGCAGAACAGGATTTGGGCATTCCTGAGTCTCTGGCCATGAAAACGATTCTTATATTATTCTAACCTTGCTACTTCTGGTGGTAGAAAATACAGTAGTATATCAGTTAGGGTTCAGTGCAGGAAAGAGAGCCACTTTAGAAATTTTATGCAAGAAGTGATTTAATGCAGGAAATTAACTGCTAGTAAGAGTCATTGGAAAGTTGGGAGGAGAAAAATCCTTGCTCCAAGAATAACACAGCAACTCCTAACCCCTGTGGAAGTTACCATCTCTGAAGCTATCCCTGGAAATTTTGAGTAGAAGTAGAAGAACTCACCACCCCATAGTCAAGGACCTGCATTGCATGATCTGAATGACATCTTCAAGGATCAGAAAGCCAGATTAAGAGGCTACAGTCCCCACTGCCTCTATTGCAACTACTTTCTACACCAATGAAGCTGGATAATAGACACTGCAACTTTGCTATAGAAATAGCTTCTGTTCCCAAGATAATGTTGGCCAGAAGAAAACCAGTCTAAAAGGGGCAGGGATAAGGCCTCTACCTCGTTTCTGCTTTCCACATTTTGCACAAGTGCATCTATTTGGTGGGACAAAATTTGTATCTATACCCTAGGTGCAAAAACGTCTGGAAATGCAGCTTTTAAGCTTTCCAGATTCTGCAGTGTGGACAGGCAATCTGAAGGAGAGAAAAAAAGGAAGCAAATGCAGGATAATGTGGATATGTTATTTTATACTTAAAAACGTGCTTTATTTGTTTCATGCTCAAGAACAACCTAGAAAGTAATCAGAAGTATAAAGAATGTGATAAACATCAGATGATGGTTGGCAGTAATATAAATCTTCTAAAGCAACCTGAAGTCAAAAGGGAGTACTTATGAGAAGGGCATGGGAATATCTCCTGGAATAATGAGAAAATTTAGGAGACAAGAGCAGATACCTGGGTTCTTAATGGTCTTCCAATTCTTGTTTCAGGCTTCTCTGAGGTTCTGCCATTCATCTTGTCCTCTTCCTGGGACTGAGTGGATGCTTGTGCCATTTTTCAAAATCAAGAATACAGAAAAAATGACTCCTTAGCTCTTCCTATCCCCGAGATTCCTCAACTTTGTAATCTATTAATTACACAATTCTCCAATGTTTAATAATTTTGAGCCTCAAGAAAGACATATATAACTTCAAAATCATGCTTACATAAAGCTTAATGTTTTAAAACCAGCCAAACAAAAAAATAATACAACAGAAGTCTGGGATGGGTGAGGAGGACAGCCAGACGGTCAGCTGAAAATATAATAATTCAGGACGAGAGAGATGGGCCTGGGAGCAGTTGGCACAGATGTGGTTTTTGGGGCCCACTGGGGCTTAAGGGAGTATTAGACCATATTTCTCTCTCTCTCTCTCTCTCTCTCTCTCTCTCTCAGTTAAGGACCAGTACAGAAATAAATACAGATACCAATAGATGGAGATCAATATATCTGTTTAAATAGTAACAAGACTGGCTTAGATCTGTTGCCACAGGGGTTTCCTGAAGCTCTCTTCTGATTTGAAATTACTAAAGTTATTCCTCAGACCTGCAGTTCAGTGTAGTACATAGAGGAGAGCAGAGTTTGTGATTTCCACAGGCAAGCTGGTACAAAAAGAGAGAGGACAGGCGACATGGGAACCATGGACTTTAACATTTTAACCTCTCCCCTATAAGGGACTATGTAAAAATAGGAGTCAGATAAATTAATTCTCTCATGGGAGAAAGGAGGGGTTCATTCAGTAGGGTTCTTTCAATACTATTCTTTCTTGGGAATGTAAGTTCTTTATCCTGAAACATGAGGACAGGAGCATAACATTTCCTCTGATAGAACTGTAATCATTGATGTGAATATCTGGGAAGCCAAGAATAGAAGAGGACAAAATAAAGAGTCTGGAGAAGTCTCTAAAATATACTAATACAAAACATTGATAGAACAAATGTGGTCACAGAAGCAGGTGGAGAACCAAAAAGGAAAACAAAAACAAACAAAAAACAATGCTCAAGAAATGAAGGGAAGAAAGAATTGAAGGAATGGAGGGAGTAGATGGTGGAAAGTGTGAGTTTCTATGGAAAACAGATGGTAAAGGATTAAGAAGTTTATGAGTTTAAAATCTTTAAATTTTAAAAAGAGCTGTATTGATGTATACTTGACATATAATAAACTGCACATGTTAACAGCACAAGTTTTAGCCTTGAGCAGGAGTAGGGACAATTCTTCCTCTGACATAGAAATGGAGGAAATGAGGGCTAGTTTTATAAATGAGTAAGTTGAAAGTCAAGAGGAGCAGTATTAGAAGATTTGAGACTTGATGGTTTCTTTCCTAGTAAAAAGGTTGAATCATCAGATTGAAATGAGAAGCATAAGTGTGGGAATAGAGGGGCTGAGGATATGTGGTAGAGATTTTTAGAGGCTTAACCCAAATACGTTATCTTCTTCATCCCTTGTAAGAGCCTTGATTTTGTTTAGGTTGGAAACAAGCATGGTTAAAAGACTGCATTTCCCAGCTTTTCTTACAACAAAATGTCATGTGATTAAGTTACAGCCAGTGAGATGTCAACAGAAGTGTTGTATGGGACTTACACGAAGGCTTCTTCAGTGGAGATAACTCAGCTTTCAGTGTGCCCTAATTGGTCTGTTATTATTTCACCTTCTTGCTCTCTAGAATGTGAAAATGATGACTGGTGCACCGGCAGCCATTTTGGATCATGAGATCATCTTGAGGATAGAAGCCATCTGCTGAGAATGACAGAGCAAAAATATACTAGGTTCTGATGATTTTGTGGTATCTGCATAGCATGCTTACATCCAAGTATCCAAGAAATGCAAACTCTGAATTTCTTTCAACCTGATTGAGAAATAAACTTTTAGCATATCTGGGCCACTGTTATTTGGGTTTCAGTGATGTGTACTCAAATACAATCCTAACTGAAATAGGACCATGTTAAAGCTATGGTGAGTGGAAAAGGGAATGTACTAGGGTCCAGTGAAGGGATTCATGAGCTGAGGCTTCAGCTGACAAAGCCATGAATCTGCAAGGTATGTGCTTTTCTCTACTCTTGACAGTCAGGGATCAGAGGCAGAGGCACAGGCTTGCTGGATTTCCCAAGGGTTCAGAGCCATTCAAGCAGATGGAGCAGAGTGATAGTTGAGAGAGGAACTGCGGAAACAGTTGTCATTGGGTTTGAAGAATTTGATCTTGGGATCCAGGCTGGACAGGAAAGTGAAGCCAGATGAGGAGTGAGGTCCAGAGAATACTGAATCCTTGAAGAGGGTTTTGGGACAGTTTTATGGTCTACAGGTAAAATTTCAGGAAATTGTGATGAGGCTGGGAGATTTTGAAGTCTAATATTTTTGTGGTGAAATCAAGGTAATGGTAATGTTGAGGCCTGGATGTGGCCATGGGAGTGAGGAGATGGCTGCAGTGGAATGGAGATGAAGCTATTGGCAGAAAGGAGGGCCAGAAGATGCGGGCCTTGTCTGAATGGAGGATGACTGTTCATAAAAATGACCCAGTGGGATATCAATTTGACATCTGTTAAGTTAACTGATATCAAGAGGAACAATAGGTTCAGCTCTAATCTCAAAGCAGGCAAGTCTCATGGAAAGATTTTGGGAGGAAGTTAAAAATAAACTGATAGGTGATTTAAACAGGGCAGCTAGAGGGCATGGTAAGCGGAAGGCATTAACCACCCCATCAACCAAAATCCAATGACTGAATCTCCAATTAAGCAAACGGAGCTGAAGGATGTCTAGCCAAACATCCCTGAGGTGGGCAGCGACTTTGCGAAAGGCACCGGCAAATTACATTTGACATTTTCTGTTCAGCCATTTTCTGAAACACAAACAATATTTCAATTAGTGTCACAAAGAAAGGAGCATTCCTGTTAAAATAAGTGATTCTTCTATAGTTTTCAGGGATATGATGCTGAAGAAGAAAAGTACAGACCTGGAACAGTAATGCTGTGTATGTTTTTGGAGAAATCATCATTGGTTTTGTATTGATTTGTGCAAAATAAAGTGTAATTTAATGAAATACATAATGTTCTCAGCCAGGATAACACATCAGCCTGGAAATGGGGAAAAAATAGCTAGTAGATTAAATTCTACAGATGATGGCTAAATAAGTGAGCTGTGCTTCTAGAGTGGTGGCCATTAACCTTTCCATCGTGAGGACACCATGTCTCAGTGTAACATGGGGATAACAGTGAGTTCTATAACCAGACCACCTGACTTTGAATCCCTATCCTTTTGGATATTAACTAGGGGTCCAAGGGCAAGTTATCTAATTTCTACATGTCTCAGTTTCCTTATCTATAGAAGGAGAATAATAAGTCACCTTAGTGAATTGTAGAGAGTAAGTGCTCAGCGACACATCACCTATATCTATAGATCTATATCTAGCTAAACATTTTATAGATTCTAAGATGAGACTAGCTGTATATTAGGATCTCTAGACTGAGAAAATATATATAATATCTACTTCTGGTTAGATGTAAAAATAGGAACCTTCTATACCTATGGTAACTCCAGGATCAAACAGAGATCATATATATGAACAGGACAACCAAAGAGTAGATGTAAGGAAGACTTGATGAACTGACTTCTACAGAGAAGCATTCTTCCCCGGCAAGCAGGGAGCTGCATCAGTTTCCTCGTGGTGAACTCTGGATCTGGGTATGAGTGAGAAGAGAGAAAGTTTACAAAGATCAAAAGACTTTGCTGGGGAGAAGAGACACCCATCAAGCTGCTGGTAATGGTGGGGCAAGTATGACACTGGACTCTGAAAGTGCCCTGAATGATCAGCTGGATACTTCTCCTCAACCCCTACCTGAATTGCTACTAATATGGCGCTGGCAGAACTGGAAACCAGAAGGAATTCATGGATGATTTCCATGGTTCCTGCAACCAGGAGACTGCAGTCATTGAATCCAAAGATGAAACTGAAACCCAGCCACCCTGGCTCAAATGCTAATAAGAGCAAAGAAGTTAGGTAGCTGCTGCAAGCAGCTATAGCACAACTAGGGACTGGGCTAACTATCTTAGTAAAGCCGAGGCCTATCCCAGTGAAATGTGACACTTAGTGAATACTGAATGCTCACTTCCTCATCTTAGCTACCAGACATTGGAAAGAGCTTGCACACACTAGAAAAAAAAAAAAATCAAATCTTACATTCTCCACTATATTTTTATATACAATACAAAATAAGACATGTGGAAAAAAAAACCAAAATGGTCAGTAGCAGACCCATAGATGATCCACATATTGAAACTAGCAGAGAAGAATTTCAGACAATTTTTATGAATATGTTTAAAGAACTACAGGAAAAAGAAGGAAGGAATGGGTGAACAGCTGGGTAGTCTCAGCAGAAAGTGGACACTATGAAGAGAATCAAACGAAAATTCTAGAACTAGAGATATAGTCTTTGAGAGAAAAAATAAATTGGATTTGTTTAACAGCAGAATCAAAACTGCAAAAGAAAGGATCGGTGAACTTAAAAATAGGCAAGTAAGCAGAAAATATTAAAAATGAATAATGGCCAAAACTTTTTCCATCTTTTATTATGGAAGACATTAATCATCAAATCCAAGGATCTCACCCTATGCAGGATAAATACAGAGAAAATCGTACCTACATGCACCATAGTCAAACTGTTAAAATATAAGCATAAAGAGAAAATTCCAAATGAATTCAGAGAACATTCCAGGGAGCAATAAGAATGATAGCAGACTTATTAAAAACAATGCCCACCAGAATGACATATTTAAAGCATTACAAATACAATAAAGTAAGGAAAAAAGTCAAAAGATTAGAAAAGAAAAAATAAAACTGTATTCACAAATGACATGATTGTGTACATAGAATATACAAAGGAATCTACAAAACACTATTGAATCTATTAAGTCAATTCAGCAAGGTATCAGAATATAAGGTTAACATAAAAAATTAAATGAATCTCACACAATTAGAAATAAAATATGCCATTTATAATATATATTTATAATAATACTAAATATTAAAAGAAACATGTACAAGACTAAATACTAAATCCTAAGTAATACTAAACATAAGAAACGTGTGCAAGACCTGTATAATAAAAACTATAAAACATTACCAAGGGAAATTAAAGAAGACCTAAATAAATGGCAGTAAAATAGTAGACGGGTAATCAAAGAGGGAGATTCTGGGTGAAGGAATTTTCCAATTAGAGTCAGTATCTATCCTAGGGACATGTCAGAAATTCTTCATGAATTGTGAAATTTTCAATAGAGTGCATCAGAGCTGGGGAATGCAGACAGGAACCCTCAATGACTCATAAGACCATGAATTCTGTTACACTTCTAGCCTCAGTCCCATATTCTCATTTCAGAGTAAAGACTAGAACTAATGGATTTTGAATTTATAAGCCTTTGAGAGTGGATGATCCATCCATTCATCTAACCAACTATCCAACATGTACTTCCTGTTTCCTTTGGAGTCATTTGAAGAAGGGAGCTGAAAAGAGCTTAGCTTGAATCTACCCCAGCAACATCACTGGCCATGACTTCTAGTAGTGTAAAACTTAAGGTTTCTTAAAGGGCTGTGACCAAAAATCTATCTCCTTGCTCTATGCCATTTCTGAAAGCCGACACTGTACCATTGAGATTTGACTCTGTTGGGTCAAGATATTGTTCCCTGCTAGTAAATAAGTTTTCCTGTCATGATTAATATATTGATTTTACTTTAATAACTAAAGTCTACTTATATAATTTTGCGGTATACTGAGAGCACTGGTCTTCACAGAAAAACTCAGCATATTAAGAACGTGTTTTAATATTTAAATCTATTTAAAACTAAATATTATTTTTGAATAGTTAATGAGTTCCTATGGTTCATAATTTGGAAGTTCAAAATGATAGATGGTAAAAATTCGCTCTCATTGTTATAGACCACGCACACTGTAGCCTTTCTCAGGGATTAGTAATGTGTTACTGGTTTTTTGTGTTTACTTCCAAACATATTCTATGCATTTAACAGTACAACAGTACATAGATGTTCCTTTCTCCTTTTCTTTCCTTTCTCCCTTCCTTCCTTCCTTCCTTCCTTCCTTCCTTCCTTCCTTCCTTCCTTCCTTCCTTCCTTCCTCTTTCTCCTTCCTTCCTTCCTTCCTA
>NW_012114688.1:2405875-2418982 GCF_000951035.1 Colobus angolensis palliatus
CCTTCCTTCCTTCCTTCCTCTTTCTCTCTTTCTCTTTCTTTCTCTCTCCCTCTCTTTCTCCTTCCTTCCTTCCTACCTTCCTTCCTTCCTCCCTTCCCTTCCTTCCTTCCTTCCTTCTTTTTCCCTCCCTTCCTTCCTTTTTTTCTTGCTTTCTTCCTGTCTCTCTCTCTCTCTTTTTTTTTTTTTTTACAAAAATTGAGCATTTTTTCTGTACCCTTTTCTGAAAAGTTAATAATACTTTCTTGGAGATCATGTCATAATGTTACACAGAGAACCTCCGCAATTCTCTGCAACTGTACTAAAACAGCTTTCACATGCACTATTTCGCTGAAAATGGCTGGACATAGATTAGACATGATTTACTCTTTTTTCCCTTGTGTGACAAACTTAACCTGCTGATGCACAGTGAAGAAGTGCCAGAGCTAGGACTAGGACACAGACCTTCCAATTCCGTGTCCATTGTTCATGTCTTATCTGTGATATCAGCCTGTGTCTGAAATTGATGTGAGGATTCAATGCTTTCTCTATAATGAGCCATCTGGATGTTTACGTTTAGTGGCACCATTGCCCTAGCCCAGTGTCTAACTAAATGTAATTGCTCTGTAAATGTTTGTTGTGTGGAATAGCATTGGCTAATTCATAACCCTGGGTGATGATTCACTTTTTATCATCAATCTCTCGTGTTTCCTAGGAGATATATCCTTAGCATATGTGGTGATAGAAATGCCGGGCACGGATGCAAATACAAAATGTCCTTGTCCCAGCCAAGTGCAAATTGGAAAAATTTAAACAGTCCTCCAGCTAGCACACTGGTGAGTCAGATAGCACCTTTCTGCCCTGCACGGTCTCCAGTCTGTAAATCTGAGAAGGAGAAATAGCATCTTTAGTCTCCTGATTTTTCCTTCTTGTGATTCCCATATTTATTGGACAGAAAAGGATGAACTGGGTAAACTGTGCCCTGTTTATAAACCCTCATTTATAGGAATCTGCAAAACGTGCCTGTTTCCTTGGAAAGTGATTATACAAATTCACTCCCTAGTTGTGAACTTGTGCGAATGTGTGTAGTAAGAGGGGTGACTCTCATGTTTAATGTGAACATATGCTTTTACATGATTAAAGAAGCCCAAGCAATGATTGTCAATATCCTATTTCACTCAGTTTTCTGCATGTGATGGGTAAGGGAGCCTTCTCACTCAGATTACACTTGATTAGGCTCCCTATTTGGGCTCATTTTTCACTCAATTTTTGCCCTTCAGCAGTTTTTACTGATAATCGAGGGGTATAAGTACATATTAGAAAACCAAGTTGGGAGGCTGGCCTGGTGGCTCACGCTTGTAATCCCAGCACTTTGGGAGGCTGAGGAGGGTAGATCACTTGAGGTCAGGGGTTCGAGACCAGGCTGCCTAATATGGCAAAACCCTGTCTCTACTAAAAATATAAAATTTAGCTGGGCATGGTGGCATGCACCTATCATCCTGGCTACTGGGGAGGTTGAGGCACGAGAATCACTTGAACCCTGAAGGTGGAGGTTGCAGTGAGCTGAGATCACACCACTGTACTCCAGCCTGGGTGACAGAGTGAGACTCTATCTCAAAACAAAAACAAAAACAAAAAACAAGTGGGGAAAACCTGAGTACCCTATTTGAGCCATGGGTTACCTAATTTCCAAGCAAGTAATTTTATATTACTAATTTTAACTTAATTCCAGAGGACACACTTTGAATAATTCAGTACTTCAAAATTATTTCAGGCTTGGTTTATGATACAGTTTACAAACAATTTTGATCATCCTCAAAACAACATTATGAGATATATATTATTAAAGACCCATTTTAAACATAAGGAAACTAGCACTAGAAGGGTAGGAAACTTGTTCAAGGTTGAGTTGAAATTTGAATGCAGGCATTCTGGATCTTAAGTTCATCCTCTCGAACACTATGCCGTAATGCCTCCACCCACAAGAGGGGAAAACGGGCAGATTCTTAAAAAGGCACTGTGTCTAAAATCTTATGAAATCTGCTCTGAATAAAGGCCTTTACTTAGCACAGTTGAAACATACTGAACCCATTTTCAATGTTGTGTAATGGGAGGGAGGTATACACACACGTTGGTGCTTGTTGGGATAGTGAGAAGGTTAGGTCCATGTGGGGTATGTCCACTGGTCCAGGGATCTTCATGTGAAGAAACTTAATTTAAGAAAAGAAGCCATTGAAAGAGGCAGGCTTGGGTTGAAAAAGGCGGGCTTGGGTATGGACAAACGATCCCTATTGGGGGATACTTACAATAGCAGATACCTTACTCACACTCCTGTGGGTTCTTGTCTTTGCTCCAGGAATTTTTGCCCAAGACCTGGAGAGGGGAGTGAAAACAAGAATAGAGTTGCCTCAGAGGTAAGGAGTATTTTTCCACCTAGCTTGAAGTGGCCACATTTCAGAAGGATAGAATCATGGAAGACTAGGCAGTGAGCCAGACCTGGGTTACCTCCCAGGAGCTGCAAAATAGATCCTACTGATCCTGGGAGTCACTGGCAGGTGTGAAAGAGATGCACCCATTTGGACTTCCATTGTGCACCCCAGGAGGAGAAGGGTGCCAAGCCAGCAATGGCAGAAAAGCACAGTGGCCCAGAGACCTAGGATCTGAGCAGGAGGGAGTATCTGCTTAAGTCCCCTAAAAGTCCTCTAAGCTTGGAAATCACAGGTAGAGCCAGAGAACTACTGCTTAGTTACATGTCCCTACTTCCTCTTTAGGTTGATAAGGCCTGGGAGATAGGACATGCTTGTTGTTCTTTCTGTGAGAAGCAAAGCATCAAACTCTTGCCAAGGAGGAAGGAGAAAAGCAATACAGTGTTTATAAAACACAATTTATGCCTTTCAACACAAATTTGTGATGTAAGATATTGTAATCTGTTTGTAATATAAGTTAACAATATTGTAAACTTACCTAATTCTCAAAATTCATTCTTAGTTGCTACTGGGAGTACAATTTATAAGGGTGGTTTATGGTAATGTACTTAATTGTCTTCGTATTTTCAGTCTTCAGCTTAAAGATTGTGAGTATTTAACACAATGCTTAGGATCATGGTGTTCTTGTGATGGTACCAGAACATTCATTCAGTGTTGTGTAATGGGAGGGAAGTATACACATACAAATTAAGAAATAATCTAGATGCCTTTAAATACCTTACGTATAATTCACATGAAAAGGCTGCAAATCACCACTCGATTCTTTGTAGTTTTCTTAAGATTCTTTATAGTTCATAAGGTACTTTCGTATAAATTTCCCAATTTGATCTTCAGAACAACCTGAGGTATGGCAGGTCTCAATATCTTCATTTTTCTTATGGAGAAATTGAAATCCAAAGAGGTAAAATGGCATATCCAAGGTCACATAGAGGGGAGTATAACTGGATCTGAACTCTGTTTTTCTGAATTTAATTCCAAAGGTTTTTCATTTTACCTCACGTTGCCTGACCATCCATCCATCCATCCATCCATCCATCCATCCATCCATCCATCCATCCATCCTTCCTTTCTTCCATCCATCCATCCATCCATCCATCCATCCATCCATCCATCCATCCATCCATCTTTTCATTATCAATTCATTCAACAAAAACTTTTGAGTGCCTATTATTAGTCAGGCATTGCAGTGGGTGCTGACTCATAGAAATATGAGTCAGTCATAGATCCTGTTCCCAGGGACTTTTTAATATACTAGGGATATCAGCTACAGGGCTGAGTAATTCTAAATGGAGACAGAAAGTGGTGAGTACTATGAGTGAATCAGAATGCCCCGCAGGAATTCTGGTGCAAGAAGGATAACTTAGAACTGGAGACAAAGGAGTAAGGGCTGGAACAGGAGGGATTTACATGGGAGGGGGCCATCTGATAGGGGTGCTATGTGTAGAGACAAATCCTTTGAAATTAATTGGCTGGGAGAATGGCCCAAGCTTAACCTGAAATGACTCTTAAGAACAAGTAAAGAAGAAAAGAAGAAAAGAGACTGAACATATCTAAGATGGAACGGAAAAGGAAGACTTTTAGCCAGTGACACGACCTTTTAAAAGAATATACACAGACTTTAAAGTTCTGAACCAAAGGGAGAAAATCTGAAAAGTGGAGGAAGAGACTTAAAAGTAGGATGATCCAGAGGCACAGTGTTTCTAGATGTAGTGGGGTATTTTCTGCTCAGCCTGAATACTTGGAACATCTTGTGGGTAAGAGCAACATAAAATCTTGATATAGCTGCTTCCACAACAGGTTGAAGAGAATCAAAATCAACACATATACAGCAGAGTTAGAACAGCTAAGAAACTTGGAAACCCAAGCTTTTGGAAGTGGGTCCAACTGTTATGAGTGTTAAGGTAGCAGTTGCGGTGAGCAGAGTGAATGAGTTTTAGAAACAGATCACCCAGGGATTCTCAGTGTTTAGATGTGGTTTGCATATTTAATGTGAAATATATATCTTATAAAGCATTTTCTGTTAATCTATGTTTTAGTATGATGTTGTGATGGTTGTTTGCTCTGTATGTGTGATTTTTTTTTGAGACATGGTCTCGCTCTGTCGCCCAGGCTGAAGTGCAGTGCCGAGATCATACCTCACTGCAGCCTCAACCTCCTGGGCTCAAGTGATCCTCCCACCTCGGCCTCCTGAGTAGTTGGGACCACAGGCATGTGCCACCACCCCCAGCTCCTTTTTAAATTTTTTGTAGAGATGAGGTCTCACTTTGTTGCTCACACTGGTCCTCCAGCTTCTGGGCTCAAACAGTCCTTCAGCCTCAGCTTCCCAAAGTGTTATAGACATGAGCTACCATTCCCAGCTGATATTTTGTATTGTGGTGAGAAAAGAAAGTAGGGATTATGCCCATGAGGAATTATCCCATGAAACTAATTGTCTCAAGGAATTAATCTAAAAACTGCCCTGACTTAAGGTAACATGTACCTGATTGAAGGTCCCAAGTCACACCTAGTGGTAGTTCAGGAGTTAAGTGAGATCAACCCCAAAAGGACCAGATGATAATATTTCCACCCTTCAATTCAACCAGGGGGGTTTGTATACAGAGAAAAAATGTGGCTAAATTTGTGTATTCCTTCCTAGATTATAAAAACCTACAAAGGGAGGGACCATTTCTTGATCATCTTTGCATTGCCTATACCTAGCATTATAACCAGAAGGTCGAGTTCTGATCACATGCATACAGCCTCGTCTGCGAGCAGCTCTGATAGTCATCACAGTTCTTTACAGACTACAGAGATGGTGGGCCGTTTAAGTGATATAGACATTAAGTGCCACAGGAACTCACAGTAGGGGAAATCACTTCCAGCTGGGGCGGTCCTGAAAGCCTTAGGAAAGGTAGGACTGAATTAGACCTGGTGAGATTTATACTGCCAAAGGGAAATGGGGAAAATGGTGTGTTCCCTCGCCCTTCAGCATCCACAGGATAGCTGGGACTTCAGAGGGTGCCCACGAAGGAGATGGAGCTGGAGAAAGAGAGCTTTGCAAGTCACAGCTACCTGCCAGAATCATGGAGTCTGTGACATATCTCTAAGGCCGTGCATCTTCAAATAGAAATGAAAATTAGAGCATGGGGAAAGATGAAAGGGAGGAAAAGAGGACCAGGTCTCTGGATTAAACCTCTTGAAAGGGATGGTTAGAGACAAGAAGTCAACTCAGTCAAATTCAGAAAGAGACGAAAGAGGATAAAAGTCCCATCCAGGCCAGAAGCAGTGCTCTGGGTGAAAGATGTTTTCAGTGAGATGGTGTCAGGGAGGAAAAGCTGATAGGGTTTACTTAGAATGTATGGTCTTCTTAGTTCTAAGGCTAAAGTGAAAAAAGACAAAAGAGAGCATGTGAGAGGAAGCAACTAGAGAGAGAGAGAAAAAGTCAGCAGACCTCCAGTAAGGCGCTGCACACGTCGTCGAGTCTGTCTCTGCACTTCTTCCACGTTTCCCTGAGCAACGATTCTCCACCGGGGCATTCAGTGGAATTCCCTTCTTGAGGTGGCACCAATTCCCCAAGCTCTAAAATAAGCTCTTCTGCCACCCTCTGCCATTGCCTCATCAGTACTGTGGGGAAAAATTATTTTATTAAAATCCATTTTCTTTTTGGTTGTCTGTTAAATTCTTGCAGGGCTAAATGTACATGTATTTTAAAGGAGACGCTGAATTGTTGTCTCTTAAGCCTAAGAATTTGTCTGAAACAAGAATGTGATGCCCCTTCAACTCTTTTCTCCTCCTCTTCCGCGTCCCCATCCCGAATCCAATAGGGCCTGAGGTTTTCCCTGAAGAAGGGGAAAACAGGTTTCTTTGAGAAGTGATTTGGCGGTCGGCAAGCACCATTACTAAGTGTGATGACCGGTGTTTGCTTCTTCCCCGCAGTGGCTGTGGCACTCCCCATCTCAGAGGCTTGAGAAAGCACAGGGCCTCTATAGTGTTGATACAGAAAAGCCAAAATCAGGATTCACTGCCTGGTTGAATGGAGGAGGCAGGGACTTAAAAGTAGAACTATTCATAGGCCAAGGTGGGTGACTTGAGGCCTTCCACAGCAGTGTCAGAGGAGAGGGAAGATGCCATTCTTGAGTAACAGGAGGTTACTGTAACACCACTTTTTATTGCTAAAGATGACAAAAATACTACCAATGATACTTATTTGAGTACTTACAATGGGACAGGCCCTGAATAGTTTATGTATATTCATTCATCTAATACAACAACTTTATGAGTAGGCACTATCATTAAGACAGTGTACAAAAAAATGAATTAAATAATACAGATAAAGCAGTCCACTTTGACCACCATATACCAGCCCCCTAAAGGGTTCAGATGTTTCTCTTTTGGCCTTCGATGGCTATTTAGATGTTACCCAGTTTTTCTCCATTATAAGCAGCATGGCCTTGACCGTACTGGTACCTGCCTTCTTGGGAACTTGCAAGTCATTCTGCAGGATAAAGATCAAGAATTACAATTGCTAGGTGGGAGGCAATGTGAATTTACAAGTTTTTTTAGATACTCCAAATTGTCCTCCAAAAAAAGGCTTTTTCAATTCATATCCTCACCAACACTGCGCAAGGTATATACCTTTTGCTACTCCTCAGGAAAACCTGCTGTTATTAATCTTCTTACATTTTGTGCTAATCTCCTGTGTGAAAAATGTCTTGCAATTATTTTAGTTTGTTTTTCTCTAATTGCTTGTGAGGCTGTGCATCTTTTCACATCTTTTAACACTGGCTCTTTGTCTTTCTTCTGTGAATTACTTTCTCATATCTTCGTTTATTTCTATTGGGGGCTATTTGTCTTTGTCTTGTTGATTTATAGGACTTCTTTACATATTCCACGTTTGTTATTTGTTACATGTGCTGCAGGTATTTCCTCTCAGTATATAATTTTTTTTTATTTTTAGTTTATGGAGCCTTCTACCATTTAAAAGCTTGATGTATCCAAATTTATTTTCCTTTCCTTTCTTGCTTCTGCATTTTGTACCTTGATGTATTTTGCTGTACTTCATACTTTCGCGGGTTTGCTTTCATGTTTGGCTCTTTAAAACATCTGAAACACATTAAACATACATAAAATATCCTCTTTTCTTATCCCTAGACACAGAATATAATAAAGAAGATGCTATAATTATAGAACTGAATCCCAAAACAACAGTTAAGTAGAAATGGCCATCATCCCATCCGGATGTGCTGGGAGGTGCTGGCAATTTGCCAGAGAGAGCTTCCTAAGGCATGCATCTCCAGTGTTCCAAACTGCTTAGAGAATCAAACTCTTCCAAAGGGATTTCTCAAGGTAAACCCTACATGGAGTATTTTCCAGAATATTCTGGGATATTAGTAAAGTATTAACAATTATCACATGAGGAAAGGCTTTTGTGGTCATATGGCTGGGAAAGACTTGGTTAAACAATATTAAATGGGTTTCTTTGAAGGCAACTCAATTAATGAACATCTATTTTGGTCAGAGGCTGCAAGTTGTCTTCTGATAGAAGTTTACAGTGTGTTTAAAAACCCAAGGGATCATTTAGTTCAGAGCCAAGTTTCTCAACTTTAACTACATTTTGGAATAGCCAGGGAGCATTAAAAAAAAAAAAAAAAAAAAAAAACATGCGGAAATTCAAGTCTCTTAGCTTCAGGGACTGTATTTAATAGGTCTATGGTGTGGTTTGGGTATGGGAATTTTAAAAGTTCCCCTGCTTGTGACAATGGCCAACCCAAGTGAAGAACTACTGACTAGCTTCATGGCTTCATTTAGTAGACAGGGAACACAAGCCAGTTTGGGGAATAGCTGGGGCCAGATACAGATGTTTGGAACCCTAGACCTGGCCTTTCCCTCTATATTGTGCTGCCTTCCTACAACAGTTCGTTAATTTGTAGGTTTCAACCTGGAACACACATTACAGGCTCTGGCTTTGGCATATATCTGATGCTACCTTGCATTGCTTGTTGGTTCTGAATAGCCGCAGTTTTCTTTTCTGTAAAAGGGGCCTAATACCCCATCTTCCTCATGTCATCATTATTCTTTGAATTGAATGAGCGAATGCATATGAAAGTTCTGAAAAATGTACATTATGCAAATAGAAATTAGAGTGGGCAAATAAGGTCAGGTAACCCAGTGCTAACACAGTGCTCCATTCATAAACAGGTTTGGGAGATGTTTATTGACAGTAATTGCTTGTGGGAATAAGAAGCAGCTGCTCTTACGGAACAACTTCCTCACAAGCACACCTGGAATCCCTCGCATCCCAGCAAGCTGTCAGCATCACCTCCCTCAGGGAACTCTTGATTAAGGTTACCATATTTTCAGCTCCAGGCATTCAGAAAATAAATTCTACATAATTAAAATGCACATGCATATGCATGAACGTGTATATAATTTTGCATGCTGTGTTGAATAGTCTCCAACTTAATAAAGTAGTACACCCTGCGGTTGTCATACTGCGAGTGTCTCTTTCCCTGGGCTATCCCCTAATACGGAGGACAATTGTTCAGGGACCAGGGAGACTTAACTAATGGAAGGAGCTGAAAGAAGCTGCAGGCGAAGGAAGAGGCATCCAGGGACTGGAATGGGAGGCCTCCCTCCTGCTGACAGCAAAGGAGCAATATGGCTTTCCCAGAGCATCGAGCAGTGCTTTCCTGCAGAGGCTTTGGAAGCCTTTAGGACTCTGTAGGAATCTGGAAATCCAACCTGCTCTGTGCTCAGGAGACCACCTCCTCCTTAGCCACAAAAGAAATTTAGAGCAGCCTGAAAGCGGCCGCCACGGACTTTCCCTTCAGCGGTAGGGAGGAAACAGCCTCATTGACAACCCCAGGCAGTCTGTGTCATTTGTAATTAATTCAAAGTATGTATGTGGTAGGTCCTGTGTGTCCTGGAGACACACAGTGAGTGTTCAGACCCCACCCCTGTACTTGTGGAGAATGCAGTTGTATGGAGGATACTGACAAAAAGTCAATGGAAAAATCAAAGAATGACATTTTGTTGTGTTATAAAGGAAGCAGACGAGGGGCTGGCAAGGGTGGGGTGGGAGGGCATTTGCTTTAGTGATGATGGTCAGAGGGAGACCAGTGTGACTGGAGAGTGAGGAGGAACCTGGCAGAAAAGCAGAGGAGACCCGGGCAGGGAGCAGATTATGCCAGCGTGTATGGGTATGCTGCATCTATTAGACAGCCACGTCCACTGCGTGGGTGATAGTCAGGGTCAATATTTAAAATAGTCAACACCTGGCAGGGGTGGACCTGGTTTTGCTTAAACATTTTGGGGAGAGGGCCTTCTTTAAAAAAAGAAATTTTAAAATGTCTGCTCAATGACTTTTTGCTTTTAAAACAAAACAAAACTGATATGCCCTTGTAAACACATAGATAGGGTCTTTGAAAGGTGTTTTGCATATGGAGGCCCTGAAACTTAGGCTTTGACAGATTCACAGTAAATCCACCTTTGAAAATCATTCAGAGCAGATGCCAGCAGTAAGCACTGGTACAGCTGTTCTGAGTCATTCCAGCTAAATGTCAGATGCAGATGCAGAGGTTCTTTCAGGGCTAAGGAGAAAACCTTGAAACAAGTGGGGCAAGGGTGTTAGGGATATTTGCATGGGAGTCGGGGTAATGATGCCCTCTGAATCTAAGCTGCAAAGTTATAGAAGTTATAATATATATTATCGTGTATGCAGACAGAGGAAAATAATGGAGTCAATGGGTTAGAGATCTTATAGAAGTCCTAGAATTGTACTAGTGGGGTGCCAGAGAAAGTGAGCTAAAATGACAATGAAAATGAGTCCTTGGAATCTAGAGGTTAGAAGTGGCCCATTTTCTGGTGATGACAAAGGACAGGAAATGACCATCCAGTGGGTGGCTGGGGTGGTGTGGAGGAAATGTCATTGAAATTGAGGGTCGGAGTGTGGGATGGCTCACCCATGTGGAACTTTCAGCTACAAATGATGTCATGAGTTGGGTAGAGGGGAAGACAATGAGACTTTTTTTTTTTAATTAAACTTGAGAACTCTTCATTGTGTAAGAAACAGCTATAACTCTCATTTCCTTGGTTGCTAGGTGTGCTGTCCAGGATCTGGAAAGAAAAGTGCACACAACTCTAAATTTTTCTCCCAGTGGGAGATTCTACTGCTGGTATTAGAATCACAGGCAGACATGACTGCACTTGTTTGGGCTTGGCTGAATCCATGATCAGTTACATAATTATAGATGTCTGCGCTTTCCCTTTCCTTGCTGGAGGTGAATGCCTTTTGAATGGTCATAATCTCTATAGAGAAATGTGTTATTAAAAAGGAAAAAAAACACAGCAACAGATATTTTATAATATATAATCGTTTTTGTTTTGCAAAAGCCTTTCACATTTATCTCATTTGATCCTCAGAACAAACCCATAAAACACTGAGCATATTCCCATAAAAGACAGAAAGAAACAGTCTCAAAGAAGTTAAGCAAACCACACAGCTTACACATGTTACAGAAACCAGAGCTGAGGCTTGAATCCAGGCATTCTGCCTCCCTATCCAGTGCTCTTTCCACCACAGCATGGCCTCATATCTTTGTGGTGATGTTGCCATCTCAGCTGCTTCTACCAAATTGTTTGTTCCTAATGTTGCAAGCCTGTTGGTCTCAGAGAAAAGGGGCAAATGAGAGAATACTGGGCCTGAGCCTGAGCCTTCAGACCCATGAGATATTTGCTTCCTCCAAGCTGGAGTTTGCTTGCTAAATGAACCGTGCTGGTTGTAAAGATCATGAAGCCACCTGAAAAAGATTTATAAGCTGTTGGGTGATCATCATTAATGGGAATACATAGGAGTGTGGGCAATCTTTAATTTACCACCTTGATTTGTGAGAGTGTGTACACTGGTATGGATACACGTACAACCCAGGCAGCCTGCTACACCAGTTTCCAAGCTGGCTTGCTTCAGTGCATTTACACACATAAATCCTGTCATTGGGAATATCCTTCTTGGCATCACTGCATGTCTCATTCAATCTCATGTCCTACCTTAAATATTCAACTCTTTGGACCAATCTTGATTTTCCTAGATAAATGCAAAGTTTTCCTCCTCTGAACTCTCTTTCACCCTCCTGGGACCTCACTTATGGTACTTTTCATCTTGAATTAGTGGGAAGTGAAAAACTACTAGTCTTTCCTACTCTATTGTAAATGCAATACTTTAAGGCCAGGGAACATGTGTCATTTATAGTTGTGTATCTGCCAGTGTTACCTTGCACCCTGACATAAAGGAGCTTTGTTTGCAGTCTGCAATGAGGGACTGCTCATTGGGCCCCCAGTCTGCACAGCAAATCTTGATTCGAGGCACCCAGAAGAGTTGACTGGGGGGGTGTCTGGAGCTCATGAGAGAAAGAAGGTTGAATTGTGGTCCTAGAGAGGGAAGGTAAAGTCACAGAGCGAATGAGATCACCCCAGGAAACTGTGAGGACTAGTAAGAAGTGATGCAGCCCAAGGACTGAACCTTAGGCAAACACATAAAGCGCGAAAAGAAAAAGAGGAGCCTCTGGGAAGGAATCACTGGGATGCAGGATAAAGTGAAGTCATAGGAGCCAGGAAGGAATGGTGGACAGTGGAAACATTCAGAGAGATAAAATAAGATGCTTTTAAAAGTGTCCGTTGGATTGAATGACAGAGAGGCCATGATGTTCTTTGCCATGATAGCTTCTGTGAGGTGGTGGCTAAGGTGATCAGATGTCCCCCACTGCCTGGGACTGAGGGGGTTTCCAGGATGTGGGACTTGCATTCCTAAAACCAAAAAACTTCTGGGCAAACTGATGAACTGGTTACTGTGAGAAAAATAAAAATCAAACTCCAGGGCTGAAGAGCGAGTGTGAGGGAAGAAGCAGCAACTGGAAGTGAAGAGCAGTTTTTGGTTCACAGCAAAATTGAGCAGAAAGCCCACAGTTCCCATAGACCCCTGTTCCTGCACACACACAGCCTCCTGCCACTATCCACATCCCACACCAGAGTGGACATTTGTTCCAATCAGTGAACCTGCACTGACACATCATTATCACCCAAAGTCCATAGTGTACATTAGGGTTCACTCTTGATGTTGTATGCCATATGAGTTTTGACAAATGTGCAATGCAGTTTAGAATGTTAATATGGGAGGAAATTATGAGGTGTAAACAGATTGGAAGGGAAAGGAGACATGGATACATGAAACTGCATTTGTCTGCACTTTATTAAGGTTGGAAAAGTACCAGTTGTCCACATCAAAGAATAAAGGGCTGATGGAGCTTTGGGAGGAAGTTAAACCCTGCCTCAAACTCAACTCCCGTGTAGATCTCTAAGGAAAGCCCTATTCCTTATGCTACCTATATGAAGCTGAGATGCCAGAAACACATTGTAGCAAAAGAAACCCCATCAAAAAGTGGGCAAAGGATATGAACAGACACTTCTCAAAAGAAGACATTTATGCAGCCAACAGACACCTGAAAAAATGCTTGTCATCACTCGCCATCAGAGAAATGCAAATCAAAACCACAATGAGATACTATCTCACACCAGTTAGAATGGCCATCATTAAAAAGTCAGGAAACAACAGGTGCTGGAGAGGATGTGGAGAAATAGGAACACTTTTACACTGTTGGTGGGATTGTAAACT
>NW_012114688.1:2419337-2530205 GCF_000951035.1 Colobus angolensis palliatus
TTGAACAATGAGATCACTTGGACACAGGAAGGGGAACATCACACACCAGGGCCTGTTGTGGGGTGAGGGGAGGGGGGAGGGATAGCATTAGGAGATATACCTAATGTAAATGACAAGTTAATGGGTGCAGCACACCAACATGGCACATGTATACATACGTAACAAACCTATACGTTGTGCACTTGTACTCTAGAACTTAAAGTATAATAAAAAATAAATAAAAAAAAATTCTCAAGGATATATGGATTCTGGATTAGGTCTTTTACTCATGACTCATTTATTCCTTCAACAATGCCTCTCAAGAGGTCTTGTAAGACATTTCTTTAAGCAGAATATTAAGATGAAATTTCTGTTTCTGGAAGCATAGTATGGAAAACTAGATGCTCTGTCTGGCTCTCTTACCAAAAAACAATTTAAAAGTCTGGTTAAAATATTTTTTAAGAAATTAAGTGCAAGCAGGAGCCAGGATGCAGTGAGAGTTTAGAGTCCTAAACCAAAGTGAATAAAAAGGAACAAACTGTTAATATATGCAACAGTGTGGAGTAACTCAACACCATTGTGCTGAGTGAAGGAAGCCAGACAAAAGAGAATACATACTTTATGATTGCATTTACGTAAAATTCCTGAAACTGCAAACCAATCTGTAGTGGTAGGAACTAGGTCAGTGGTTTCATGAGAGTATGAGTAGTTGGAGGAATTGTTATAAAGGAGCAGGGGGAAGCTTTTGAAGTAATGGAAATGTTCAGTCTCTTGATTATAAGGATGATTTCATCAATGTGTATTGCCAAAATTGATCAAATATGTGCGGTTTATGGTACTTCAATTATGCAATAACAAAGATCCTAGTAAAAATCCCAGACTACCTCAGGAAAAAAAAAAAAAAGTCACAGTAGGAACTCAAACTTGAACATTGTTTTGAGTGGTTTTTACCCTGAGGGCATATGCCAAACTCTACTGATCCTAAGCTTCCGTCTCACATCCTGTCAGGGCAAGGGGAAAGGAGAAAAAGCCTGAAGTGGAGAGTTTAATAGGAGAGCCCCTGTAGGAAACTGGTACCTCCATGTGCTGTACTTTTAATGTAAGGATGACCAAAACATAAGCCAGTCCCTCACTCCCTGCCCGCCCAGGGGATAAGTTTTATGTTTATCTATAATTATTTTATCTTTATTATTTTTTTTTTTTTGAGGCAGAGTCTCAGTCTGTGGCCCAGGCTGGAGTGCAGTGTCACGATCTCTGCTCACTGCAACCTCCGCTTCCTGGGTTCAAGTGATTCTCCTGCCTCAGCCTCAGCTGGGATTACAGGCACCTGTCACCATGCCTAGTGAATTTTTGTATTTTTTTTTTTTTTAGACAGATGCAGTTGCATCATGTTGGTCAGACCAGTCTTGAACTCCTGACCTCAAGTGATCCACCTGCCTCAGTCTCCCAAAGTGCTGGGATTACAGGCATGAGCCACCGTGGCAGGCCCCTATACTTATTTTATCTTAATAGCAAACACAAGGTTTCTAGATTAGCCATCAGACCAATTATTTACTTACAGCAGTAACATTAGTGGTTCTCCATGCTCCATTTACCCCTTTGTGGTGATATGATGAGGGCAGATATTCCCCTTGCATGTACAAAAGGAGTCAGTCCTTCGGGAGGAACCCCAGAAATTATGGACCTCAGAGTTTATGAAGGAACTGCTGCCCTTTCCTCTGCAGAGAGGAAGAGAAAGCTTTGCTCTCTAATGTAAACCAATCCTCTATAGGAAGAGAAGGGGAAGGTCCCTAGGTGTCCACAATCCTTTGAAAGTAAATACATAATAGTTTCAGGGAAAATAAACCTTCAGATCTCTCTGGGGTAATAAACTATCTCTAAATTCTAAGGCTTGTTTACCATTCACTCATACTTTGCCAGGAATTTTTGCTCATGCACAAACAGGAAAATAGTCACACTGTTTCTTGACAGAGGATACATGGGAACACTGCCTATCTCAAGCTTAAATACTTATTGGAGAAGTGAAATACTCAGTTGAGCATTAATAAACATAATATGGCCTCATATAGACTGAAGTCATGTTATCTGGATTGTAATAATAAATTAAAATAGATAATTGATTATTTAACAGCTGATTAGATATAGCTCAAAACAGACCTGAGAAATAAATCTAAAGAGATCAACCAGTATGCTGCAAAGAGAGACAAAAAGATGGAAAATATGAAAAAGTGGTTAATAGGTATGGGAAAGAGAATGAAAAGATCTATCATGAGTCTAAATGGAGTCTCGAAGAAAAGAGAAGGGTGAACAGGCAATTTTTGAAAAGATAATGACTGCAGAATTGATGAAAGACTCTAATCCTCAAATTCAGACAGAACAATGAATTCTGAGCAGGTTAAATTAAAATAAATACATTCTTAGGTACATCATGGTGTATATTAAAAGCAGCAAGAGTGCTTACTCTCAAAGAACACCTAGATCACTGACCAGGAAGTCATCAGATTTTTAAAAAATTGAGATGTAATTTGCATACCATTAAATTCGCTCTTTTTAGAGTGTACAATTTAGCTATTTTAAGTATCTTCACAAGGGTGGAACCACCACCACTACCTAGTTCCAGAACATTTTCATTACCCTCAAAAGAAACTTGTACCATTTAAACAATCATTCTGCATTCCACTCCCTTCCCCCAACCCCTGTCAGCCAATACTCTACTTTCTGTTTCTATGGATTTACCTACTTTTGACATTTCATACAAAGGGACTCATATAATGTGGCCTTTTGTGCCTGCTTTCTTTCACTTAGCATAATGTTTTCAAGGATCATTCATGTTGTAACATGTATCAGTCAGTACTTCATTCCTTTTTGTGGCTGAGTAATATAATAATAATATTCTATTGTTTGGATATACTTTTTCTTTATTCCTTTATCAGTTGATAAACATTTGGGTAATTTCCACTTTTTGGCTATTATTAATCATACTGTTATGAACATTCATATATCAATTTTTGTGTGAACATATGTTTTCAATTCTCCTGGAATATACCTAGAAGTGGAATTTTTGGGTTATGTGGTAGCTCTATGTTTGGTTTCTAATAAAGTGCCAAACAGTTTTCCAAAAGTAGCTGCACCATTTTACATTCCCACCAGCAATGTACAAGGGTTCCGGTCTCCCTACATGTTTGCCAATGCTTGTTTTTGTCCACGTTTTTGATGATAGCCATTGTAGTGGATGTGATGTGGTATTTCACTGTGGTCTTGATTTGCATTTCCCTAATGACTAATGATGTTGAGTGTCTATTCATGTGCTTATTGGCCATTTATATGACTTCCTTGGAGAAATGTCCCTTCAAATCCTTTGCCCATTAAAAAAAAATTGATTGTCTTTTTATTTTTGATGTATAAGGGTTCTTTATATATTCTGCATTCTTGATCCTTATTAGATATATGATTTGTAAATATTTTCTCCCATTCTGTGGGTTGTCTTTCACTTTCTTAACAGTGCCTATTTTTTTTTAAAAATGAACCATTGAACACCAAATTCAAAAAATTTAAAGACTATTATAGTGTTCTCCTGGTTTGCTGGTTACCTCTTTTTAGTCTTCACTGGGTAACTTTGGCAAACCCAAACGTAAGCTTACCTTGGATGCCTGCCTTTCTCTGCTGTCTCTTTTCTGGGGAGTGGACACACCGTAATGTTTGTAAATTCTGAGCTACTCATTTTTTCCTCAGTGTCAGATATTGCCTTGTGGAATACAGAATGACTGCCCCTAGACAACAACAATTTAAGGGTGGTCAGTAAGAGGAAGTAGCAATTCAAAGATATTTGCCTCATGCATGGGCACATTTGTATGTGAGTGTGTGCATATATGTGCCTTGCAGATCCAGAGCTATTGGGATAGGTTGGTAAAATGATTGATGGTCTTACCCAGGAGGATGATCAATATTAACTATATATGGATGGTTTTTCTCAGATTCCTTGTGCTTTTTTTTTTTTTTTTTTTCCAGTTTACTTTATTGGGCAAGTAGGAGAGACATGGAGTTGATCCTGTCATTTCCCTCCGAACAGGTTGAGGAATTCACCTTGCATACCTCCTATTTACTCATACAGCCCATCCTCACAATCCCTCTGCATCCCCTCCCTCTGCATCCCCACCCTATGGGTCACTGAGTTGCATTGATTCAGCTAACTCAGTGTCTGCTACCTAACCATGTCTTCCTTCTGTTTCCATCCACACCCATGAAGTTTAGGGCTTCATGGCTGGCAGCCTCCTAACTCACCTCCTTGTTGCAGTCCCTCAAATTCCACTCTGACCTCTGCACCACTGCCCCAGCAGCCTTCTAAAAGCTTGTCCCTTGTCATTTACACTCTGCAAACCTAACAAGAGGGACCAGGTCTTCTCATCTTTAGAAAGAAAACGTAAATAAGCATGTCACTTTTGTGTAAAAATCTTCTCTGACTCCTCTACCTTTCACCTGCATCTGAAGAACTTGGCATGGCATCCAAAGCAGCTTCCAGGTGCTGCCATCATCACACTTCCTGCCCGACTGCCCACCCTTCTCCTTTCCTCTCATACCCTGTCCTTGCCTACACCAAGGCTGCCCTGCTCTACTCTTTCCCCTGTCATTGAAGGCATCCCCGTGTCTCTAGTGCAGTTCCAGCGCCACCTCTTCTGTGCAGACTGCCCTGGATGCTTGACCAGGATTCTTCCTTCGCTCGCATTTGCTTTGTCTGTGTCTCCCAGACAACAGTTATCGCATGCCTCCTGTCTCCTTCTTGGAAGGTGGGGATTTTGTGAATTCATACATATCCTCTCAGGGCCTGGCTAATCATTGATGCTCAATAAACATTTGTTGAATTGAGCTACATTTTTAAGTGTGAACTTAACTTTAGAAAGAAAAGCTCAGGGAGAAAAATCAGGAGAGGAGGTGGGTGTGGGTTTCATGGGATAACAGTCTCTTGATTCCCCAGAATTTCTAGATGTTTCAGATGCCACCAAGCTGAAACCCCTGCCTCATGTGGCCCTTGTTTCTGTCACTCTCTTTCTCCTCTTCCCTCAGTCTCTAGCTTGCCTGCTACCCCTCCTCCATATGGCCATTGGTTGTGGTATCTGCCTGCTTCTCCTCTGGCTTGTCTGATGGTCCCACGAAGAGCGAGGAAGGCGAACTTTTCTGGGACTGTCTCCATGGGGACTTGGAATGTAATAAACAGTCTTCCTGCTGCAGGCAGGCAGGCAGGAGGGGCAGGAGAGGGAGGCAAGGTTTCAGGTCCCTTTGCTCTCTTGCCCTGGAGTGAAATGCATGCCCCATATTCTGGGAGGAGAGAATTCAGAGCAGGTGTTTCCTCCTCTGAGTGGCAGAACATTCCTCTAGCATTTCATCTTTTCTCTGCCATCTCTGACAGTTGCTCACCAACCCCCAGAAATGTATTTCCTGTGGAGTAAAATCTAGGGTTCAGCTGAAAGACAGGAAGCAAAATCATAAAACCCTTACGTATCAAACTGTCTGACCTGCTGATGTAATTCATTTGCAAGGACGCTATAAGGATGTTATACTTAGGGCTTGCGTTTGGCACCAGCTTTTGGGAATTGCTTTCTTTTTCTCTGCACATAGCAAGGACCATCCCTGTTCTTATCCTGGGGTGTGGGACCTACCCTCCTTAACCTCTGTTACCCAGTTTCTTGGCCACTTGGGGCTTCCTTCTTAAAACTTCTTGTAATGATTGTACTCAAACTGACATAACTTTTCCATATAGCTTTGAAAACAGATCTCCCCATCCATCCCTCCTGCCCCTTCATGCCTTTCCTAAGCTCTCCCCACCAAAACACACGCTTATAGGGCTAGCCCAGTGCATAGCATCTACCTACATAGTCCAGCATGGTATCACACTTCTTGTGTCAGACCCCTATTGACTTCAATAGGGATGGCACTGTGTTCAAGAGGCTGAAGAGACCCAGAGCCAGTGAATGAGACATAGGGTTTACTGAAGGAACTTACACACAGGGAGATCTGGTGGCAGTGGGTTAGAGAGGAGAACTGCCACCACTTTTAAAAAATACGCAATATATAGCATTTTCACTTAGTATCCTTTCCTTAGCAACCTGCACCTGGTAACCTTCATTCAACCAAAAACAAAAGGCCTTGAGCCCCTGTATGAGCTACATTCCACAGGATGGGCAGAGGGCGTGTGTCGGTGGTGGTGGGGGTTTAGATGTTCCTCATAGATAAGGAATGAATCTCTGGGTTGGTCACTCCCGGATTCCTTATCTTGGAACTCTAAACACATTCTTCTTAGACCATAGGGTCATTCTCAGGGTATGCTTACATTAAGGTATTGCTGTCACTTATGTCTGCCATACATTGGTGTATGTCTGCCATACACCAATATGTTGCTACTTAAATGTAAATGAAGGAAAATTTTCCTGGCCAGAGCAATCAGACAAAAGAAAGAAATAAAGGGCATCCAAATCGGTAAAGAGGAAATTAAACTGTTGCTGTTGGCTGATGATATGATCATATACCAAGAAAACCCTAAAGATTCATCCAGAAAGCTCCTAGATCTGATAAATAAATTCAGGAAAATTTCAGGTTCCAAATCAGTGTACACAAATCAATAACACTGCTATATACCAACAATGACCAAGCTGAGAATCAAACCAAAAACTCAACCCTTTTTACAACAGCTGCAAAATAATAATAATAATAATAATAATAATAGTAATAATAAAATACTTAGGAATATACCTAACCAAGGAGGTGAAAGATCTCTACAATGAAACTACAAAACACTGCTCAAAGTAATCCTAGATGACAAAAATAAATGGAATCACATCTCATGCTCATGGATGGCTAGAATCAATATTGTGAAAATGACGATGCTACCAAAAACAATCTATAGATTCAATGCAATTCCCACTAAAATACCATCATCATTCTTCACAGAACTAGAAAAAACAATCCTAAAATTCACATGGAAGCAAAAAAGAGCCCGCATAGCCAAAGCAAGATTAAACAATCAAAAACAACAACAAAACAAATCTAGAGGCATCACATTACCTGACTTCAAGTTATACTATAAGGCCATAGTCACCAAAACAGCATGGTACTGGAATAAAAATAGGCACATAGACCAATGGAACAGAATAAAGAATGCAGAAATAAACCCAAACACTTACAGCCAACTGATCTTTGACAAAACAAACAGAAACATAAAGTGGGGAAAGGACTGCCTGTTCAATAAATGGCACTGGGATAAGTGGCAAGACACACGTAGAAGAATAAAACTAGATCCTCATCTCTCACCTTATACAAAAATCAACTCAAGATGGATCAAAGACTTAAGACCTGAAACCATAAGAATTCTAGAAGATAACATCAGAAAAATCCTTCTAGAAATTGGCTTAGGCAAAGACTTCATGACCAAGAACCCAAAAGCAAATGCAGTGAAAACAGAGATAAATAAATGGGACTTAGTTAAACTAAAAAGCTTCTGCACAGCAAAAGAGATAATCAATAGAGTAAACAGACAACCCACAGAGGGGGAGAAAATATCTGCAAACTATGGATCTGACAAAGGACTAATATCCAGAATCTACAATGAACTTAAACAAATCAGCAAGAAAAGCCCATCAAAAAGTGGGCTAAGGACATGAATAGACAATTCTCAAAAGAAGATATACAAATGGCCAACAAACATATGAAATAATGCTCAACATCACTAATTATCAGGGAAATGCAAATCGAAACCACAATTTGATATCACCTTACTTCTGCAAGAACAGTCATAATCAAAAAATCAAAAAAATAGATGTTCGTGTGAATGTGGTAAAAAGGAAACATTTTTACACTGTTGGTGGGAATGTAAACTAGTACAACCCATATGGAAAACAGTATGGAAATTTCTTGAAGAACTAAAAGTAAAACTACTATTTGATCCAGCAATCCCACTACTGGGTATCTATCTACACAGAGGAAAATAAGTCATATGAAAAACATGCTTGCACATACATATTCATAGCAGCACAATTTGCAATTGCAAAAATGTGGAACCAGCCTAAATGCCCATGAATCAATGAGTGCATAAAGAAAATGTGGTATATGTATATACTGCTCAGAGATAAAAAAGAATGAAATAATGGCATTTGCAGGAACCTGGATAAAGTTGGAGACCATTATTCTAAGTGAAGTAACTCCGGAGTGGAAAGCCAAACATTTTATGTTCTCACTCATAAGTGGGAGCTAAGTTACGAGGATGCAAAGACATAAGAATTACACAATGGACTGTAGTGACTCAGAGTAAAGGATGGAAGAGGGGTGAGGGATAAAAGACTACACATTGGGTACAGTGTACACTGCTTGGGTGACAGGTGCACCAAAATCTCAGAAATCACTACTACAGAACTTGTCCACATAACCAAAACCCATCTGTTCCCCCAAAACTATTGAAATTTTTAAAAAAGGAAAACAATGAAAAAAATTAAAATTAAAAATTTATACTAGTCACATCTTTAGAACTCAGGAGCCACATGTGGCTACTGGCCACATATTCATCACTGTGGATTTAGAACATTTTCATCATTGCAGAACATTCTATTTGAATATAATGTCACTATGAGGAGCATGTCTGTCTTTCTGGGACATGTTCATTGAATTTTATCTGAGAAAAATGATTTTTTAATTGAAGCTTTTATTACTCATCTATTAGTTTCTTCAGAGTATCGTTTTCTTTCTTTCTTTCTTTCTTTCTTTCTTTCTTTCTTTCTTTCTTTCTTTCTTTCTTTCTTTCTTTCTTTCTTTCTTTCTTTCTTTTTTTTACTTTTTAATTTCCACAGATTATTGGGGAACAGGTGATGTTTGGTTACATGAGTAAGTTCTTAGTGGTGATTTGTGAGATTTTGGTGCACCCATCACCTGAACAGTATACACTGTAAACTATTTGTAGTCTTTAATCCTTACCCCCTTCTCACCCTTTCCCCCGAGGCCCTAAGGTCCATTGTGTCATTCTTATGCCTTTGTATCCTCATAGCTTATCTCCCACTTATGAGTGAGAACATACTATGTTTGGTTTTCCATTCCTGAGTTACTTCACTTAGAATAACAAACTCCAATCTCATCCAGGTTACTGCGAATGCCACTAATTCATTCCTTTTTATGGCTGAGTAGTATTCCATCATATATTATGCACCACAGTTTCTTTATCCACTCGTTGGTTGATGGGCATTTGGGTTGGTTCCACGTTTTTGCAATTGAGAATTGTGTTGCTATAAACATGTGTATGCAAGTATCTTTTTCATGTAATGACTTCTTTTCCCCTGGGTAGATACCCAGTAGTGGGATTGCTGGATCAAATGGTAGTTCTACTTTTAGTTCTTTAAGGAATCTCCACACTGTTTTCCATAGTTTACATTCTCATCAACCATGTGGAAGTGTTCCCTGTTCACCGCATCTGTGCCAACATCTATTATTTTTTGATTATGGTCATTCTTGGCAGAAGTGAGGTGGTATCGCATTGTGGTTTTGATTTGCATTTCCCTGATAATCAGTGATGTTGAGCATTTTTTCATATGTTTATTGTCCATTTGTATAACTTCTTTTGAGAATTGTCTATTCATGTCCTTAGCCCACTTTTTAATGGGATTTCTTTTTCTTGGTAATTTGTTTGAGTTTGTTGTTGATTCTGGATATTAGTCCTTTGTCACATGTATAGATTGTAAAGATTTTTTTTCACTCTGTGGGTTTTCTGTATACTCTGTTGACTATTCCTTTTGCTGTGCAAAAGCTTTTAAGTTTAATTAAGTCCCAGCTATTTGTCCTTGTTTTTATTGCATTTGCTTTTGGGTTCTTGGTTATGAAATCCTTGCCTACACCAATGTTTACAAGAGTTTTTACAGTGTTATCATGTAGAATTTTTATAGTTTCAGGACTTTAAGTCCTTGATTCATCTCAACTTGATTTTTGTATAGGTGAGAGATGAGGATCCAGTTTCATTCTCCTACATGTCCAATTATCCCAGCACCATTTGTTGAATAGGGTGTCCTTTCCCCACTTTATGTTTCTGTTTGCTTTGTCAAAGATCAGTTGGCTGCAAGTGTTTGGGTTTGTTTCTGGGTTCTCTGTTCTGTTTCATTGGTCTATGTACCTATTTCTATACCAGTACCATACTGTTTTGATGGCTATGGCCTTATAGTATAGTTTGAAGTCAGGTAATGTGATACCTCCAGATTTGTTCTTTTTGCATAGTCTTGCTTTAGCTATGTGGGCTCATTTCGGTTTTATATGAATTTCAGGATTGTTTTTTCCAGTTCTGTGAAGAGTGATGGTGGTATTTTGATAGGAGTTGCATTGAATTTTTAGATTGCTTTTGGCAGTATGGTCATTTTTACAATATTGATTCCACCCATCCATGAGCATAGCATGTGTTTCCATTTGTTTGTGTTGTCTATGATTTCTTCAGTAGTGTTTTCTAGTTTTCCTTGTAGAGGTATTTCACCTTCTTGGTTAGGTATATTCCTAAGTATTTTATTTTATTTTATTTATTTTATTTTATTTATTTTATTTTATTTTATTTTATTTTATTTTATTTTATGTTTGCAGCTCTTGTAAAAGGGGCTGAGTTCTTGACTTGATTCTCAGCTTGGTCACTCTTGGTGTATAGGAGAGCTACTGATTTGTGTACACTAATTTTGTGTCTGGAAATGTTACTGAATTCTTTTATCAGTTCTAGGAGCTTTCTGGAGAAGTTTTTAGGGTTTTCTAGGTAAACCATCATATCATCAGCAAACAACAACAGTTTAACTTCCTCTTTACCAATTTAGATGCCTTTTATTTCTTTCTCTTGTCTAATTGCTCTGGCGAGGACTTTCAGTACTATGTTGAAGAGAAGTGGTGAGAATAGGCATTCTTGTCTTGTTCCAGTTCTCAGAGGGAATGCTTTCAACTTTTCCTCATTCAGTATTATGTTGGCTGTGGGTTTGTCATAGATGGCTTTTATTACACTGAGATATGTCCCTTGTATGCCGATTTTGCTAAGAGTTTTAATCATAAAGGGATGCTGGATTTTGTCAAATGCTTTTTCTACATCGATTGAGATGATCATTTGATTTTTGTTTTTAATCCTTTTTATGTCGTGTACCACATTTATTGACTTGTGTATGTTAAACCATTCCTGCATCCCTTGTGTATGACTTGTGTGAAACCCATGATCAAGTGGGTTTCATATTGACTTGTGTATGAAACCCACTTGATCATGGTGGATTATCTTTTAGATATGTTGTTGGATTTGGTTAGCTAGTATTTTGTTAAGGATTTTTGTATCTATGTTCATTAGGGATATTGGGCTGTAGTTTTTTTTTTAATCATGTCTTTTTCTGGTTTTGGTATTAGGGTGATACTGGCTTCACAGAATGATTTAGGGAGGATTATCTCTTTCTCTATCATGTGGAATGGTGTCAGTAGGATTGGTACCAATTCTTCTTTGAATGTCTGGTAGTATTCTGCTGTGAATTCATCTGGTCTTGGACTTTTTTTGTTGGAAATTTTTTAAATTACCATTTCAATCTCGCTGCTTGTTATTGGTCTGTTCAGGGTATCTAATTCTTCCTGAATTAAGGTAGGAGGGTTGTATCTTTCCAGGAATTTATCCATCTCCTCTAGGTTTTCTAGTTTATACACGTAAAGGTGTTCATAGCATCCTTGAATGATCTTTCGTACTTCTGTGGTGTCAGTTGTAATATCTCCTGTTTTATTTCTAATTGAACTTATTTGGATTTTCTCTCTTCTTGGTTACTCTTGCTAATGGTCTATCAATTTTATTTATCTTTTCAAAGAACCAGCTTTTTGTTTCATTTATCTTTTGTATTTGTATTTCTTTTTGTTACAATTTCATTTGGTTCTGCTCTGATCTTGGTTATTTCCTTTCTTCTGCTGGGTTTGGGTTTGGTTTGTTCTTGTTTCTCTAGTTCCTTGGGGTGTGACCTTAGGTTATCTGTTTGTGCTTTTTCAGACTTTTTGATATAGGCATTTAGGGCTATGAACTTTGCTCCTAGCACTGCCTTTGCTGTATCCCAGAGGTTTTGATGGGCTGTGTCACTATTGTTGTTTAGTTTGAAGAATTTCTAAGTTTTCATCTTGATTCCATTTTTGACCCAGTGTCATTCAGGAGCAGGTTATTTAATTTCCATGTATTTGCATGGTTTTGAAGGTTGCTTTTGGGGTGGATTTCCAGTTTTATTCCATTGTGGTATGAGAGAGTGCTTGATATAATTTCAATTTTCTTAAACTTGTTGAGGCTTGTTTTGTGGCCTATCATATTGGTCTATCTTGAAGAAAGTTCCATGCACTGATGACTAGAATGTATATTCTGTGATTGTTGGGTAGAATGTTCTGTAAATATCTGTTAAGTCCATTTGTTCCATTGTATAGTTTAAATCCATTGTTTCTTTGTTAACTTTCTGTCTTGATGACCTGTCTAGTGCTGTCAGTGAAGTATTGAATTCCCCCACTATTATCATATTGCTGTCTATTTCATTTCTTACGTCTATTAGTAATTGTTTTATAAATTTGGAAGCTCCAGTTTTAGGTGCATATATATTTAAAACTGTGATATTTTCCTGTTGGACTAGGCCTTTTATCATTACATAATGTCCCACTTTGTCTTTGTCAACTGCTGTTGCATTAAAGTTTGTTTTGTCTGATATAAGAATAGCTACTTCTGCTAGCTTTTGGTGTCCATTTGCATGGAATATCTTTTTCTACCCCTTTACCTTAAGTTTATGTGAGTCCTTATGTGTTAGGTGAGTCTTTTGAACACAGCAGGTACTTGGTTGGTGAATTCTTATCCATTCTGCAATTCTGTATCTTTTAAGTGGAGCATTTAGGCCATTTACATGCAATGTTAGTATTGAGATGTGAGGTACCATTCCATTCATCATGCTATTTGTTGCCTTTATACCTATTTTTTTCCAATTGTATTTTTGTTTTATAGGTCCTGTGAGATGTATGCTTTAAAGAGTTCCTGTTTGATGTATTTCCAGGATTTATTTCAAGTTTTAGAGTTCTTTAGTGGTTTCTTGTAGTGTGGGCTTGGTAGTGGCAAATTCTGTCAGCATTTGTTTGTCTGAAAAAGACTGTATGTTTTCTTCATTTATGAAGCTTAGTTTCACTGGATACAAAATTCTTGGCTGATAATTGTTTTGTTTAAGGAGGCTGAAGGTAGGACCCCAATCCCTTCTAGCTTTTAGGGTTTCTGCTGAGAAATCTGCTGCTAATCTTATAGATTTTCCTTTATAGGTTGCCTGGTGTTTTTGTCTCACAGCTCTTAAGATTCTTTTCTTTGTCTTAACTTTAGATAACCTGATGACAATGTGCCTAGGTGATGACCTTTTTGCAGTGAATTTCCCAGGTGTTCTTTGAGCTTCTTGTATTTGGATGTCTAGGTCTCTAGCAAGGATGGGGAAGTTTTCTTTGCTTATTCCCCAAAATATGTTTTCCAAACTTTTAGATTTCTCTTCTTCCTCAGGAATGCTGATTATTCTTAGGTTTGGTCATTTAACATAATCTGAGACTTCTTAGAGGCATTGTTCATATTTTCTCTCTTTTTTTAAAAATTTTACTCTAAGTTCTGGGATACATGTGCAGAATGTGCAGGTTCGTTACACAGTTAAACATGTGCCATGGTGGTTTGCTGCACCTATCAACCCGTCATCTAGGTTTTAAGACCCACATGCATTAAATATTTGTCCTAATGCTCTCCCTCCCCTTGCCCTCAACTCTCCAACAGGTCCTGATGTGTGATATTCCCCTCCCTGTGTCCACGTGTTCTCATTGTTCAACTCCCACTTATGAGTGAGAACATGCAGTCTTTGGTTTTCTGTTCCTGTGTTAGTTTGCTGAGAATGATGGTTTCCAACTTCATCCATGTCCCTGTAAAGGACATGAACTCATTCTTTTTTATGGCTGCATAGTATTCCCTAGTGTTTTATGTGCCACATTTTCTTTATCCAGTCTACCATTGGTGGGCATTTGGGTTGGTTCCAAGTCTTTGCTATTGTAAATAACGCTGCAGTAAACATACATGTGCATGTGTCTTTACAGCAGAATGATTTATAATCCTTTGGGTATATACCCAGTAATGGGATGGCTGGGTCAAATGGTATTTCTGGTTCTAGATCCTTGAGGAATCACCACACTGTCTTCCACAATGGTTGAACTAGTTTACAGTCCCATCAACAGTGTAAAAGCATTCCTATTTCTCCACATCCTCACCAGTGTCTGTTGTTTCCTAATATTTTAATGATCATCATTCTAACTGGCATGAGATGGTATCTCATTGTGGTTTTGATTTGCATTTCTCTAATAACCAGTGATGATGAACCTTTTTTCATATGTTTCCTGGCCACATAAATGTCTTCTTTTGAGAAGTGTCTGTTCACATCCTTTGCACACTTTTTGAGGTGGTTGTTTTTTTCTTGTAAATTTGTTTAAGCTCCTTGTAGATTCTGAATATTAGCCCTTTGTCAGATGGATAGATTGCAAAAACTTTTCTCCCATTCTGTAGGTTGCCTGCTCACTCTGATGATAGTTTCTTTTTGCTTTGCAGAAACTCTTTAGTTTAATTAGATCACATTTGTCAATTTTGGCTTTTGTTGCTTTTGGCGTTTTAGTCATGAAGTTTTTGCCCATGCCTATGTCCTGAATGTTATTGCCTAGGTTTTCTTCTAGGGTTTTTATAGTTTTAGGTTTTACATTTAAGGCTTTAATCCATCTTGAGTTAATTTTTGTATAAGGTGTAAGGAAGGGGTCCAGTTTCTGTTTTCTGCATATGGCTAGCCAGTTTTCCCAGCTTTTTCTTTTTACTTTGTCTATGTTGGCTTGGGTTAATTTGAAAACTTTGTCTTTGAGCTCTGAAGTTCTTTCTTCTGCTTGTTCCATTCTACTGCTGAGACTTTCCAGGGCATTTTGCATTTCTATAAGTGTATCCATTGTTTCCTGAAGTTTTTATTTTTATTTATTTATTTTTTTATGCTATCTTTTTCATTGAAAATTTATCCCCTCATTTCTTGTATCATTTTTTTGACTTCCTTAAATTGGGCTTCACCTTTCTGTGGTGCCTCCCTGATTTGCTTAATAACTAAGCTTCTGAATTCTTTTGCAGGTAAATCAGGGATTTCTTCTTGTTTTGGATCCATTGCTGGTGAGCTACTGTGGTTTCTTGGTGGTGTTAAAGAACCTTGTTTTGTCATATTATCAGAGTTGTTTTTCTGTTTCCTTCTCATTTGGGTAGGCTCTGTCAGAGGGAAGGTCTAGGGCTCAAGGCTGTTGTTCAGATTCTTTTGTCCCAGGGGGTGTTCCTTTGATGTTGTACTCTCTCCCTTTTCCTCAGGGTGTGGCTTCCTGAATGCTGAGCTATAGTAATTGTTATCTCTCTTCTGGATCTAGCCACCCAGCGAGTCTACTAGGCTTTGGGCTGGTACTGGGGGTTGTCTGCACAGAGTCTTGTGATGTGAACCATTTGAGGGTTTCTCAGCTGTGGATACCAGCACAGTATTTGGGGTGTCTCCTGGGTCCTGCAGGAGCAATCCGTTTCCTTCAGAGGGTCTGTGTGTTCTGTCGGCTTTCCTGATTTATTCCTGCAGTTGTTCTGGAGCAAAAGTTCACTATGCAAGTCTCTCTACACTGCTCTGTCCATCTGAGTGGGAGGGGAAATCTAGTCCTGCCTGTGACCTGCCATGATTTCCTCCTTCTGAAGCCAGAATATCAATTTCTAAATTGGGACTTGGTTTCTCCAGCATGGGTATACAAATGGAGGCAATTTAAGAGTAGCAATTATGTACTGCCTAATTTGTACAACGTACCATGCCACATACTTTCTATATGCTACTTCTGATTCTCACAGCAACCTTATGGGTTAGTTTTTTTCTATTTACATATATGGAGACTGAAGCTCCAAGAGGTAAAAAGAACTCAAAACTATACACTAGTCAGAAGTTGGGATTCCAACCCATGTCTGTTGGACTCCAAAGTCTTTTCTACTATATGTCTCAGCACCCCTCCAGCATGAAAGACCATTTTACATGAAGACTTACCCAAGCTGAAACATTTAGACTTGGAAGATTTAATATGCAATCACTGTTCTCAGAGATCTTTCAGTCTAGCTAGAAAGGCAAACAACTTCACTGCGACTGTCATCACTTTGCAAACATTTGTATAACACTATAATTTACAAAGGGTGCTCTCATTCTTTTCATATTTCAGGAGGTATTGTAGAGCTGGACTTACTGAGAGAAACTGAAGTACATGCACCTGGATAATGGAGATACTTAAGAAGGAGTAATCATTAACTGTGATTGTGTGGGAGATGCAGAGATGTCTCAGGAGTTGAATCTTGATGAACGAGGAGGATTTCTATAGGCAGAAGGGTGCTCTGGGCAGAAACAGCCACATTATGAATGGTACACACCCATGCTGCAGCCTCATCACCCTCTAATCCACCCCCCTTCCTGCAGTCAGAGTGAGCTTTCTAAAACACAGACTGTTGCTTCCTGGCTTAAAATATTTTTGTGATTCCATTACCCTGGGATATAGTCCCAACTCCCTGGGATGGTTTGGGAGGCTGCATAGTCTGGGTGAACTGTTGTTCTCACATTTCCACCTCTTTCTTATTTCCCATCCTACAGTGACTTGTTTCCTTGAATATATCAACCCTTCTCTCACCTTGGGGCTTTTATTCAGACTCTTCTTGACTTGACTGTCCTTCCTTTCACTGACCTCTTGCTTTTCTTGCTGATGCCTTTTTATTCCTTCAAGATTCAGTTAGTTGCCTCTTTGGTGGTCTGTGGATACCCCTTGCTTGCCTCCGTCATAACTGCCATCTACCTCGTTGAGACAGCCTCTCCTATGTGACTCCCATATCACCCAGATGGTAAACAACTTGAGGGCAAGGACTGTGTCTTGTTCATTACATACAGAGCAGTTAGCATATTGTGAATGATCAATAAATATCTGTTGAATGAATAAATGAAAATATTCCCATTTACTAAGGATGCTGACCTGCCCTTAGGGATATATCAAGCTGGGTTTCTGGTGAATGCATAAGAAGGACCGTAGAGAAAGCAGTATATTAAAAATGCATGACTCAGGATTTTACTACAAATCAATTTGTGTCTACCATGTTGGTGTACATTTATTCAATAGGACTAGTTCTTCCCCTATCACTGGATTAAAAAAATGGGCAGTTCCATGACTTTTTTAGTAATCCTTAGCTTATACAGATCATCTCAATTTACTAATTAGAAAATCAGCAGTGAAGTCTGAGCTTCCCTGATGACTTGCTATCCTGGTTCCTCCTGTTTAATTCCCCGCTGTTACTCTCTATAATAAGTGTCCATTATCTTTTACCTTGAGTGTTGCAGTAGCCTCTTCACTGGCCTCCAAGTTTGTCTCTCTGATTTCATAAAGGACAGGTGAAGTTCTTTCTGCAGAAATTTTCAGTGACTCCCAATCACCTAAAGAATCAAATCCAGATTCTTAACTTTACATTCAAGATTCTCCATCATCTGACTCCAGCCCTTTCTCCAGTTTTATCCCCCATCAACATTATGCAGTCTTTGCTGCCATTAAATTTCCCAGTGTTCCCTGAACATGCCTTTGCTCATGCTTTTCCATCAGCCTGGATGCCTGACCCTCTTCTTTGCCTACCAAGACTGACTCCATCCTCCAGGCTGTGGCTCAAACACTGTCTTCTCTGCGAGGCCTTCCCCAGCTCTTCAGTTAGAATTACTAAATCCTTTCTCAGTATTCCCATAGCTGCAGTAGGACTTTTTAAAAACCCAGTGCTTTCCACCTCAATGAAACACATAATTAGTAAATGCCCAATTGTAGGCAATGCATCAGCTGTTGGCTACTGTGATACAGGAGTTTTATGGGGGTTGGTTGAACAGGAAATTAAGATCTGTAGGTTAGTGAACCATGAGGGTCTCCAGAATAAATAGGAAGTGACTCCCCACCTCTTTTTTGTGAGGTGGTGAGGGATATTCTGGCCATGGGTAGGAAGGGGACAAGTGCAGGAGAATGAAGATGATCACTGACTAAGGAAGTCTCCATTTTCTCCCATTGAAGGCTGCAGATACGCTGCAACCCCTGGGTTCCAATAAAAGCAAAAGAGGACAGTGGTCAGTTGATGATATGTCCCTGACACTGTGATGGTCTGCTGACCCAGAAAAGCTAAAAAGTAGGAATTCAACTCCAGTCCTGTATTTCATAAGTGAAGTGAAGGGCACTCTGAAGATCAGAAAACTGGCAACATGGGGAAGGGGTTTGCCAAACATTGTACTGTTTCCTGACTTAATATCTTTATATTATTTTAGGTGGATAAAATTTTGTAATATAACTGTATGCCAAGATTACGTCCAAGATCTAGTGTGGGAGGAAAGGAGTCCTGCCTGGTTCAGTGTAATGGATGGCCCAGCTGTATTTAAAAACCAGCAAAATGGAGCTTGCACAAGCATCTTTATGGGGCCCTAGAAGCAGCGAGTGCTATTCATTACCAGGCGGCACAGCACTTACTTCATCCCACGTTTTTTAAAATATTAGTTCTGTGTAGATCTGATGTCCCATTAGACTCAACCATGGGGTCCACTTTGCATTCAGGTTTGGGTGTTTGTTTATTGCATGGTGGTTGTGTTCCTTGTTTCACCTTCTCTGCTGTTCATGGTTGGTTCACTCAGCTTCTTGAAGCTGAGGCCTAATTAAAACAAGGCTACAAGTTCAAGCCAGGTATGAGTAGATTGACTTCATGCTGTTTTACTTTACCATTCAGGCAAAAGTTTAGTTTGCAAGCAGGGATGAAATAGCATGATGGGCATATTGAGCTATATCGTTTTAGAGTTTGCATTCAAGGATTGGATAGTCAAGTGTGGAAAAGATGACTGTATGAATAGATTTGTTATGCTACAGCATGTGTTTTTGTAATAACGTTTCGTTCATAAATCATTGATTGAGAGAGAGAGAGAGAGAATGGTATCTGTATAAAGTTCAAGTTGCATTGGTTCATATGTAATTTTTCTAGGTAAGGGGAGCTGGAATAGTGGTAGTTGAATTACAACTACAGTAGCAAAGAAAAAATCCTGAGCTTGGCTGCCATTCTTAGAAGAAGCTTTCTGAGCATGTTTTGGGAAAATTACATGTGAGCATCTGCACATGGGACTTGTTTCCTGGAGATGTACTCCCTGTACTCATAAGCACACATTGCACACACGGAAGATTACCTGTCCTCCTGTGCCTGTCTTGGTGGCAGTCTGGCTTCACTGTCTTTGTGCCTATAAGCTAATATTTGCACTCTTTTGTTCTGCACATTTGGAATACCCCCTTAGTTGGCACAGTGTTTTGCAAATGTGATGTACTTGATGAATGAATGAAAGACTGGCCTGTGAACTTTTGTATCTAGCAGTGCTGCATTTCAGGTAGGAGTTGCCACCAGAATAATGCTTATTTGAATAAATTACCAGTAACATCGTGCTCAGTTTTTTTGATGGTCAAAAAAAAGCCACTTGTTAGAAGAGACAAGTTTGTTCTTATGTGCCAAGGGGAGACACAGAAGGATCTGAATTTAATCCACTTGTGCCCTTTTGGCCTTACTCATTCAGGGGTCCTGGAGAGTGGTCCTTCCTGCCTGCTCTCTAAAACCTAGTAACCCTACAGTCTTATCAGCTACTCGCTTCACTTTACTCCTGAATATGTAACTTTGTACATTCAGGTTTTGGTGAGTGTTTGTTTATTATCTGTTTATTACTTGTTTCCACTAAAATGTGAGCTCACTGTTACAGTACAACTCTTAGAACAAAGCTGGTGCATGGTAGGTGTTTAATAACTTATTGCTTAATGAATAAAAATATTCAAATTCTACCCTCTGGGACAAACACTCTAGAGAATGATTTGGTACTACTTTGCACACATGAGCATATGCATACACAGCAGTTTTACTCCTAGGTATGTACTTGTGGTAAAACCTTCCAGTTGTTTTCCAATATCCATTATTTTCTTTCTCCATGAAAATAGAATTTCTAACTGGTCATATGACTGCCCAAAATAGAGACTTCATTTCTCATTCTACATTGCAGCCAGGTGTGGCCACATGATTTCTGACCAGTGAGATATAAGTAGAAATATATATAGTATTTTATAGGAAACTTCCTTAATGGACAATTGATGTATGTACTTTGCAGCTTACTTTTCATTCTTCCTTCTTCCCATTGGCTGAAATACAGGATCCCATCATTGTGATTGTGAGAGTGAGAGCCACACCTTAGGAATGGCAAAATTGTGATTTGGAAGGAGTCCCAATCTCTGGGGACTTAGGAGAGCAAAGCCGCTACACTAGCTATGCACAGCTTCCAACCTGACTTCTTTGCAGTAAGAAGAAAATACATTTCGATCTTGTTGAAGCATTGTTATTTTGGGTTTCTGTCACTCATGACTGGACCCAAGACTAACTGAGACTATACCTAGAGAAAATATTGCATATGTACAAGCATATCCTTAGCAAAATTACTCATTACAGAAATAAACAAGGATTCTTCCCAGTGTAGCCTCTTAAAAACAAACAAACAAAAAAGAAACATGGAAATGCCTAAATGTCTGTCAAAAACGAATGGATAAATTTGTTTTTATGTAAAGTCATACAATGTACTTTACAGTAATGAAAATGGTTGAATGCCACCTACACACATCAATATGGATGAGTCTCAAAAACACATTATTAAACAAAAGAAAATTACTCACAGAAGAATACATCAGTATAATTTCAAGTGTGATATAAAGTGCAAAAATAGGCAAAAGTATATCCTTTGTATACACATAGAAAGCACAAGTTGAAGAGAAAAGGGGAGTGATGAACACGAGTTCAGGATGGTGACCACCTGTGGGTGGAGAGGGGCAATCCATTAGGTGGGGCAGAACTGATGAACTACAGCAACATATCATCATCACCCAGAATCTATAGTTTACCTTAAGGGGTCACTCTTGGCATTGACATTCTATGGGTTTTGATAAATGTATAATGACATGTATCCACCATTAGAGTATCATACAGAATGCCCTAAAAATCCTCTGTGCTCCAATTATTCATTTGACCCTCCCTCACTAACCCTGGCAACCCCTGGTCTTTTTACTGTATTCATAGTTTTGCCTTTTTCAGAATGTCATCCAGTTGGAATCACACAGGATGTAGTCTTTTCAGACTGGCTTCGTTCACTTAGCAATATTCATTTAGGGTTCTTCCCTGTCCTTTCCATCCTTGTAACTATTCTGAATCATCTGAAGTGTGTCTTTTATAAGCAGCATTTTTTCCCTCCAGTCTAATGATCTATGTATTTCATGGAAATATTGATTATGTTTATACTTACTGCATTTGCAGATATGTTTAGGTGTACAACTATCATTTTGCCACACCTTTCTACTTGCTATGCCCTTTCCATGTTCCTTTCTCCTCTTCTTCCTTGCCTTCTTTTGAGTTATTTTTATTATTCAGTTCTTTTCCCTTTGTAAATAAATTTCTTACACATTATTTTACTAATTTTAATGGTTACTCTAGAGATTGTAACAAGCATTACTGACCTATTAATGTCTGATATAGATTAATATTTTTACCATTTCCTGTACGAAATAAGGACATTATTTTTCATGCTTTTTTTTTTAATATAACAGTTTTAAAACATGTAGGCAAACCATTAAAAATTGAAGTAGATATATTCTACTCAGGGTAAGCATTCAATACATTGGCTGATAATGGCAATAAATACTAACGTGTAAGCATGAAAAACAAGTAACTGCCCATGTAAAGCAAGTTACCTGCTCACTCACTGTTAATCGAACTCTAGTTTTCTTCAAGTTGCACTCAAATTCCTTCCTAGTAGAAAGCAGAAATGTATTAATTCATCAAATATTTAATCATATCCCCACTGTGTTTTACATTGTTCTTGGCACTGCAGATACCAGTGTGAACGATATGGACATAATACAAAGAATGTAAAGTAATTAAGATGGTACCTTGAGTCTCATAAGCACCAACAACAGTTATATTACCATTATTACTGCTACTACACATACTTAGCCTGAAAGCCTTGAAACTTTGAAGCAGTTTAGCACCAAATTTCCCCAAGACAGCTTTTTCCACCTTTAAAGGTTTATTTCTGTAATAGTATGTTAGGCAGATTAAGTTGTTTAATTTTACAGGATCACAACCCCCAGAGTTTTAGTAGCTTTGAACGAGAATCTTTTTCTTGTTCATATACATTCTTCTTTGTCTCTGAGCTGCTTTTCAGTGTGCCTGTCCTCCCTGTGCAGGCTCAGGACTTTAGGCATTTTGTGCTTGTGACACTTTATGTCAAGGCTTGCTCCTACCATCGTCACTGTAGAGAAAGTATAGCTAGAGAGTCTTCAATCACATTTTGTTGGCTAACGCAAGTTATTTTGACCCTTCTAACATCCGGAGGGCTGGATAAGAGCAATTCTCCTATGAGTCTGGAAGGAATCATACTATACTTTGAATGTGTTCCCTAAAGTTCATGTTTTGGGAACTGAATCCCCCATGCAACAGTGTTGGGAAGTAGGGCCTAGTAAGAAGTGATTGAGTCAGAAGGGTCTTCCTTTAAGAATGGATTAATGTCATTATCTCATAAACGGGTTAGTTATTGAGAGACCAGGTTTGTTATAAAACCAAGTTCAGCTCCCCCTTGCTTTCTGCCCTGTCTTGCCCTTCCATCTTCGACCATTGGCTGGCACAGCATGAAGGCTGTCACCATATGCTGGTGGTGCCATGCTTTTGGACTTCCCAGCCTCCAAAACTGTGAGCTCAATAAACTTCTGTTTTTTATAAATTTCCCAGTCTCAGGTATTCTGTCACAGTAACACAAAACAGATTAAGCCAAGTGGGTATCAAATACTGATGAACGATGGTGCAGCCATGGGTTGTCTAATTAAGGTGCACATTACAAAGTGCTCTCACATACCACCCCTACCTCCACTTAAGCTCTGAACCACCCTACAAGGAAATTATTGTTTAATTTATCCAGATGAGAGAGTACACCTTGCTCACCTGAAATCATTTTTACTATAAGAAGTAGTGAAATAGTCAAATCCTATGCTTGACAATAGTAACATTTTATTGCCCCTTTCATATCTCACATAAAGGAAGAATCACGAACATAATTTATGCTCTTCTTTAAAGCTCCCCAACAGTAACATAGTAAGAGTCATACATCTTATACTTGGGGATGTGCATTAAAGAGCAACCATCTGATTGCTCCACCACACATACTGTACACTTCATTATATAGAGGAACACTATCCGACTGCTTGATCAGTGCTTACACTCCTCATTTCTTCTTGTAAAAGTTTTAAAATGCTGAGAACAGCAACCTGCCTTAGTAACTTCCATTGTACTTTCTCTCCTAGTTGAAATAGGACAACAGCACAGTAGGATGAGTAATAGGCACCCGAAAAGTCCATGCCTTAATTCCAGATACCTATGAATATGTTGCCTTATGTAGCAAAAGAAAATTTGTAAATATGAGCAATTTAAGCATCTTTAGTTGGGGTGTTTATACTCAGTTATGTGGGTGGGCCTAAGGTAATCACAAAGGTCTTTGTAAAAGGGAGAGAGGAGGGTTACAGTCAGAAAAGGGAGATAGAACAACAGAGGCAGAGGTTGGAGCAATGCTCTCCGGAGATGCAGTAAAGGACCATGAGCCAAAGAATGCAGGAGACCTCTAGAAGCTGAGAAAGTCAAGGAAATAGAGTCTCCCCTGGAGCCTCCAGAAGAAATGCACCCCAGCCAACACCTTGATTTTAGCCCCATAAGACTCCACCTCAAACTTCAGACCTCCAGAACTGCTAGATAGTATATATTTGTAGTTTTTGACAACAACTTTGTGATAATTTAATATATCAACAATAGAAAATTACTTTAGGTAATCAGAAATGCAGCATCCTGGAGTTATGCCTCATCCACAGCTCTCCTCAAGTGATTGCTTAGTTCTCTCCATACTAGTCTTCTTCAAATTTCATTATTGATTCCCTTGCGTCATTATTAGTCCCTCCTCTCTATTTTTTTTTTATTACCTATTACAACACAGATTGGGGATAAAAAGTATTTTTGATTCATGTTAGATATAATTGTAAGATGCTTCCTCTAATCCATTTTAAAGAAGATAGGGTTTAAATATTACATAAGAGGAAGGAGAAAGAAAGAAAAGAAGTCACATGGGCTTCAGAATCAGGGTTGAGCTTGAATTTAAGCACCACTGGGTATTAGCAGTGTGTATTTGGGTGTTAAGGGATGAATGTTTGTGTTTCTCCAGAATTCACATGTTGAAGCCCTAATCCCTAATGTAATGGTATTTGGAGATGTGGCATTTGGCAGGTTATCAGGGTTAGATTAAGTCATGACAGTAGGATCCTCATTATGGGATTAATGTCTTTATAAAAAGAGAAGAAGACTGATCTCTTTCTCTACCATGTGAAAACAAAGCAAGGCAGTAACCATCTATAAATCAGGAAGACGGCCCTCAGCAGATACTAAATCTGTAGGCATCTAGATCTTGGACTTCCCAGCCTCCAGAGCTGTGAGAAATAAATGTGTGTTGTTTAAGCCATGTAATCTATGATATTTTGTTATAGAAGTCCAAACTGACTAAAATGTTGAGGAAGTAACTTAATCTCTCTATTCGTTTTTTTAATACATAAACTTGAAAATAATGCTTTTGTTCTCGAAGGGCTAGTGTAAAAATTAGGTGATGTATAAATAGCACTCATATATACAAAAGCTTAACATGTTGCCTGGCATTATATGCTAAGTTGTGTCCCCCAACCCTACAGTTTATATGTTGAAGTCCTAACCGCTAGCATCTCAGAACATGACTGTATTTGGAGATAAGGTCTTTAAAGAAGTAATTAAGATCTCTGAATTAGGTTGGACCCTAATCCAATATGACTGGTGTCCATATACAACACAGAAATACAAACACAGAAATACAGAGGGAAGATCATGTGAAGACACAGGGAAAAGAAACATCTACAAGTCAAGGAGAGAACCCTCAGAAGAGATGAACCCTGCCAACACCTTGATCTTGGACTTCTAGCCTCCACAACTGTAAGAAAATAAATTTCTGGTTTTTAAACCACTGAGTTGGTGGTACATTGTTATGGCAGCACTAGTAAACCAATACACCTGGAATCTGCTAGACAAGTACTCAAATAAAATGTAAACTATTAATTTTGATTATTTTGTCAGTAACCTCCACTTCCACCGCATTACAACCATCTGCTTCTGGGCTTGTCACTATTTGAAACTACTTCACCTTTGAAATTTTAAAGCAGGGGAATCCCTTTTTCTGATCAAGAGATGTAACTCTTCTATCCCTTTGGAACTACTGGTCTTGTAGTCTGTCCTCTTTGAGAGGACTGAATCTCACCACAAGATGGGAGGATCTTGTGGTGTGTCAACAGTGTGTCAGCACTGGCCTGGATTCATCTCATTCCCTTCCCACCTTGGACCTAATGGCAAGGAAACTTTGTATTTTCACCATTCACTCCATTTACTCTACCATTCTCTTTACCCTACCCCTCATAATTGGTCCCCTGCTCTGAAGATATGATTTGCTTTTTTTGATTCTCAAATTATTGTGTGAATGGCCAAGAAAATTTTACAACCTTGTATCTTGGTGCCACGTCTGCTTAATGAGTGTAGAGAATGCAACAAATGCTTAGGCTCGGCTTTCACAACCATCCTATGTGACAGTTACTCTCATTTTATAGTTAAGAATAATCTCTACTGCTTAATGAGTACAGTAACTCCTCAACATTATCAACAGGTTCTTGGAAACTGCAACTTTAAACAAAACGACATACAGTAAGTTCTCGAATAATGATGTTTCTTTCAATGTCTGTATAAAGTCGATTATTTGTGCAATTTCATGCCCTATGTTAGGATCAACATATGGGTGATTCTCTTAATGGTTCCCACCCTTGTTACACAATGGTTATAAGATGGCTGCTGAAGCATCCATGTTCATGGTAATAAGAGAAACTTCCACCTAATACTGTCTATTTCATGGTCTCACCTCCTTTAGTCTACTGTTTTTTTTTTTTTTTTTTTGATGGAGTCTTACTCTGTCACCCAGGCTGGAGTGCAGTGGCGTGAGCTCAGCTCACTGCAACCTCCACCTCCTGGGTTCAAGTGGTTCTCCTGCCTCAGCCTCCCAAGCAGCTGGGATTACAGCTGTGTGCCACCACGCCCGACTAATATTTATATTTTTAGTAGAGGCAGGATTTCACCATGTTGACCAGGCTGATCTCGAACTCCTGACCTCAAGTGATCTGCTCGCCTCGGCCTCCCAAAGTGCTGGGATTATAGGCGTGAGCCACCGTGCCCGGCCCTCCTTAGTCTACTCTTAAATGCTAGGGGTTTCCTCTGGCTCTGTCCTTGGTTATTTTCTGTTCTTGCCGCACACACACATACACACACTCCATGTGTGATCTCATCCCATGGCTTGTATGACCAGCCACACCATGCTAATGATTAGGCAGTCTCTGTCTCTGGCTTGATCCTCTTCTCTGAGCTCCAGCTCTTAATCTCTGCTTGAATATTCATGGGGCCCTTCAGAGGGAACATGATCAAAACAAGATTCTTTCTCTTTCCCTTATGACACCTGTCCTCTCATATTCTTAATTAATGACACTGCCATCATCTCATCCTCCTATGCTAGACCCTCCCAAGGTCTTCTTCAGACACCTCACTCCACCTCACCTTTACCCTCATCAATGTCTAACAGGTCATCAAATCCTGTCAGGTCTCCCTTAGATAGCGAGGTTCCTCTCTCTTCTCCCCACCGCTCTACTTTAGGTCAGGTCCTTACCAGCTTGTCTCTCCTCAGAAGCCTTCTCTCCCCTCCGCTTGGGGGGAGGCGCTCTGTGGGGGCAGTGACAGCAGAGTGGCCAAGTGTGAAGCTGGAGCCTGAGAGCCCAAGCTCTTATCCTGGTGTGCCACATGACCTTAGGCAAGTTGTTTAACCTCTTGTGCCTGAGTTTTCTCTTCTGAGAAATGGGGATAATAATATTACCTGCTTCTTCGGGCTATTATTGTGAAGAATAAATGAATTAATGCATCCAACGTATTTTGAAGATTGCCTGGCTCAAATCCTGTGTTATTGTGATTACCATTGAAAATCAGACATGTTTACAAAGTGCTTAGCCTAGTGCTGAGGTTTTAGTGAGTACTCAGCAAAGGTTAATACTATTATTAATATTTTTATCTGTGCCCTTTCTTCTACCTCTACATTCAAGGTCCTGTTGAAATGCTTCCAGCTGTAGTTTATAATTTATCTCTTAGCATATCTCCCTCACTAGACTGTGTACTTCCCCCAGGCAGAACACAGACCAGGTCTTAGCCATTGCTATATGCACAGCATTTAGTACATTTGTTAGATGAATAGGTAGGAATAGCAGCCAAGGCTTAGGTCCTGATGGGTGTAGGCACTCTTGATGGTTAATAAGCAAACTCCTTTTAATCTAATTCTGCCTTACTCTCAGGCCTCAAAGCTGATGTTCCTTCTCTGTGTTTTCATGGCACACTGTGCCTAATTTCTTTTATTGTAAAATGATTGCACTTTAAGGTGATTATCTGTAACTTGTTGCCTCCCTGAATAGATTGTCAATTCCTACAGGGCAGGAAGAATGTCCTATTCAACACTATATGCCCAGTGCACAGCACAGTAACTGACATATGATACTCAATTTATATCTGTTGAATAAATGCATGCATGAATTAATTCTTTCAGTGCTCTGAGATAGGTATTAATATTATTGTTCTTTTAACACTGGAGGAAATTCAGAATTAATGAGATAGAATACGTTCCCAAAAGCACAGGAAGACAGGTTGAAGATATACGAATATGAATACTGAATTCGTAAGCATATACATGTAGCTGCATGTGACAAAGTCCCAAAGGAATAGTGGCTTAAACAAGGTAGACATTGAGCAGGGCACAGTGGCTCAAGTCTGTAATCCCAGCACACTGGGAGGCCAAGGTGGGAGGATCGCTTTAACCCAGGAGTTCAAGACTGGCCTGGGCAACATGGCGAAGCCCCATCTCTACAAAAAATACAAAAATTAGCCAGGCATGGTGGTGCAAGCCTGTGATCCCAGCTACTTGGGAGGCTGAATTGGGAGGATCACTTGAGCCCGGAAGGTGGAGGTTGCAGTGAGCTGAGATCACATCATTGCACTCCAGCTTGGGTGACAGAAAGAGAGCCTGTCTCAAAAAAACAAAAACAAATAAGAAAAAACAAGGTAGACATTTACCTCTCGTGTAAAAGTCTGAGCTGGAATGGCAGCTCTGCTCCACAGAATCATCAGGGACCCTGCTACCTGCTCTTCTCTGGCTTTGCCATTCCTGTGGTGCTGTCCTGTTTGCATGGTCACCCCATGGCTGCAGTTCAGGCAATGGGGAAGAAGAATGAGGAAGAGGCAAGCATGCCTCTCTCCTTGCAGAACACAATCTGGAACTTGGAAAGTTCACCCTGACTTCTGCACACATGGCCATACTTAACTATAAGGGTGGCCGGGAACTGTCATACTTTATATTGGACAGTCACGAGCCCAGCTTCAAATTCCATTACTTTGAAGAAGGAAAGAAATAACAGTGGTAACAAGTGGTCTCTGCTACGGATATTAATGCTCCCCCTTTTCTAGGTAGAGAGAGGAGGATGGAAAGGAGAGGAAATGATATTATCATTGTTTTTCTTTTTTAAAATAGCTCAACCCTTTTTCAACATGTCAATCACCATTTTAAAAAGGGGAGGTAGGTTACTGCTCTAGATTAAAAGAAACATAAGAGCTAAACGACCAAATGTAATTGCCTTTTTTAATACCCTGATTTGAATAAAATGACCATAAAGAAGACAATTGGAGAATTTGAAAATAATAGCATTTCAAATGTGATAACCCACTGAATTATGATGTCATACTTTGAATGAGATAGTTTGGCTCTTTCTTTTTAGAGATGCATATTTAAATGTAGGGACAAAATGGCATGATATCTGGGCTTTGCTTTAAAATATTTCAGCAAGGCTAGGTTCTGTGGCTCACGCCTGTAATCCCAGCACTTCGGGAGGCCGAGGCAGGCGGATCATGAGGTCAGGAGATTGAGACCATCCTGGCTAACATGGTGAAACCCTGTCTCTACTAAAACAAATACAAAAAATTAGCCGGGCATGGTGGCACATGCCTGTAGTCTCTGCTACTCGGGAGGCTGAGGCAGGAGAATCGCTTGAACCCAGTAGGCGGAGGTTGCAGTGAGCCGAGATCGCACCCCTGCACTCCAGCCTGGCAACAGAGCGAGACTCCATTTCAATAAAATAAAATAAAATAAAAAATATTTCAGCAAGAGAAGGAGTGGGGATAGACAAAACAATATGACATAATTATTGAATTACCTTACTTTGAGATATATTAAAAATATTTCACAGTAAGAATTTTTTTTTTTTTTTTAATTAGCTCAACCTTGTTAATGGAGAGATTTCAGTCAAAAGATAGAGGTAATAAATCAAGGCTGTTTCTCTAAAGCTCCAGGTCCTTGCCGAGCTCAGGGAATGGAGGTAAGAATCAATATCTGTGTCCTTATGACTAAGCCTCTCACCAATGGCTCCCCTAGGGGCTTGGTTTCTTCTTTTAGGTTACAACAGCACTGACATTTTAGAAAAGAAAAATAGCCCCACGAAATACTTAACATGCTGGACTTGTTGCTGGCACACGCTAAGAGAGAATGGAGGAAACAATGGTTGCAGCCTGTGTCTCTCTAGAAGATAGTCTGTCCTTTTTTCCTTAGAATGTGAAAATCCTCTAAAACCCAGAAGAAAAAGAATACTGTCTGGAAAATTTGACCCACAGCAGGTCATAGCTGCTTTTTCTTCTTAAAGGGATAGCTAAATGTAATCAATGTGTATTTGTTTCTGGGGCCGCTCTGTGCTGTTTCACAATCAGCCAGGGTACAAGGGTGACATTTGCTGCCCCTCCATCTGTTTTCTTGTAGCTAAGACCAGGGCTTGAAAGTTTCAGGGCAAGCACAGCCATGAGGGAAACAATTTCCATGCTGAACAGATTACCTGTAAGTGTCTCTCAGCCTCAGCAGCAGGGCTGATTTTCTTCCTCCTGATTGCAATGTATTGGCTTTTAGAGGAAATTAGAACCAGGAAGTACTATATTATCTGTGAAAATGATAAAAGCAGTTTTTTCTGCCTGTGGCGCTAGAAATACAATAATGCAAAATGCTTGTAATGAATGAAATGAATGCAGTTGCTCATGCATAGAAACCCATATGCCCATGTAAAATCAGTGATGTGTATGCATATTAAGACATTATATTTATTTTGACAAACACTTTTTTTTTTTTTTTTTTTTTGAGATGGAGTCTCGCTCTGTAGCCCAGGCTGGAGTGCAGTGGTGCGATCTCGGGTCACTCAAGTTCTGCCTCCCGGGTTCACGCTATTCTCCTTTCTTAGCCTCTTGAGTAGCTAGGACTACAGGTGCCTGCCACCATGCCCGGCTACACTTTCTAAAAAAAATTTATTTACCTTTTAAGTTCAGGGGTACATATGCAGGTTTGTTACATAGGTGAACTTGTGTCATGCGGTTTTATTGTACAGATTATTTCATCACACAGGTATTAAGCCTAGTATCCAACAGTTATTTTCCTGATCCTCTCCCTCCTCGTATCCTCCTCCCTCCATTAGGCTCCAGTGTGTGTTATTCCCCTCTATGTGTCCACGTGTTCTCATCATTCAGCTCCCACTTATAAGTGAGAACATGCGGTATTTGGTTTTCTGTTACTGCATTAGTTTGCTAAGAACAATGGCCTCTAGCTCCATCCATGTCCCTGCAAAGGACATGATCTCATTCTGTTTTATGGCTGCATAGTATGTTCCATGGTGTATATGTACCACATTTTCTTTATCCAGTCTACTATTAAAGGGCATTTAGGTTGATTCCATGTCTTTCCTATTGTGAATAGTGCTGCAGTGAACATACGTGTGTGTATGTCTTTATAATAGAACAATTGATATTCCTTTGGGTATATACCCAGTGATGAGATTTCTGGGTTGAATGATATTTCTGTTTCTATGTCTTTGAGGAATCACCACGATGTCTTCCACAATGGTTGAACTAATTTACATTCTCACCAACAGTGTGTAAACATTTCTTTTTCTCTGCAACCTCACCAGCATCTGTTATGTTTTGACTTTTTACTAATAGCCATTCTGACTACTGTGAGATAGTATCGCATTGTAGTTATGATTTGCATTTCTCTAATGATCAGTGATGTTGAGTATGCTTATTGGCTGCATAGATGTCTTCTTTTGAAAAGTGTCTGTTCATGTCTTTTACTCACTTTTTAATGGGGTTGGACAAACACTTCTTGAATACTAATATGTTCTGAGTGTTGCCTGAAATACTGAGGAAGAAAACCCGATTCTTGTCCTCAGGGAGCTGAATGTGTGCACTTGGTTCTTATTCTTCAAAGGTCAGTGCCACAGAATATCATAAAATTCAAGTTTACCTTTTCCTTGAGGGACACTCTGTGCCTCCCCCATCCAGGTCTGCTAATTGCCATATATGACATCCCTTACTGGTGAGTGCATTGACAGGTGGTTCTGGCTAAGGTCAAAGAATCATCTGGAAGAAGATTTCCCCAAGCGTCTTTGACAGAAGGCCAGACCCGACAGCAGCTTCTTGAAGAAAGTGTTCCGTTGATCTAATACATACTATTCCCTTCTCTTTGAGATCCATGTGGCTTACTAGCACTTACATGTCATCCAGATTATCTACAATAAAGAAAAACATTCGACCTAGTGTTTCCCAGACTTACCTGACCTCTGAAGCCTTGCCCAAATAACTCTTTTATTTGTGTTTCATGGAACATCCTTTGGGCAATGTCAATTCAGAGGCATCTTGAACCACTGGAATTTTTGGTATGGTCCGAATTAAACCGAATAGGAATGTGCCCAAATAGGAACTACTTTTGTTACCTTCTTTGATTTTTGACTTGCTTAAGGCTAAAATCTAAGAGACTAAAAAGCTTATAAGATCTTTTTAATGAGTATCTTGTTATTTAGCTTTATTCAAGTTAAAAATCCGTGCTTAACTTACCTAAAGCTCTGTTTCAAAGTGAATTGAATGTTAGAGTTGAGAAACTTCAGGCAGGACCATTCACTGTATTGCATAATTCCTTGGGCAGCCTGTGAGGTGGCTCCCAGGCATATATTCATAATGTGAACAACGTTCCCTGGCTTTGTGTGACACAGACAACCTGAAGATTTCCTATACATCAGAAGGCTGTGACCATGAGTGAAAGGAAGCTGGTTAATCTACCTTTGAATCTCTATTGTGTAATACAGTGTCTGGTGCGTAGTAGGAACTTGATAAATGAATGAATAGATTAAGGTATAGTCTAGCTTCAGGTATCATGCTCATTCATTTTTTCTTCAGGGAAACCAAGAGGTTGATGGGGTTCAGGACACACTGAACCACAGAATATGGTACTTTGGCATATTGTATATTTTAAGCTGAAGGAATTTGGGAAACGGCAGGTGCAGGAAGAACTCTCTGACCTTTCCCTGAAGTGGCCATAAGAACCTCATGTGGGAGGTGCCCTTTCACAACTTGGAGGAAAGGAGCCCTTTTATCTCTGTGACAGAGGGATGCTGAGAAGAATCTGAATGAACAGGCCCTGCCAGGTTTGCCCCCGTTTACTATATGTAGCTCATACCTTTGTCCTATCACATTCTTCCATGACTGTCCTCTCCATCAGACCTAGAATGTCAATGTTCAGTTTTAAGCTGTTAAAAAAAAATCTTCAGACAAATTTAACAGAGTTTAATTGAGCAAAGAATAATTCACGAGTTGGGCAGCTCCCAGAACCAGAATGGTAAATAAAGCTAGTTTTAAAATTGTTGGTAAAATAGGCCAGGCACAGTGACTCATGCCTATAATCCCAGTACTTTGGGAGGCTGAAGTGGGCAGATCAGTTGAAGTCAGGATTTCAAGACCAGCCTGGCCAATGTGGTGAAACCCCATGTCTACTGAAAAAAAAAAAAAAAATAGGCATGGTGGTGCACACCTGTAATCCAAGCTACTAGGGAGGCTGAGGGGAGGAGAATCGCTTGAACCTGAGTGGAGGTTGCAGTCAGCCAAGATTGCACCACTGCACCAGCCTGGCTGACAGAATAAGACTCTGTCTCAAAAAAAAAAAAAAAAATTGGTAAAATAAAATAGGATATACGCATGATATGCATGGAGAAACCTTTAGGCCAAACTTAACATATGTAAGGAGCTAGTTTTAAGCTAAACTTGATATAACAATTTCCCCATTTTAGACATTGATGTCACTCTGTCGCCATCATAAGTGGACTTATTTGGTCTCAATTCCCTCTGGGTAATAACAGAACAGTAGATTTTGTAAGATGGGAACAAGGAAACAGAGCAATAGAAAAATCTAGTTAATACCAGGCTACTTCTGGTTACTTTTTTATAAGAGAGCAGAAAAAAACTTCCTTATTATGTTGAAATCTTCTGTTTTCAGAGAAAACAAAACTAGTCTGTTTTAGGATCTATCTGCTTTCTTAAAATTTCGATTTGATTATATGGCATTTAGCATGAGTGACTCCATTTTGTTTAGGTCTGCTTTGTCAGGCCTAATGCATGAACTCAGTTCAAAAGAATGGCCTGCCATAATTTTGTTTAACAATTCTCCCCTTTTGGTCAGGTTCTCACCTAGGTGCGGGTGTGACAGACTTAGGGCTTTAGCACTACTCTCAGTTACCATCATTTTGAGTTTCCAATCAACATGTCATTTATAGGTCACAGGGTCCATCCACAAGATCATGCATTTCTTTGAGTTTTTGCTGTCCCAGTCAAAAGAGACTATTTGGTATTCTATGGATGGCTGCATGGATACATATCAAACTTTTGAGAGAATACAGCATACCAGGGAGACTACCATTATGACTATCAGGAGGATAATAACAAGAGTTTGGAGTATCTCCTTAGCCAGGGTCATCATGAACCAAACCCACTAAAGTCAAGTAGATCAAAGAATGAGCCAGAAAAAAGTTTACTTTTTTTTTTTTTAAATTATACTTTAAGTTCTAGGGTACGTGTGCACAACGTGCAGGTTTGTTACATATGTATACATGTGCCATGTTGGTGTGCTGCACCCATTAACTCGTCATTTACAATAGGTATATCTCCTAATGCTATCCCACCCCACCCCTCCCCACAATAGGACCCAGTGTGTGATGTTCCCCTTCCTGTGTCTAAGTGATCTCATTGTTCAATTCCCACCTATGAGTGAGAACATGCGGTATTTGGTTTTCTGTTCTTGCGATAGTTTGCTGAGAATGATGGTTTCCAGCTGCATCCATGTCCCTACAAAGGACACGAACTCATCCTTTTTAAGGCTGCATAGTATTCCATGGAGTATATGTGCCACATTTTCTTAATCCAGTCTGTCACTGATGGACATTTGGGTTGATTCAAGTCTTTGCTATCGTGAATAGTGCTGCAATAAACATACGTGTGCATGTGTCTTTATAGCAGCATGATTTATAATCCTTTGGGTATATCCCCAGTAATGGGATGGCTGGGTCATATGGCATTTCTACTTCTAGATCCTTGAGGAATCACCACACTGTTTTCCACAATGGTTGAACTAGTTTACAGTCCCACCAACAGTGTAAAAGTGTTCCTATTTCTCCACATCCTCTCCAGCACCTGTTGTTTCCTGATTTCTTTTAATGATTGCCATTCCAACTGGTGTGAGATGGTATCTCATTGTGATTTTGATTTGCATTTCTCTGATGGCCAGTGATGATGAGCATTTTTTCATGTGTCTGTTGGCTGTATGAGTGTCTTCTTTTGAGAAGTGTCATCTGTTCATATCCTTTGCCCACTTTTTGATGGAGTTGTTTGTTTTTTTCTTGTAAATTTGTTTAAGTTCTTTGTAGGTTCTGGATATTAGCCCTTTGTCAGATGAGCAGATTGCAAAAATTTTCTTCCATTCTGTAGGTTGCCTGTTCCCTCTGATGATAGTTTCTTTTGCTGTACAGAAGCTCTTTAGTTTAATTAGATCCCATTTATCAATTTTGGCTTTTGTTGCTGTTGCTTTTGGTGTTTTAAGGTTTACTTGTTTCAATTAAGCAACTTGTTTGTTAATCTCCTATAACAGAGTCTGCATAATATCCAATATATTTCTCCTCCATGTACGACAGAAGTGCTGGCAACTACACAGATATTTCTCTGTTTGGCCAGTAGGTAATCTAGAGCAATTTTATTATCTACTACAACTTTAGCAAGAGAATTTAAAGAAATCTGTTGTGGAACCATCGCCTTTGCAGTGGAATCTGCTCTAGAGCATATTATGAGGGATACATTTCTAACCATTGCCTCATTTATATTTATTCCAAGCCATGGCAAAAAGGATCTAAAAATGATGCCCACTTAGAAGGAAGAAGATCTCCTGGAAGTGTTCTCTTCAACTTATTATATAGGTTAAGAGGAGTGGACCAATGTTCTGTCTCTGACTAATTATGAAACAACAAAAATACCATTCAAATTCCTAGCCCACATTGGTCCTTCATCTACCATCCATCAAGACATAAGGTTGCCCATGTATGAGGTTGGTTCTCAAGTCCTCCACAAATAAAAGTGTACCCCATGGGCATACATAAGGTCCCCTTTTCAGTTCGATTGCTCATAGGTGCAGAAGAAAGGAAAAATTAAGAGCGGTAAGAGTTTGATGATGGCAGAGAAATCTTGATCCGGGAAAGCTGGCCACATCTAAGATGCCATTGTTTCTGGAGATAAACTATTCGGATTTGTTTTACTGTAAGATTTCCAATGGGTATACAGTTCCCAGAGTCTGGAGGGGTCCTTCTAAGTTGTGAGATTACAGACCCAAGGTTTGAGGTCCTGAAGTTTTGCTGCAGTGTCGGTGGCAAGGGTGGTCGTTTTCTTATGTCATTTCCAGAAGACCCAATGTCTGGATTCTAGATTGTGAAAGATTTGTCCACAGTCAGTGGATGATGAAAAACTTCCTCTACCTGGTGAAAATACACTTTGGCATAATACGTTAAAGCCATGCAACATTTAGTTGTAATAGAGTTTAGGAGAGTGGGAGATACACGAGGTTCTATTATTAGGAGCAGAGGCCTTCCAGTGACTCTTTCATAAGTGGTCAACTTATCTTTTCCACTGGAGGTAAATCTGGTTGTCATCAATCTGCAATACCTTTGAACAAGGCAATCCAGTTCATTCATTAGCTTTGCCTAATTTTATTGTATCTGTATACCTTATTTAACTGTTTAACAACTTGTCCAGTGAAACAAGTACTTCAATCACTGAAGATTTCTCCAGGAATCCTTCATAAAGAAAACATTTCCTAATAACTTTTTAGCTACTGTTTAGCATTGGGAAATGCTTCCTGCATGGGAAAACTTCTATACAATTAGAAAACATGCACTGAAAATGGCAATTGAATGAAATTCCTCTATAAATGTTCATGTGGACCATCATGTAGCAGAAAGGTACCTGAAGGTGTTTGATTGTGTATCTTCTCAGGATTATGAGTTTATCAAACCATACATTGGTCATAAACCATTTTAGCTATTTAGAACAGTCATCACATCAATTTTTAAAAATATAATTTGGATCATCTTATCTCTTTCATGATGAGCCATAGAGTACAGAACTTTTAATAATAGAAGCTTTGAGAACTCAGGAAGGACCAGGTGGTCATGCAGGCTGTCCCTGAGTCCATACTCAACATTAGATTTATATCCCCTTAAATACCAATTTTATTTCTCCAATTCAGGTGCATAGCGCTCTTCATTAGATGGGTTATCATAGGTAATTTGACTTGGACCACAAAGTTCATTCAAATTGCATATCAAAACAATTTCAGTACCGGCTAATTGAGCATGAAAATCTGGCAAAGCATTTTCTTGGTGCTCAGTTAATTCTTTTCCTGTGTGAGTTAGGAGTTTTACAAACTAGTCAGTCATTAGAGTTTGAGGATTCTTACCCAGTTCGAATGATAAAATCCTAAAGTTATCAGAAACCTGTATTCAAGAGTGCTCGTCAGGGTCCTTTGTATATTTTTCATAAACCTCCTTGAAGACACACACTTTAGAATTTTACTTACTTACAAAGAGCTTTCAGAAAATGCATCAGAATTAAGGAATTAACTGTGGAAATAAGACTTAAAACAATATGGTTAAAAACACAATTGACAAGGAATTTGCTTATTTCTGTGGCCAACAATAATTTAACATAATAACCGTAATTATGACTGATAACATATACCATGTGTTTTTTGTTTGTTTGTTTGTTTTTAGAGAAAGAGAGAGATGCGGTCTTGTGATGTTGCCCAGGTTAGCCTCAAAACTCCTGGCCTCAAGTGATCCTCCCACCTTGGCCTCCCAAAGTGTAATAAAACATTGACCTAAATATAACTCAAATGTTAAACATCATTTCATATTTTATGTTAAACATCGTTTCTTATTTTACAATGCTTCCCATATAATTTGACGTATTAAATAAGTTGGTTTATTATCTCTTTTGGATGCTTTTCAGGCCCTTTGGAACATCCCAAAGTTAGTTAAGGTGAAAAAAAAAGACAATTTTAAAATTTGAAATTTGATTTTGGAAAGCCTATCAAGAATGTCAAGGGTTTAAAACAATCAAAATAGGATTAGAGGTCACTAGAGTAAAGTAATAGTCATTCATTTAGCCAAAGTTATAATTAAAAGATTTTTAAGAAGCAAACATCTTTACTCTTTTAAGAGGAAACTCAGTTTTCCAATCAAAAGATCTAAGAAAGACAATATAACACAGAATCTGTCTCTCCTTCTCTCCTTTTTTTATTTTTATTTTTGCAGTTTGCTTAAAAGGTGAACAAAAATCTTTTACTGTCTTGTTAATACTACACAAAAATCTTGTTCAAAAGAGAAAACCAAATTTTACTTTTGTGCTAGTGTATTATCAATACCAAAGCTAATTTAATAATGCTTTATAAAATTCATTCTATCTTAGTCAACTTTTGACCACACAAGATTTCCATAAACTTTTAATTACCTCTTACATTTTTCTTTGTATTCTTTCTTTTCATACCTTTCTATGTTCATTTAGTTTTATCTATATAATTTGTATTCCCTCAACAGGAGGCAACCTTTAAATAACTCCTAAACTAGACAAAATTTTTTCTCAAATGTACATTTTATGCCATTATATCTTTCATAATCAAAAACATATTTTGCTTTTTTTGTATACCTTGCATATAGAATTATTTCTTTTAGTTTAGTAGTTTTAATTACATATGTTAATTTGAATTTTAAATCTTAGTAACCTTAATTTCTAGTGAAAAGCTAGGAAGTAATTTCAAACTGTTTAATATGAGTATTTGTAGATGAAAATCATTTTATAATTCTTTAGAAAGATGTTTCCCCAATATTTCATTATTAACAGATCTAAATATATTTAGCTTTTCTATACCATTTAAAAATAAGATGCAAAAGTATATAAATTTAAACTTAGGTTTAATAAATAATGTTTCACTATTTTAGGTTACATAGAAATTACTCAGACATTTTATGATTATCTGTTACTTAATTTAACATGACCTTAAGATAAATTACTGAAAAGAATTTTGAAACTATGACACAGTTGCCATCCCTAATATCCTCCCCTGTTGGCCTGGGTATTTTGTTCCAAGTACCCACATGGCACTCAGGATGGCTGTGAAGGACAGGGCTCATCTGGATCCTAAATGTATATACCAAGTATAGAGCTCCAGACAGAGGACAGAGCTGTGTATAGGATGCCTGGAGGATTCGACTCCTCTCAGCATGGACAGGAGGCACAGCTGTGTCAGGGAGGATGGAGCCATATTGGGTTTAGCTCTCCCTTGCCCATGTGCTGTGGCCACATATATGAACCCCGGCTTCACCACAGCTGTCTAGACCCCAGAATTGAATTGGAGGACACTCAGGATTTTGCTGGGACTATCTAGGATCCAGAAGGCATGAATCATTTTTCTGTTTCTGCACTCCCACCCTGCAGCTTTCCAGGAGGCACAGATTAGGTCCCCATCTCTCTGTGGCTCTGACACATTTTTTGAGCTCCTTTTATTCTAGGAGCCATAGACCTCTCTGCCCTCCTCCTCCTCTTCCACCCAGCCTGGGCTGTCTCTTTGTGATCCGGAGGACAGCCTTCTCCCTTCATATTCTCTAGGACAAATTGGTTATCCTGGAGAAATTTTAGGGTGATTCTGGCTTCAGTCCTGCCAAATTCTTGCCTAGAGGCAACTAGCATAGAGCTGACTACCTACTGTCAAGATATAGAGAATGTCAAGATATAGAGAAGTTATATGTGATAGATTAAAACATCAAAATTGCACCCCAGTTGCACAAGAATTGAGGTATGAGCAAAAAGAGAATGTCCTTTATTTTAAAAAAAAGTTAACACACAACAATAAAAAAGCAGCTGCTGTCTCCTCTCTCACATGGAAGTAAACTCTGCTTGCCCCAGACACTCTGTGGTGATATTGCCTTTGGATGCGTAGCATGAATAACTGGCTCATTCAGCATTTCTTCCCCACCACTTCCTTTCTTCATCCTCATGAGGGTCATTTTCCCTCTTGTTGCTTTTTTTTTTTCCTGCCATTCATTGCTTATAAACCAGTGTGCTTCATCTCAAGCCATCTAATTCTCACACGAACACACACATCGTACCCAGGTTCTTTTCTGCCTCTAAACTATACCACAAAAATTATCTTTCTCTGGACTTGTCATGAACTTAAAAGTGGCCCTAATTATAAATGATGGGCATAAGGACGCTCTAATGACATACTTCGAGCTAGGAAAAAGAGAGCCATTTAGTGTGTGGGGAAAATGAAGATATTAGACTAACAGAGCCATCACTTGCAAAGTCCTCCAAAGTCCTCAGAAGCCTCCTTCAGAATCTTTGGAAAAGTTTCTCTTCTGCCTCTCCATCTTTCTCTGATTGCACCAGTCCCTCCTCAAGTAGCATTATATAAGATAAGTAAATTCAAGTACCCATACCATTTTATCTCTGGGAAGGACTTTAGAGATATTTTATGCTGAGCAAACTAAGACTCAGAGAAGCAAAGTTACTTGCGAAAGATGACATGGCTAGCTGATGTTAGAGGATTTGTACAAGGCCTCCTTCCTCTGCACTGACTGCTCATTCTATGATTTCATGTTTTCTTCTTATACTTGGATGCTTAATTGTTGAGTCTGATTTAATTATACTGGCGGCTAATAGAATGCATCCATTCATTCAGTTAAGATTAACTGAGCCTCTACAATGTACTAGACACTGTTTTAGGCATTGGAGGTTCAGAGGTGAACAGGGTAGACACAGCGTCTGCTCTTGCTGAGCTGACATACTTTTGGGAAAAACACAAAGAAAAACAACTAATCAATGCAGTGTATACCATGAAAATTGACAGATTGATAATGGGAATACTCAATAGTACTTACTGACGGCAAACCTCTCAAGTAAGTGAAATTTACTTGGCAGTATTTTAGCCAGATTTAGGGTTAAAAGTTGTTTGTGGGCTACTCTAAGGACAATACAAAAATGTATTCTGAGTTGCAAAGAAGAAACTTAGAAAATGTTGGGACACAGTTTATTTTATAAGGTAAAAATGAAGCTCGTTTCCTGATATATTCCCTATGAGGATTTGACCATAGGCATGACACAGAAAGAAGAGTCAATAATGTAGACCATAACCTGAAATTCTCAAGAGAATATACTGTCAACATTCCCTCAGGTGTCTATACACACAGACACAGACTAGCAACATAGATAAAATTCAAAAAGTATTTTAAAAAATCAATACATGAAGAAATTTCCATAAAACTTCAAATATGAATAGGTAAAAGAACAATGAGAGAAATATTTACCCTATCGTTTTACTAAAAAGGCAAGACTGGGCTATACACAGTGGCTCGTGCCTGTAGTCCCAGCACTTTGGGAAGCCAAGGTGGGAGGATCACTTGAGCCTAGGAGTTTGAGACCAGTCTAGGAAATATAGCAAGACCCCAACACCATAAAAAAATAAAAATAGGCCTGGCGCGGTTGCTCATGCCTATAATCCCAACACTTTGGGAGGCCATGGCGGGTGGGTCACTTGAGGTCGGGAGTTCAATACCAGCCTGACCAACATGGAGAAACCCCATCTCTACTAAAAATACAAAATTAGCCGAGCTTGGTGGTGCATGCCAGTAATCCCAGCTACTGGGGAGGCTGAGGCAGGAGAACCGCTTGAACCCAGGAGGTGGAAGTTGCCGTGAGTCGAGATCGTGCCATTGTACTCCAGCCTGTGCAACAAGAGTGAAACTCTATCATAAAATAAAATAAAATAAATAAAATAAAATAAAATAAAATAAAATAAAATAAAATAAAATGAAAATAATGCAGGTGTAGTGGTGTGCCTGTAGTCCCAGTTACTCATAGGCTGAGATGGGAGGACTGCTTAGCACAGGAGTTCAAGGCTGCTGTGAGCTATGATCATGCCATTTCATTCCAGCCTAGAGGACAGAGCAAGACGCTGTCTCAAAAAAGAAAGGAAGAAAGAAAGACAGAAAGCAAGCAAGCAAGCAAGAAAGAAAGAGAGAAAGAAAGAAAGGAAGAAAGGGAGGGAGGGAAGGAGAGAAGGAAGAAAGGAAGGAAGGGGAAAAAGCAATTGTTTACAGTGGACTATTTTCAGTTCATTGCAAGTATATAGAAATACAAGTTATTTTTGTATATTAATTTGTATCCCAAAAACTTGCTGAACTTGCTGATTAGTTCTAGTGGTTTTTTAGTGAATTCCTTAGAATTTCATTAAATTCCTTAGGCAGTGCCAGTGCAGTATTGAATAGAAGAGGTGCAAGCAGGTATCTTTGTATTTTTCCTGATCTTAGAGAGAAAACACGTAGTCTTTCACTGTAAGTATGTTAGTAGGTGTGAGTTTTTTGTAGTTCCTCTTTATCAGGGTGAGAAAATTATCTTCTATACATACATTGTTGAATGTTCCTATTATAAAGGAATGTTAAATTTTGTCAAGTCCTTTTTCTGTATCTATAGAGATGATCATATGGTTTTATGTTTTATTCTATTGAGATGATGTATTAATTGATTTTCAAATATTAAACTAACCATGCATTCCTGGGATAAATCATACTTGATCATGTTGTTTACTTATTTTTGCATATTGCTGGATTAGGTATGCTGGTATTTTGTTGAGAATATTTTACATCTATATTCATAAACATTGGTCCATAGTTTTCCACTGATGTCTTTGTCTGATTTTGGTGTCAAGTTAATACTGACCTTATTGAATGACTTGAAGGTTTTTGTTTTTTTTTTTTTGGAAAATTTGTGAAGAATTGATATTAATTCTCTGAGCATTTGGTAGACTTCAACAGTTAAGCAATCTCTACCTGGACTTTTTTGTGGGTAACTATGATTAATAATTTAATCTTTTCACTTGTTATAATCTCTTCAGATTGTCTATTTCTTCTAAATTCAGATTCAATAGTTTATATTTTCTAGGAATTTATCAATTTCACCTGTCATCTAATTTATTGGCATAATATTTTTCAGAGCATTTTATAATCCTTTTTATTTCTGTAATGTTGGCAATAAAGTTATCACTTTTATTGCTGATTCTAGTAATTTTTTTTTTCTTTTTCTTTTTTTTTTTTTGAGACGGAGTCTCGCTCTGTCGCCCAGGCTGGAGTGCAGTGGCCAGATCTCAGCTCACTGCAAGCTCCGCCTCCTGGGTTTACGCCATTCTCCTGCCTCAGCCTCCCGAGTAGCTGGGACTACAGGCGCCCGCCACTTCGCCCGGCTAGTTTTTTGTATTTTTTTTAAGTAGAGACGGGGTTTCACCGTGTTAGCCAGGATGGTCGCGATCTCCTGACCTCGTGATCCGCCCGTCTCGGCCTCCCAAAGTGCTGGGATTACAGGCTTGAGCCACCGCGCCCGGCCTGATTCTAGTAATTTTAACCTTCACTCACGTTTTCTTGGTCAGACTAGCTCAAGGTTTTTCTATTTTGTTGATCTTTTCAAAGAACCAACTTTTTGTTTTATTTACTTTATTGTTTTTCCGTCATCTGTTTCATTAATGCCCACTCTTATCTTTATAATTTTCTTTCTTTTGCTTGCTTTGGGTTTAGTGTTCCCTTTTTTCCCACCTATGTCTTAAGGTGGGAGGATAGGTTATTGATTGGAGATCTTCTTTCCTGATATGGGCATTTATAAATATAAGTTTCCCTCTAGGCATGACTTTAGCTGCATCCCATAAATTTTGATATGTTGTCTCTTCATTTTATAACCACTTTATCTCCAAGTGTTTTCCAATTTTCCTTTTGATTTCTTCTTTGACCCATTTATTAATTTCTACATTTTAATTTTTTTCCCAGATTGCTGTTTTCCTTCCTTCCTTCCTTCCTTCCTTCCTTCCTTCCTTCCTTTTTTTTTTTTTTAACATGGCACGATCTCAACTCACTGCAACCTCTGCCTCCCAGGTTCAAGTGATTCTCTTGCCTCAGCCTCCCAAGTAGCTGGGATTACAGGAACCTGCCACCTCGCCCAGCTAAGTTTTGTATTTTTAGTAGAGATGGAGTTTCACCACATTGGCCTGAGATCTTGAACTCCTGATCTCAGGTGATCTGCTCGCCTCAGCCTCCTAAAGTGCTGGGATTACAGGTGTGAGCCACTGTGCCCTGCTGCTGTTGTTGATTTCTAATTTCATTCCACTGTATTCAAATAATATATTTTCTATTACATCTATCCTTTAAAATTTATTGAGGTTTGTATGGTCTAGTGTATGGTCTAGTATATCCTGGAAAATATTCTATGTGTACTGAAGAAAGTGTATATTCTGCTTTTGTTGGAAGTGTTCTATCAGTGTCTGCTTGTAGTTAGTTTATAGTGTTGTTTGACTCTGTATTTTCTTATCGATCTCTGTCTACTTTTTCTGTTCAGTATTTCAAGTGGAGTATTGAAATTTTCAACAATTGTTGAAATGTCTGTTTCTCCCTTTATTTCTGCAATGTTTTACTTCACGTATTTTGGTGCTCTGTTACTAGGTGCATATGTGTTTATAATTATTTTGTATTTCTGATGTATCAACTCTTTTCTCACTGAAAAAGGTCTCTTTTTTCTCTAATAATAATTTTTACCATCTGTCTTGTCTGATATTAGTATAGTCACTTCAGCTTTATTATGGTTGATGTTTGCATAATGTCCTTTTTCATCCTTTTGCTTTCAACCTATTTGTGTATTTGATTCTAAACTGTTTCCTGTGAACAATATATAGTTAAAATACTTTTTAAAATCCAATCTGACAATCTCTTCCCTTTGAATGGATTGTTTTGTCTATTTACATTGATATGGTTGGATTTACATCTGCCATTTTACTTTTTGTTTTATGTGGGTTTTTTGTACTAAGTGAATATTTTTTAATGTAGCATGTAAATTTCTTTAATGATTTGTTTTACCTTACAACCTCCGCCTCCCAGGTTCAAGCAATTCTCGTGCCTCGGCCTCCAGAGTAGCTGGAATTACAGGTGCACAACACCACGCCCAGCTGATTTTTGTGTTTTTAGTGGAGATAGGGTTTTACCATGTTGGTCAGGCTGGTCTCCAACTCCTGACCTTAAGTGATCCTCCCACCTTAGCCTCCCAAAGTGCTGAGATTATAGGCATGAGCCACCACACCCAGCCTGTTTTACCTTGTTCAAATTTATTTCTTAGTGGTTGCTCTAGGACTTAACATATATTATCTTATCAGAATCAGCTTCAGGTTCATACTAACAATTTCAGTGAGATACGGATGTTACTCCTATCTAGCTCTATTCTCCTTTCTCCCTTTTTGGGGCATTATTTTTATACATATTACATCTATATATTGTAATAATTATTACTTTATATAACTTTATCTTTTAAAGAAGATAAGGTAGGAAAACTGTTGAATATTTATAGCTTTTGTTATATCAACCTTCTTATTTATCATTTCTGGCTCTCTTAATTTCTTCTTGTAGATGGAAGTTATCATCTGAAGTAATTTACTTAGCTCAGTGAGCTTAATGGAAACCTTCAGAAAAGTTGTAGAACATAAAATGTACAATATATGAGCACTTAGAAAATAAACTAACATTTGTGGAACATCATTTACATTATAGATTGTACTAGGGGCTTTATATAGTCATGCTGCATAGCAACATTTTGGTCAAGGACAGACCACATACACAATGGTGATCCCATAAGGTTATAATGAAACTGAAAAATTTATTTCACCTAGTGACACTGTAGCTGTTGTAATGTCACAGTTCAATGTATTACTTACATGTTTGTAGTGATGCTGGTGTAAACAGATCAGATCTACTGTGGTTCCAGTCATATCAAAGTATAGCACATACAATTATGTATAGTACATAGTACTTGATAATGATAATGACTGTGTTACTGGTTTATATATTTTCTATACTATACTTTTTAATCATTATTTTAGAGTATACTCCTTCTACTTGTATATAAAAAAGTTAACTGTAAAGCAACCTCAGGGTGGTCCTTCCAGAAGAAGGCCTTGTTATCATAGGAGATGACAGCTCCATGCATGTTATTCCCCCGAAGACCTTCCAGTGGGACAAAATGTGGAGGGGGAAGACAGAGATTTTGATGATCCTGACCTTATGTAGTCCTAGGCTAATATGTGTGTTTGTGTCTTCATTTTTAACAAAAAACTTCAAAAAGTTAAAAGATTTTTTTAAATAAAAAGCTTATAAAGATATAAAGAAAGATAATATTTATGTATAGTTGTACAATGGGTCTTAAAATAAATGTTATTACGAGTCAAAAAGTTTAAAAAATTAAAAGTTTATAAAGTAGAAAGTTATAGTAAGCTAAAGTTAATTATTGAAGACATAGATTTTAAAAATAAATTTAGTGTAGACTAAGTATACAGTGTTTATAAATTCAGCAGTAGTGTCCAGTGATGTCCTAGACCTTCACATCCACCCACAGACTCACCCAGAGCAACTTCGAGTCCTGCAAGATCCATTCATGGTAAATGCCCTACACAGTTATATCATTTTTTGTCTTTTGTACTGTATTTTTACTGTATCTTTTCTGTTTAGATACACCAATATTTGCCATTGTGTTATAACTGCTTACAGTATTCAGTACAGTAATATTCTGTGTAGGTTTATGGCCTAGGAGCAAAAGGCTGCACCATATAAGCGAGGTGTAGAGTAGACTACACCATCTAGGTTTATGTAAGTACACCCTGTGATGTTCGCACAGTGACAAAATCACCTCACGATGCATTTCTTAGAATTCATCCCCATTGTTAAGTGATGCATGTCTGCATATGTTTAGCGTGTAATCCTCAAAGTACTTCTAAATGGCTAACTTTAACTTCTGCTAGTTAGCCATTTAAGATATGAGGAAACTAAAACTTTAAGAGTTGATGCAGCTCTTTTCTGATCATCTGTATTGTTACACTTTACCAAATATGTTTTAATTTCTCTCACTTCTGTGAACCAGCATGTGCTGATTCTTCCATCTGGAACTTGCTTCGCTGCTGCAGTCAAACTCCTGTTGTCCTTCAGAATGGAGCTCAACTGCCACTCCCTGGAGAAGCATTCCTTGATCTTTCAGTCCATGTGGAAAATTGTTAATTGTCTGTAATATTTAGGTCAAGAGAAATATGGAAAGTAAAACTGCATTCAAAGTAGCTGCTCAATAAAAATTTGTGGAACCAATGGCACATATCATATATTTAAAGTGTTGGCTCAACTGTGTAGTTGTTAAGACTCTCTGGGTTGGAAGTGATAGAAATGGAACTCAAACTTGCTTAAGCAAAAAAGGAGAGATTGTTGGATCTTAAACTCAAAAGGTCAGGGGTAGCTGGCTTTGTATGGCCACATTTTGGTTCTCAAATGATACATAGTTAGTTAAACCTACCTGGAGGCAGATTTCAGCTCAATATAATGATGAATTATTTTTAACCATTAGAGAGTCTTACCAATGAGAAGTATGTGATTGTAATAGCAATAGTTTTATTTTTGTTTTAGTTTGAAGTCCCCCAGAAGCTGACCCTGAGATGAGGATTTGGGTGCCAATACAGTAGTCTCTTCTATCCATGGGTTCACTTTCCACAGCTTCAGTTAACAGGTTAACTGTGGTCCATAAATATTGAGGAGAAAATTCCAGAAATAAACAATCCCAAATTTTAAATCTCACACTGTCCTGTAATGTAAATGAGCCCTCAGTCCAGCATATCAACACTGTATACACTACCTCCCCTTAGTCACTTAGGAGTCAGCTTGGTTATCAGATTGACTTTCTCAGTATTGCAGTGTTTGTATTCAGGTTACCCTTATTTTACTTACTAATGGCCCCAAAGCACAAGAGTTGTGATGATGGCATATTGTTATAATTGTTTTATTTTATTAGAGGTAATTGTTGTTAATCTCTTATTGTGCCTAATTGTAGATATGTCTGTATAGGAAAAAATACAGTATATATAGTGTTTGGTACTATTTGCAGTTTCAGGCATCCACTGGGGGTCTCAGAACATATCTCTATAAGGAGGACTACTGTAGTTTAGGAGGTAAAGAGGGATCATGGGGAGAAGCATGAAGAAGAGTGACAGAGAAGCAACACAGCCAAGAAAGGGCACTTCACAAGCCAGCCATCGGTGTGGAGGACTGGTGCTTAGTCCCAGTGGAGAACCTCTGGGAACAGTGTAAACCATACAGCTCAAAGCCATCCCACTCAGGTGTCAAGGGAGCAGGGTCTTTACATACTGGCCCTTATAGTTAGTTGCCAAAGGCTGCTCCTGGGGAGCATTTGTTCCCTGGCATTTCAGGCCTGCCTTCTTGGTGGGAAAGCAGGCTGCAGCAGGAGGAGAAAGGCAAGGAAGTGCAGATGCTGGTGGTTGGGAGTTGGGTTGGAGTGCACTGAAATGGTAGGGGTGAGGAGATCTAGCTGAGGGGAGGCACTGACAGCACCTACTGTGCATTTGTTGAGCACTTTATGATGTGCCAGGTGCTCGGCACACATTATCCTGTTGGTTTCTCAGTGCAACCCAATCATGTAAATATTATTTTACTCATGTTATGCATGAAGAAACCAAGGCTCCCGGAAGAGACATAACTTATGGTGCAGCTAAAATGAGGCAAGGTTCAAGGTCAAACCCAAGTTTGCCTCATTCTGTATTACATGATTATTCTATAATGCCATTGTTGTAGTCAGGGTTCTCCAGAGAGACACACTGATAGGATATATACAGAGATAATATGAAAAGGAATCTGTGATGTTCCCCTTCCTGTGTCCAAGTGTTGTCATTGTTCAATTCCCACCTATGAGTGAGAACATGAGTTGTTTGGTTTTTTTGTCCTTGCGATAGTTTGCTGAGAATGGATTCCAGCTTCATCCATGTCCCTACAATGGACAGGAACTCATCCTTTTTTATGGCTGCATAGTATTCCATGGTGTATATGTGCCACATTTTCTTAATCCAGTTTATCATTGATGGACATTTGGGTTGGTTCCAAGTCTTTGCTATTGTGAATAGTGCCACAATAAACATACATTTGCATGTGTCTTTATAGCAGCATGATTTATAATCCTTTGGGTATATACCCAGTAATGGGATGGCTGGGTCAAATGGTATTTCTAGTTCTAGATCCTTGAGGAATCGCCACACTGTCTTCCACAATGGTTGAACTAGTTTACAGTCCCACCAACAGTATAAAAGTGATCCTATTTCGCCACATCCTCTCCAGCACCTGTTGTTTCCTGACTTTTTAATGATCGCCATTCTAACTGGTGTGAGATAGTATCTCATTGTGGTTTTGATTTGCATTTCTCTGATGGCCAGTGATGATGAGCATTTTTTTTTTTTTACACACTGGGGCCTGTCATGGGGTGTGGGAAGGGGGAAGGGACAGCATTAGGAGATATACCTAATGTAAATGATGAGTTAATGGGTGCAGCACACCAACATGGCACATGTATACATATGTAACAAACCTGCACGCTGTGCACATATACCCTAGAACATAAACTATAATAATAAAAAAAAAAGAAAAGGAATCTGTTACGGGAATTGACTCACTTGATTACAGAGGCTGAGAAATCCCATGATAGACTGTCTGCAAACTGGAAAACCAGAACAGCTGGTACCGGGGTTCAGTCCAGACTGAAGAGCTCAATCAGGGAAGTTGATGGTGTAATCGTTAATGAGATATTGAAGAGCGTGGGGTTGGGGGCTGTGGGGGGGTGGTGTGAATCCTTGAGTCCAAAGGCCAGACAACTTGGAGTTGTGATGCCCAAGGGCAGGAAAAAAAAGGGCATCCTTTCTCCGAGAGAGAGAAAGAATTCACTCTTCTCCTGCTTTTTTGTACTGTCTGGGTCCCCAGATGATTGGATGGTGCCTGCCCACATTGAGGATGGCTCTTTCCCATTAAGTCCACCGACTCACAAGCCAATCTCTAGAAACACCCTCAGAGACCCACCTGGAGCTGTCCAATCATTCTAGTCAAAAGCAAAACCACCTGGGCTTCCCTTTCGGCGGAAGAGGGAAAGAATCAGTCCCTGCTGAAACACTGAGAATAATGAACACCTCACCAGCTATCCGTGTATCCCCTAATCCATTCAGGTTGACACCACAAATCAACCATCACTGCCACCCTTCCTGCCTCTTAAGCTGCTGATGCTAAGCTGAGAGTACATAACAAACCAGCAGGAGTGTTCTAGAGGGTTCGGGGTTTGGAGATATGAATTCAACCCCGCCCCGCCCCGCCCCGCCAACCACCAACATTAAGCAGCCACAAAAGAGTGGCATGAAGGCAGAATGTGGGCAGAAGCTGGGGAGACAAACTTCGTCCTTTGCTGAAGTACCAGAGAGGGTGGCAGAAAGAAGTGTGGCCATGTTTGTGAGCTGATTATAGGTTTCAGATCCCGGGGTCTGAGTCCAGCCCATGCTAAAGTCCGAGGGAGTGGGTGGATGGGCAGAAAGAACACTTGAGGGGCTGTAGGCAGGTGAAATGTAGTTTTATTCAGCAGCTTTCTCATCAACAGTTTTCTCACTAGCAGCTTACTCTCACATTGTTTGCCCTGTCTCGGCTGCTTGAGCCGGCCACCCCCACGCACAGCTGCGCGGCCGGCTCTCCCCTGCCTTCAGGATCAGCAGCTTAACTCTTTCTCTCTCTGGGCATGAGCAAGCCGAGCTGTGCCCTGTTTCCCTCCTGTCCATCTGCAAGGCGCACAGCTTTGGTTCTCTCTCTTACTCTGGGTGTCAGCGCACCTGTCGTGTTAAGCCATGTTGAGCTGGGCCAAGCCCCAAAAGCCCCACACACAGTGTCAGCAGGACAGTTATACCTTTTACAGACAATAGTGATATAGGGCCAAGGGATGGCCTTCCCGTGTTATGGCTACATGGCTGTGGTAACAAGTGGAGTTATATGCCTGTGCTCTAAACTCGGTAAGTCACGCAGGATGTCAACATCCTACCTCGGCCTGTCCTTGACCAAAGCACAGCCATGTTCCTTGCAAAAGGTATGTACGCCTGCTTTAGGGCTGTTGGATGTCATGTCCCAGAGGAACTTTTTTCTGAGATTGTGTTTATGGAGCCCGAGAAGGACAAGGAGGAAAGTCTGGGCTTTAGCAAGACAGGAGTGAAGGAGCAATCCCCCTGGAGAAGGGCTAAGTCCCGGAGGCCGCTTAGGGAATGGGGTGGAACATCGTGCCTGCCTAGCTTATCAAGGCCCCAAATGAGAAGGGATAGCTATTGTCAAGGGACCACGTTTCTAGGTTTCCCTGGACACACATTCTTGGCAACAGTTTGTTGGGCATAAAGAAGACCAGCTTCAGACAAAACTACGCTTCCATCTGAGCTTAGTTGTTTACAGCTGCACTAGGTTGAAAGCATCTGCCTTGAAACCTGCGGATGTGACCTTATTTGGAAATAGGGTCCTTACAGGTGCATCAAATTAAGACGAGGTCATACAGGATTAGGGTGTACCCTGATCCAATGACCAGTGTCCTTAGAAACGAGGGAAATTGGGACACAGAGATGGTGCTGGGGTGGGGGGCTGACCATGTGAAGACAGAGGCAGAGGTTGGAGTTATGCCACTAGAACCAGGATACACCCAGGATTGCTAGCAACCGTGGACAGTTAGAAGGGGCAAGGAAGGATTCTTCCCTGGATGCTTCAGAGAGGATGGCCCTTCTGACACCTTGATTTTAGACTTATAGCCTCCGGAACTGTGAGAATAAATTTGAATTGTTTTCAGTAGCCCAGTTTGTGGTACTGTTTGTTTGTTTTATTTTTCCTGATTGAAACTAATATACTATGTGATGAAAATTTCTCTGAGCCTCAGTTTCTTCCTGTTCAAACTAGAGATAAAAGTGGACACCTGTAATAGGGTTCTCTAAAGCCCCTGGTTCAATAAACATGAGTTCCCTTCAAGGAGATGCAGAGGGAAGGGGTGCCTCACTGTGAGTAGCACTGCCTCACTGTGCTACTCTCAGGGCTGTGTGAACAGCCAGCAGCTCCTGAGAAAATTAGCCGTGGTCTGCTGATGTGAACATTTTTCTCTTTTCACTGCTGTGGCTCTCTTCTGGCTCTTTCTTTCCAGAGAAAGCTGTCTGGGGTCCCAAATTGCTCCTGGAAGCCAGACCAGTTTTAGCTGGTGCTAAATGGATTGCTGCCCATAGGAGTGCTGCTGTCTGATGTCAGAGACGGCTGGGCACTAATTAAGGGGTCACTGTGTTTACAGGAAGAGGGGGAAATGAATGTGAAGACTGCAGTGCTTCATTGCTGTTTTAATAGGGCAGAGGCCAACTATGACGCCTTTTGTCTGAGAGGGTGGCAGTTCGGGCTGCTCAGAGCCACTCAGGTCCCTCAGGTGGCTGTGGCAAGCAAGGCCTGAGGCCCAAGAGGGGTGGTCTCTCTCACTTGCTCTGTTCCCTCAGCCCCTGGTCTTCTCTCCACTTATACTTTGTTACAGGAGCAGGAAAAATGAAGTGGGGGAAAGTCTGGCTAGTTAAATAGATACATTTATAAAGAAGCCACGTTTCCAATCTTTAGCCTGGCTGCTCCTGATCCCCTGCAATCCTGCTGTTGATATTTGGAACTAATAAATCAGTTTTTCTAAATAGGTCCTAAGAGGCTGCTTGGATTTTGCAGGGACAGGAAATTAAAAAGCCACGGAGGTGAGGCAGGGTGGGCTATCTACCTGCTCTCCCACACTGTCCCCTTGCCAGACAGCGCCTGTGATAGGAGAAAGCAAATGAAGGGGCAGAGGAGAAAGCTTGAGCAGATATTTGGCATTCACATCATTGCCAGAGATCCAGGCCGGCCCCATCCAGGACTGACAACTGTGACACAGGAACTGATTGGCCAGAGTTCCTAGTTTAAAGTTGGCTGCAAATCAGAATCTAATTTCTTTCTGCCAGACTCTCAGCCAGGAGCTTAATTAACTAGAAGGGTCAAAAGGACTGAACTTCCACATTGTAATCCTGGCCTATAGCTCCTAACTCTGGAAGTCTTTGGGGTACTTCAACCCTGGATATCTAACAAAAAGCTTCAGGTTCAAAGGGACATGGGACAAGGAGGACTGGGAGGCATGCTGGGGTGTGGGAGGTGGCACCCCCAGGGAAAAGCAGCTGCCAGCAGGACACAGTCCTTGTAAAGGGCTCTGACTAGAAAAGCAACCTGGTGGCCCATTTACATTCAACTGAAATCAAACTAAAAAATTAATTGCAGCAAGGTTTCCAAAAATGTTTCTTCTTTTTTCCATGAAGGAGGACTGAAAGCCCAGCAAGAATTAAAATGGTATCTCTTATAGCTACCACTTATTAAGTGCTCTTCACACCTGCAAGTCTGCATACATTTTGTATATTCCTTACAAGAATCCTGCAATGTATATGTGATTATTCCTATTGGATAGATGAGGAAACTGAGCTCAAAGATGGTAATTAAGGTGCTCAAGAGCACACGATAAGTATCTGGAAGAGCGTGGAATCAAATGTAATCTTTTTCTGTGACCCCTATGCTTTCTGCTCTCTCAGTGTTCTAGTTATCTATTGCTGCGTAATAAGCCACCCACAAAGTCCATGGAGTAAGTCAACAACCATTTTATTATGTTCATGCTTCTGTTGGGAAGGATTTAGGCAGTGCACTCATCTCTGCTTCATAATGACTGGAGCCTTAGCTGGGGTGACCCCAAGAATTAGAGATAGCTAGGTCAACTAGGGCTGTCTGTCAAGGGCTTCAGTTATAACTTTCTGCTGGGTTCCTGCATTTTTCCTCACATTGCACTACTGATGTCCAAAATGGTCTCCTCACATATCAGGTGCTTGGATTTAAATGGCTGAAACAGCATCTCTTTCTCTGTCTACCAAGCCTTTCCACGTGGCTAGCTTGGGCTTCCACATATCATGAGGGTCTTAGGATAGTCAGACTTTTTACATGGTGACTGACTTTCCCCAGACCAACAAAAAGAGAAATTAGAAGCTGCCAGTTTCTTAAGTACTGACACCAGCAACAGGCACAGTATCACTTTTGCTATATGACATTGAACAAATGAGCCAGAGATCCTGTCAGAGTCACAGCTTCTCAGACTCACAGCCACAGAGGCTGTCAGATTCCCTTAGACGCATTGTGAACATCACCTCTACTCTTTACCAGGCACCCTGCAATGAAGGAGCTTTTCATTCAAATTATAGTGTTTTGCCGATAATGATAATGACTCAATTTTGTCTCGCTTTTTAGATTTACAAAGAGCTTCCGGCTATTTCTCTGATTTGAGCTTCACAAGAGGTCTTTAAGACAAGCAGAACAGATTGTACTACCCTCACTTTAAGGGAACCAAGTTTCAAACAGCAAAAAGGCCCACCAGGTTATATGGAGGGTAAACTCCCAGCCCACCTGACTCCATGAAACTCGGCCAGCTGCAGTTAAGAGCTCTCTGCTGTACCCCTGCACTGCTAATGTGCTCTAATTTGCTATATATTATTATTCTGCAGCTTTTAGGAAAATACATTTCCAGAGGACTTTCAAATTAATACTCTGTTAATAAACCATAGGTCTAGAAATAACTTTATTTCACTGATTTTAATGATGAAGAAAGACATATTTTCTACTGAAGTTAAACATCTATTTGTTTTTTTATTGAAGTAAAATTCACACATAACATAAAATTAACCATGTTAAAGCGTACGTTTTGGTGGCATTTAGTACATTCACAGTGCTGTGCAACCATCCTCTCCATCTAGTTCCAAAATATTTTCATCATCCCAAAGGCCCTGTGTTTTGTAACACAAAATTTATATAATATTCACCTTCTACTTAGAACAAAACGCTTTGTAGATAATTATTAATGTTTGGTTCTATTAAAATGAAATAAGCCCAGTCTTTGGCCTCAGGCTAACTTGGATTTTAATCACAGCTCTTTAGTTTTCTAACCATGTGACTTTCAGCAAGGTATTTAGCTAAGCCTGGTTTCTCATTCCTCATACAAAGAATGATGTCTATTTAGATGGGAAATTGTGGGGACCAGTGAGATAATGGACTTCAAGCACCTCTTACAGTGCCTGGTTCTTAGTGTTTGCCTAAATGAAGGTAGGTGTTATTCATAGTATTAATGACCGGAAATGTGTTATAGGACCTTTGGAAAACCATCATAGCTCTCTGGGACTCAGATCCCTAAGTGGAAACTGAAAGTATGGCCCTAAACAATTTCTAAGCTCTGATATTTAAGATGATGAAATATCTTGCAGGTTTATTCTCCATTCCAATGTTTAAAAAGCCTCCTGCCAATTTTCTGTTTTCCCCACCCCTGACACACACACACACACACACACACACACCCCACATACACACAAAAATCCTATTTCTCATCCTGATTCTGATGACTTTATTTTTAACAGCTTTATTGAAGTATACTTGACAACACAAACTGCTTGTATTTTACATATTTGACATGTATAAACCTATAAAACCATCACCATAATTTTGATAATGAGGATCTTGCTATCCCTGCAGGTTTCTTGTGACCCCTTTGTAATAGTCTCTCCCATCTCTCCATGCTTCTTAATTAATAAATGGTGTGATGTCCTCATATTTGTCATTTTTGTTATCCAACATTTGCAGAGACATGGGTTCCATAGGGCATGACTATGTATATTTTGCTTATTATTGTATCTCTAGCAACCAGTACAATACAAGAAAACAGAGGATGCTCAACAAATATTTGTTAAGTGAATGAATAACCCCTCTGTTCCTTTACTTGTGATGCAGTGATACTTTAGCTTTTTTCTCTGTCTGCTATGGTGATCAATGCCAAGACAAGTGGGAGCTCTAGGGGCTGGCATGGTTGGGAAAGTTTCACAAAGGGAGAAAATTGTTTTGAGACTCTGATGATGAAAGAGGTTTGTTGAGGAAGGCATTGCTAATGGCTTGAGCACAGGCCAGGAAGCAATCTGGGAAAGATGCAAAAGTAAGGATTGGATCGGAGGTAATGCAGTGACTGACATAGCTGACAAGTGGCAAGGATTAGACCCCTGGAGGTGAGGGAAACTGAAGCCTTTCTGAAACAGGAAAACAAAAATAAAAGCAAAGCAAGAGCTGCTGGTACCTTGGCTGGGAGTCATAAGATATTAGAATTGGCATGTAGATTCAAGATTAGACAAATACCCTTATAATGCAAATGAAAAAGATGAAGTCCAGAGAAGTGAAATGAATTTCTTCAGGTCTCATAGTAGACTAGTGGGAGAATCAGGAAGAATCCAGTTTCTTATTGTCCACTGGGCTTTATTCATTCATCTTTTAATGCTTATTTATTTAATTAATTGATTGAGCTCTGACAATATGCAAGTACTATGCTAGGCACTGGGATTACAGAGATCAAACATAGTTTCTGGGCTGGGCATGGTGGCTCATGCCTGTAATCCCAGCACTTCAGGAGGCCGAGGCAGGCGGATCACTTGAGGTCAGAAGTTCGAGACTAGCCTAGCCAACACGGCAAAACTCCAGTTCTACTAAAAATACAAAAGTTAGCCAGACTTGGCGGCGCACACCTATAATCCTAGCTACTTGGGAGGCTGAGGCAGGCGATTCGCTTGAACTTGGGAGGTGGAGGTTGCAGTGAGCTGAGATCATGCCACTGCACTCCAGCCTGGGCAACAGAGTGAGACTCCATCTCAAAAACAACAACAAAACTATGTATAGGTCCTTTGAATGAGCTCATGATATAGTGAAAAACGGGGTTAATTATACACTGTTTAAAATACAATGGGATTGATAATCATAGGTAGAGCTCAATGTTTTCTTGAGGGATCATGGATTCACCAAGAAAGTCTTCTCAGGGAGGGATGTCTGAACTGTGTTGCAGGTGAATAGGAAAGAACAAGTAGTAGAGAGATAACATTCAGAGCATTAGAAATAGCACATGCCAAGAAACCCAAAATACATTGGGGAACTTCTACTGATTCACGATGATAGAGGGTGGCTGGGGGTGGTGTCTCAAGCATGTAATATCAGAACTTTGGGTGGGCGGATCATCTGAGGTCAGGAGTTTGAGCCAGCCTGGCCAACCTGGTGAAACCCTGTCTCTACTAAAATACAAAAAAAAAAAAAGCTGGGTGTGTTAGTGGGCACCTGTAAATCCCAACTACTCAGGAGGCTGAGGCAAGAGAATCACTGGAACCCAGCAGGCGGAGGCTGCAGTGAGCTGAGATTGCCTCATTGCACTCCAGCCTGGAGATTGCAGTGGGCCGAGATCCTGCCACTGCACTCCAGCCTGGGTGACAGAGTGAGACTCTGTCTCAAAAAAAAAAAAAAAAAAAGATGATGATGGAGGGGAGGCTGAGTACAGTCTAGCCATGAAGGGCCCTATACATTAAGGAGTTTGACCTTTTCTCTTAAAGCCATGGAAAATCTTTGAAGGATTTTGCTTGAGGGCTATGATGGGATTTGCCTTTAAGGAAGGTCATTGGTTCAGGAGCGTGAGGAGTGGAGGCAGTCATGCTGGAAGTTGGGGAAGGGAGGTGGTGGAATCATATCCCCGTGGAATGATCTTTCTGAAATGCACATCTGACCAGTCACTTCCCTGCTTAAATTTTCCAGCAGTTCCCTGTTCTCTATAAAACCAGTCTAATCTGGGGCTTGACCCACAAGCCATTTCATAATCCTAGCCTCACCGACTTTTCTAGAATGTTCTACTTCTTTTTATCCATGGCCTCCTTCCCTATGCTCCCTTATCCTAAGACCCAGCTCTACTGCTGTTTACTGTTCTACTAAAGTACCAAGATTTTTTACTCTTCTATGCCTTTGCACTTGCTATTCCCTCTTTCTAGAATGATCACATCTGTGTTTTCTGCTGGCAGACCTTTCTTATTCCTTTCTCCAAGGCTCTATTCAAGTGTCTTCTCTCCTGAGAAGCCCCTCCTGACTGCCTTAGGAAGGTTTCACCACTGTTTTAGGTAATGCTCCCATTTAATCTAGTTTCTGTCTCAGTAAAAAGCTTTTGCAATGCTAAGTGTAATTGTGTGCATGTCAACTTACTAGACTGGAAACTTCTTGAGGTCAAGGATATTTTCATCTCTGGAATCCCCAAGCTTCCTGGGCTTTACCCCCAGGCCAGTGAATGGGACTCTGGGGTACCTAGGAATCTGAATTTTTAACAAGTGCCCCTCAAATGATTGAAGGCAGGGACCAGGGCCTGATGGGTATTATAGGAGGACACCCATATAAGACCCTGACTCTCCCTGCCCCATCTGAATTCTGCCCCTCCAAAATTCATATGTTGAAATGTCAACTCGAGTACCCCAGCGTTTGACTATATTTGGAGATAGGACGTTTCAAGAGGTGATTAAGTTAAAATGAAGTCTTCAGGGTGGGCTCCAATTCAACCTGACAGATGTTCTTATAATAAGAGAAAATTTGGACACACACAAAGAGACACCAGAGTTGCACCCATAAATGAAAGACCATATGAGGACACAGTGAGAAGGCAGCCATGTGAAAGCCGAGGAGAGAGGCCACAGAAAGAACCAACCCTGCCAACAACTTGATCTTGGATTTTCCAGCCTCCAGAACTATAGGAAAAGAAATTGCAGTTGTTTAAGGTGCCCAGTCTGTGGTACTTTATCATAGCAGACCTAGCAAACTAATACACCATTGCAGCTCTGTCCCACAGGCTGGAATGCTTGGGATTTGGTCTGTATCTGCTCAAGGCAGTCATTTTCTGATACACAGTGGGAGTTATTAGTTTTCTCAAGATGTGCCGCTTATAAGGGAATTCATTTTGAGAGACATATCTAGGACTGCTGGGCTGCAGAGAGAGTGAGGGTACTTCAGCCATCCAGTCATGCATTTTCTCCTCCTCCCCAGCTACACTCAGAGGATATAAAAAAACCATCTGGCGGATGAGGGCCCTGGCGGTTACCATGGTGAGGCAGAGCAGAGCCGGGGAGACTAGGGTATGTATCGCTGTCCCTGACACTTGAGCCCAGTGAAATGTCAGCCTGGCTTGTGTTCATTTTGGATAATATTTTTATCTGACTTTTTTTTTCCCCTAGCTAAGTTATTTAAAAGACTTGTGTAGGTCCAATTCTGATCACTGGATGTTTTCACCTACAGAAAAAGCTCTTTGAGAATAAGGACTGAGTGCCTTCCTGTTTTATTCCCTCTTTCTGGCGTCTTGTCTTCCCTCCCCCATCCCCCACATTCCCTGCAGAATTTAAACCAGTGTCTTATCACTGAGTTGATATTCAAGAAGTATTTGATAGGTTGAGTTGAATTAATTAACCTTTGGAGAAACTCTTGTTTTCATGTTTGCTTCGATTTTTAAAGCCACTGACAATTACCTTCACTGGAAGTGTCTAGTTAATTCAAGTGGCAAGTTCCAGTATTTGGTATATAGCTGCCATCAGGGTTGAGACCTGTGAGCAGGGTGCAGGGGTGCCAGGAATTTAGTACAAGACAAAACCTGAGTGCAAGGGCTCTATACTCAGTTGGACTTGGGTTTGAATCCTGGGTCTGTTGTCAACTCCTTATGTGATGTGGGGACAGAGAGTTCATTTCCCTGGCTTCCTTCATTGTCTTCAAAATGGGGATCCTAATCATGCCCACTTCCTGGGGTGCCTGTGAGGCTTAATGGAGATAGTGTGACTAAAACTCTGTATCTGGCACTCAATGAGTGGTCCATAAACTATAGCCATTATTGTAACACTATTAAAAGTTTTTATTTCAATTCTGCCCTTAATTCTGTGAATTTTGGTACTTGTTTCCCAATCTCTAACATTCCAGAAAGTGTTCTCTCTCAGTAAGGTCATGTCTGAGGGCAGGTGTGGACAGCTACAGACCTCCACCTTGTCTCAGGCCATCAGTAGGTTCCCCTCAATAATCATAGGGTGTCTGAGGCTTCTAGTGGCAGAAATGTCTGGGGAGGGCAATTGGCTGAGCATGGAGAGGTTTCCAAGGGTAGGAACCTGACAACCAGGAGAGGACCAGCTCAGACCAGCTTGGCCCAGACTCAGGAGGCTGTAGTCACCAGCAGGGCTGTGTAGGGAGGGTGGCCTCATTGGCATGCCGTACCCGGGCTCTAGGAAGTATGAGCCATTCAGGGGGTAGCCAACAGCAACGGGTGTTGTGGAGACAGCTGACTTTGCCCCACTGTGATTCTAGTCCACTTTTTCTCTCCTTCCTTTTATTCTAAATCTTAAAGAGAACTACCATATCATCCAACGGTTTGACTACTGGGTAAATAACCAAAGGAAATGAAATTAGCATATTGAAGAGATATCCGCCTCGCCGTGTCTCTTGCAGCGCTATTCACAATAGCCAAGATATGAAATCAACCGAAGTGTCCATCAACAGCAATCCTTATCCTGTTTTCTCTCCTTGTGTTTATTTCCACAAGAGCAAAGGCTTGATTGCAGCTTCATGTAATTGCTTCTAAATCATAATGGATCTATTTTCCTTTTTGCCAAGATTGAACCATGGTAAATTTGTAATGATTTGCTGACAAATAGAATCACAGGATTGATTGTAATTCAAGCTCTTTCATTCTTTAGCTATGTGGCCTCAAGCAAGTTACTAATTTTTGCATTGTCTGTAAGCCCTTGATTTCTACCTGCCAAATCTCTTTCTTCCAGTCTTCTGCATCTCCAAAAAAGGTGCCACCATCAATCTATTTGCTCAAGTAAGAAGCCTAGGTACCATTTTGAATTCCTTTCTTTTACTCCAACTACCATCCAATTCACTAGCAATTCTTATTGATTCCACCACTGAAATACAGGATATCTCAAAACCATATTGTTCTCCTGCCTCCACCATCACCTGGAAGAGGCCACCAGCATCTCTTGCCTTAACTTTAACAACCTCCTCACCAGTTGCTTGCTACTTTCTTTGTCCTTCCTCCACCTATAATATGTCTATCTCAATGGCAGCCAGAGTGATCTTGTTAGAATGTGAATTAGACTATGGACTGCCTCTGCTTACAATCCTTCAACCTTTCCATTGCATTCAGAAAAAAATCCAAACTCCTTATCACGGTCTATGTATCTCTGCTGGCCTTTGCAGCTTCTTTCTTGTCCATTCCCTCCTTTGCTCTCTGCATTCCTGGTATGTGAGTTATCTCACATTTTCCCAGATGTTTCTAGTTTCTTTTGCCTCAGAGTCTTTACACACACCAATTCCTCTGCCTGCATCAGTGGACCATCTACTTTTCACATTCAAGGGTCTTTCTTACACTTCAGGGCTCTGCTTAAAACTTACCTCCCAGAAAGATCTTTCCCCATTTCCACCATGCAATCCAGAGTAGGGCCTCTTCTCCTCCCCTGGCTTTTCTCTATCTTTGTGACCTGTCAGTTTCCCTTAGAGCACCTATCACCTATTTGTCATCGTATTCTGTTGTTTTTTGTTTGTGCTCCCCAGTGGAATATGACCCTAATGAACTACAGACCATGTTGAGTGCCTACTGGAATGATTGCAAATACACAGGAGGTGTCTGGTAAAAGAAAAGGAAAGAAAAGAAAAGCCTCTCAGCTTCCTTTCCTCAACCTAACAAATGTAAACTTTCCCTGCCTTCCTTTGGTTGAGCTTCACCACGTATCTTTAGACTTGCTCTAAGGAATACATTCCTGATAAAGAGATTCATTGAATTTCTACCATGTGTCAAGCATTGTGCTAATAAATGTGATAAATCTGGAAGGAGAAGGCATTCTAGTATAGCAGAGAGAGGAGCTTGATTTAGGAGTCTGAAAGACCCGGATACTGCTAGCTCCTCTCAACCAGCGCATCATTGGTAAAATGTTACTTTTCTTGGCCTCACCCTCTCAAAAACAAAATCCAAATCTTAAATGTCCTGCTTACACGTCCCCACAGGACCATTCCCATACCCTAACATTTATCACAGTAAGTAATAATCTGCTTACCCTTCTTTATTTTCTACTAAACTCTCGCAGATTATTCATCTTGCTCACTATCTCCCTCACCCCCTTTTACACATGCTGTATTGGAAGGCTTAACATTTCAGGAGCTGACTTGAAATCTTTGAGCCTCACAGGGTCCTGGAGGCCTAACTGTGTGTTCCCCTGCTTTTGTCAGATATGCCCCCTGCCCCGCACCCAGTAGGAAAGATTCTTCTATCAGCCAGCTCAGTTGCATTCGCCTGGCCCTCAACCTAAACTAACAGGTTTCACCTCCCTACCAGCCCATGGAATTATTCAAACAACAAATTACACCCTCCCACAGGAATCAGGGGCCACCTCATCCCATTGTTACACCAACGCCTGCCTCCCAAAGCCTTGCTTGTTCATTCTATTGAGTATAATCCCTGCATGGTCCTGCAGGATATGCAGTGCCTTCTACCCCAGACTGTCAGTATATGTGACTAATGAACTGTTGTCATTCACATCTGTCCAACGTCAGGTGCTGTGTGCTTGGCTATTCTCAGAGCCTTAGGGCAACATACCAGCGGGGCAAAGAGGAGGCAACAAAACACTCACATCCTCACATGCCTGCACTCACATACTCACAAGAAGAAGTATGATAGTGATGTAGGCAAAAAATAATAACCCCCATAGGTTTGCAGATGAAACAGACTCCTGTTACAAAGGGCAAATTAACAAGAGAAAAACAACTAGAAGCTTATTAATATTCAATTCATATTTCATATATATGTGAGAGATACCCAGAGAATGAGTGGTTCTTGAAGAAGTGACTTTGAATTCCAGCTTAAATAGCATTTTCATAAAACAGTACATTTTTAGAGAAGTGACAAGACAAAGGAAAAGGACTTTGAATCTCTACAGCTGGCAACGTGTGGAAAGGTAAATAAATGGCAGATAAAGGCTGGTTAGTAAAGCTTGTTAATATAAATCCCTCTGGTATCATTTCCAGGTGGTGAAGGTCTAAAGCTGTCTTTAGTGGGTAAGCTTTGCTCTCTCTGGTGGAGAGGGGGACAAGGTATCTTTTGCCTTTGTAAATCTATGTTTTGCTTTTAAGCAAGTGGAGGGAGGGCAGAGAGCTCTATCATCCTGGAGGGAGCATCTGACAGATTCCTGCCTTGGGATGACACACACTTAGCCGTAGCTTTCAAAGCCCTCCTGAGTCCTCAACAGACACTGCAAATTGATCATGGTACTCTTTCCTGCTACACCTAGACTTTGCCCCAGAATCATTCTCCACTTGTTGAACGTTGTCATAAAAGATAAAGCCTATTTCTCACTTTGCCCCAGAGTTCCCTGATCAGTGTCCTGTGATGAAGGAAACTCTGCGGCTTATAACTACATTTGTAGCTCTCAGCTCTGTATCCCACTCCCAGTACCAGGGCTCAGATCATCCAAGCTTCTTACTGGAGAAGAATCTCACTCTAGGAAATTTTTAATGGTTTCAATGTCATTGGTCATAAATCTCAATTTTTCCTTACTTTAATGGCTTCTTTCACAGATTCTCAGCACTGCCATACCACCTTTCTGTTCCTCTGCTGGTTCTAAACTTCTGGGTTAGACACGTGGAAACAAGCAAATGTAATTGTAAATTCATATTTTTTATTTTTATTTTTTGATGGAGTCTGGCTCTGTCCCCTAGGTTGGAGTGCAGTGGCATGATCTCAGCTCACTGCAAGCTCCATCTCCTGGGTTCATGCCATTCTCCTGCCTCAGCCTCCCGAGTAGCTGGGACTACAGGCGCCCGCCACCACACCTGGCTAATTTTTTTGTATTTTTAGTAGAGATGGGGTTTCACTGTGTTAGCCAGGATGGTCTCGATCTCCTGACCTCGTGATCCATCCGCCTCGGCCTCCCAAAGTGCTGGAATTACAGGCAGGAGCCACTGTTCCCAGCCACAAATTCATAATTATGTGATGTGGTAGAGAAAACTCAAGGTTTACATCAAGGTAGACTTCTCTGCCTCATCCTTGTTGAGCTGTGTGACTGCAGACAAATCATTTGTACATCTCTATACTTTGGTTTTCTCATTCGGGAAGTGAAGACAATAATATCTGTCCTCCCAACATCATGTATTGTTGCATATGTAACATTAATATAACATATATTGTTACAAAGTAGCATAAATGAACAACATTTAAAAAGTTAAACCTCCAAGGTGTTTAAAAGCAGCATGTGGGTATTTCTTGCCACTGCAAGAAAAATCTGCCACTTTTCTCCAGGGTGGCTGAATAAATATGGCAGCTTTTCCAGAGAGGCAGCTGTAGTAGACATTCCATTATGCTACTGCATATTCAATTAGAGTATAAAATGTGAGCCCTTGTCTCGGCCTGGAGGTGTTAATGAGTTGCCACTTAGAAAGACCAGGGAAGCAAATTAAGTGCATATGCATAAAGCAGTTAGAACTGCCAGCCCTCCATGCTGTCTGGAAATTGAGCTGCTCAGGCCCTTATCCTCTATTTATCTCATCCCCTGATTTAGCAGCTGTGGTTGGTGGACTAGGTTCATGTGGATAAGACCATTGGCTTTTCTGCCTCCCCTTCCCAGAACCATCTCACTCCAGACCCTGTCTAAACTAGTGAAGTTGAACACGTCCAGTTACTTGGGCTCATCATCAGAGAGATGCAGGCGGGTTGGTCACCAACAGGGCAGGATGCCTACTTCATTGTTGCTGAAAAACATGCCTTAAAAAATTCCTAAGATTAATGATAGTTACTTTTCTCTTTTAAGTTATTTCTTCCTATATGGTTTCTGTTTTCTACAAATTCCCTGTTTCACTGTTGAATAGTTTTTGTCTGCATCGTTTAGGTAGAGTCTTTCTTCAAGTATCTGCCAATCTTGGGCTGTCAGCACGTATTTAAGAGGAGGATGTTAAAAGGTCAACCAGAGACTTGAAAGAGCATGAGTGGGGCTGGGGGCTTCGTGGCAGAAGGATCAGAATCAGCAAGATCAGTATCTCTGTGTCTTTTCTCTTTGGTTGGTTTAGGTTACTCAAAGAAGGCTCTTCTTTGAGTCTCCCGTCCCCAGCTCCATCTCTAGCCTGGAGACTGCCAGCCTTCTGAGGACCTGGTGGAAAAGGGAATGAGGAATCCTTAGAATTCAATATGTAGATTTTCATCAAACCTTACTGTTTCCAGTACATTATCTCTGCCCTACACTCAGAATGGGGGCTAGATGGCTGCCAATCCAGAGTCCCTTTGGTTCACTGTCTCCAGAGAGTCAGTTTCTGTATTCTATTTCAAGGAAAGGGGCATTCGTTAGCTTTGAGAAGCAATAGAGGGCATCCAGGAGTCTAAGTGCATTGTAAATAGATTTCCAACCAGTCGTGTGGTTTTCAGCCCCCACTTCTGTCCTGTCTTCTCACACTTTCACAGATCCCTGATGCAGACAGTTATGGAGTCCTGGAGCTCTCAGGTCCGTATCAGCTTGCTTTTGGCCTCCCTCACTGCTGGCTAAGGATTCAGTGTTCTGAGGTTGCTGAGTTGCCCTTTATCCTTTTGTCTTCCAGCCTCCAACTTTTTTTTTTTTTCTTTTTTTCCCCCTCTCATGTTCTCATGGGTTTATACCTTTAAAAGATAATCCCTTTCAAAATCTTTTATAATGGGACTGAATGATCAGAGGAAAGATGCATGTGTTCAATCTACCATCATTAACCAAAAAAGAGAAAATACCAACACAAAAAAAGACATAGAGCGTATGTGACGTGTGTATCTTGACAAGATGCTGCTGCCAGGGATTCAGAGCCAAAAGGACAGCCCAGGTTTCTTATATCACCTGTTTTCCTTAATGCAATCCCATAAAGTAGTACTATTTTCCATATTTATTAAGCAGGAACAAGTCATAATAAGAATTAGTATTATTGACTGTCTAGTATGACCAGCTGTGTGTCTTTTAGGGCTGCCCTACAAAATACCACAGACTGAGTGGGCCTTAACAGCAGAAATTTATTTTCTCACAGTTTTGGAGGTTTGAAGTCCAACATTAAGGTGTTGACAAGCTTGGTTTCTCTTGAGGCCTCTCTCCTTGGCTTGCAGATGGCCATCTTCTACTGTGTCTTCATGTGGTCTTTTCTCTGTGCACAAGTATTTCTGGTGGTTCTCCTTCTTATAAGGACAGCAGTCATACTGGATTGGGGCCTCACCCATGTGATCTAATTTAACCTTAATTACTCCCAAAAAGACCCTAATTCCAAGTACAGTCAAATTCTGAGGTATAGGGGGTTAAAGACTCTAACATATGAATTTTGGGCAACACACAATTCAGTCCATAACAGAACTGATCTGGTCATTTTATTTCCATTTCTTCATTTATTTCTCACAATGAGCCAAGGGTTAAGTATTATTGTTATTATTATTATATATGAGGAAACTTCTGTTTAGAGAACTTAACTAACTCTTAGACTCCACAGCTAGAAAGAGATTATGTATTTTGTTTTCCATTGCTGCTGCAACAAATCACCACAGTCTTAATGGTTTAAAATTACACAAGTGTATTCTCTTACAGTTGTGTAGTTCAGAAGTCTGAAATGGGTCTCGCTGGGCTAAAGTCAAGGGGCCAGCAGGCCGCATTCCTCTCCGAAGGCCCTCAGGAACAATCTGTCTCCTTGCCCTTTCCAGCTTCTAGAGACTGCTCGTGTTTCTTGACTCAAGGTTCCTTCCTCCATCTTCAAAGCCAATGCCAGCAGGTCAAATTCATCTCACATTGCATCACTCTGACCTTTTCTGCTTCTTTTTGTGATTATAATAATATATTGTTAATATGTTACTTATAAACTATTAATAAAACTATTAATAATATATGATATAATATTATAATTTCAGGACTTTTGTGATTATAATAGGCCCACCAGGGTAACGCAAGGTAACTCCCTATCTTAAGGTCAGTTGTTTAGCTACCTTAATCCCCTTTTGTCATATAACAGAATCGTTTTATGTTGGTATTGAATTGTATGTTTTTCTTTCTTTCTTTTTTTTGAGACAGAGTCTTGCTCTGTCACCGGGCTGGAGTGCAGTGGCGCAATCTTGGCTCACTGCAACCTCTGCCTCCTGGGTTCAAGTGATTCTCCTGCCTCAGCCTCCTGAGTAGCTGGGACTACAGGTGCCTGCCACCATGCTTGGCTAATTTTTGTATTGTTAGTAGAGATGGGATTTCATCATGATGGCCAGGATGGCCTCAATCTCTTGACCTTATGATCCACCTGTCTTAGCCTCCCAAAGTATTGGGATTATAGGCGTGAGCCACCGCATCTGGCCCAAATTGTATGTTTCTTAAAGTAAACATTGGGAGGGAGTTTGTCCTAATGGAAAGAGGACCAATATCACAGTTGGGGTATCTGTGCTCTACTTTTGATCTTTGTCAAGACATATTATTTTATATATATTCTGTATCTTTTTGCATTTGGTACTATCTTCCTATAGCAATGGTCCTCAACTGTGGTGATTTTGTCTCCCAGAGGACAACTGGCAATGTTTGCAGAGATTTTTTTGTTATTACAACTCGGGGAGAAGGAAGGTGCTACTAGTATCTTGTTAGTAGAAGCCAAGGATGTTGCTCAACACACTAAGATGCACAGGATACCCTCCCACCCCCAAAGAATTATCTGACCCCAAATGCCAATAGTGAGGTTGAGAAATACTGCCCAATAATGGTGTGGAAAATTGATGTTAGAGTTGCAACAGAAAAAGGCAGAAGATGAGTTAGGAGAAACTGGCCATGGTCTAGGTGAGAGTTGATGGTGCTTTAGATTAATATAGAGGCAATGGAAATAGAAAAGTAGTGAGATTTTACATCAATTTTGGAGATACAAGTGATCTGATATTGAGAGGAATTATGTGTGGGAAGTGAGGATGGTGTCAAAGATGACTGCCAGGTTGCTATAATGACCTTCTACATAAATGGAGATACAGTTACTCAAATGGTGACTTCCAGAGGAATAATAGATAATACTTAAAATGGATCTTATTTTATGTAAATTCTGGTCTAAGTGTACTAACCCATTTAATCCTCATAACAACCCAGCAAGATAAGTGCTATTAACAACCGCTTTTTATAAATGAGAATGAAGAGGCACAGCCAGGTCAAGTAACTTGCTCAGGATCACCAGCCGGTAGTAAGTGGGTTTTGAACTCATAAAGTCAAATTCCAGGGTCTATGTTCTTAACCACTACATGAATTGACCTTTTGGAAGAACAGATCTAGAGAGAAAGATCACATCTCTTTCCATGCCTTCATATCCTTCAATCCTAAGATCAGAGTGCATGGTCAATCACTTTAATATTTTCCTGTGTATCTTAACATTTTCCTTGTGAATATTCTCATTGTATTCACAAGGAAACCCTCCCTCCCGCTGACTTGAACCAGTAATTTTTCTGCTCTCATACCAAGGTGCTGAACATTTCTGGAGAAGTCCACAGAGCTTTGGCCACTGTTATAATTATGAAGTCATGACCACCCCTGTCCACAGAACTCTCCATACCAGATCATTCCTCTGTTTCTGAAGAGCATGTTCTGTCCCACTTTCCACACTGCCTTCTCCCAAATTCACTCTGCTCAAGTCCCCCACTCCATTCTTGTGCCTCCACACACTCCATAGATAACACTGTATTTCATCAAGAAAATACAAGCACTGGGTTGATACTGCTTCATCATCTGAGCACTCCCTGCCTATAAACCAATCTATATTCCCATCCATAGCTTCTTTCATTCCCAAATTAGTGAAAAAGATATTTTTCTTCCCAAGTAAGGTAAATCCGTCCCTTATCTCGTGCTCAGGATTCCTTCTCATTCGGCCTCCCCATGGATCATTCTAACACTGTCTCAACTCTTCAAATTCTCTGACTTGTTCTACACCTGCCCAGCATTTAAAGGTACTCAGTGCTATGTTACACAATCACAAAGTGCTATTCTTATCACAGCTCTTGCTTAGTTGACATCAAATGAAAGAGAATAATATTCAGTGCACTAAGGTAAACTTGAACCACAAACATTTCAGCTCTTTGGCTACAAGGCAATTTTAAATTTTAACCTATGTCTGTAAGAGCATTTATACCATAAGTAAAAATTGCTGCTTTCTTTTCCAGTTCCAGAGCAATCCTTCAAGTCAAAACTTTTAGAAGATATACAATCATATTTCTTTCCCAGAAAATAATTTTTACAACCACAAGGAGGAACAAGCCAGAGGCACTCTTGCCCTTGAACTAGGTCTACTCTGATGTTGTATTTTCCCCATCCTCCAACATCTGACCAAATGTATACATGCAGGAGGTAAAATATGAAGAAAGAACAAAGGGACTAATTCCACTTGTGAGAGATGAAACTCTCATGTTTCTTAAGTAGTGTACACTCTTTCCTTCATTTACTCAGTCATTGAGAAAGGGTTGTTGAATTCCTAACATGAGTCAGGCACTAAGGAAAGCACATGCTAAACCTGCCCTCCAAAACTAGTGGGGACTCAATACCTTTATAAGTCGTCATAACACAGGTCCGCAGTCCCTTGGCCACATTTCCAAAGTCCAAGGGACTCTGAAAATGAAAAGCTGTTTCAGAAGTTTACAACTCTTGTTTGACAGTAAATCTGACCAGACTGATTTGAAACCATTTATAGACTTCATACAAGCCAAGTATTCAAACATATCCCTCAAAAATAGTAATATGTTAAATTTATAGCTTGCTGCCCCAGAACCAATAGGGCTGCTATGAATATTAAAATTCTGAATTTGGAAATGCCTCTGGCTGCAAGATTTTCTATGTAGGGAGAGTACATGCCTGTATAGAGGGTCTGTGATGAGGAAGAAACATTTATTGGGTATAAATATGCAAATTGCTTTATATACATTATTTCACTTAGACCTCAAGACAGCCCAGTGAAGTAGGCATTGTGGTCCCATTGTACAGATCAGTAATCTGGACCCCTAATAGCTTAAATAACTTGCATAAAGAAGGGGCATAGTGAGGAGTAAAACTTGTATTTGTTGCTATATGCATGCTTATATTTGAATCAAACCATTTAGGTGTGACAGAGAGAAAATTTGGATCTGAGCAGGGTTGCTCACTAACTCATACTGTGTCTTAAAAGACATGAAAAAGATCTACAGAGCCATATAGGCTCATGTTTTTAAAAGAGTCAGAGAGGGGCACTCAGAGGATGCAGGCATGCATACTGTTTTGGGGGTTTAGGGAACATATCAAGAGGAGGTGGAATTTGAGCTGATTCTTAAGCAGTAGGCAATCATTTGCATGTAAGCTGATAAGCATGTTTAGTCTTCCCTGCTTAATGGAAAACAGACTCCTGGAAGGGGTTTCTGGCATCTGTTCTTCTGGGAGCTTCCCCCTTGGATTCTTCCTTATTTCACTCTGTGAGTGGAGACTGAGCTGGGGCTCATGGTTATGCATGGGCCTGTTTCCTCCAGGGTTAGAAGTGGGCCTCTGGGTTTGGGTCCTGCATACTGTGCCCAGGTGCACAGGTTTTTGAAGCTCAGCACCCAGGCTACCAGCCAAAAGAAGTGCTCTGGGGATCTTATAAAATAGATTTCATTTGAGCAGAAAGCTTATTTTTGTCTGGAGTGGTTGTACATCAAACTCCTTTCATATGTCTTGGAACAATGAAAAAGGTTTGGCTTGGCTTTTCAGGGCTTGTAAGAGCCTAGTTTCCTATGGGATTTACAGAACACTGGTCTTTTCCTCTCTGGGGGGCATGAAAAATGCTTCCATCACAAGTTTCTCTGGTGGCACATCCATTTTTCACCTGGGAGGAACCTACAAATTGAAATGTTTGGCTCATAATCTGGAACGGCAGAATGTTGTTAGTGCTTCTATGGTGGGGTTGGTTGAAAGGATATTGTCTTCATGCTAGGCTCTGAGATGTTAAATGAGAAAAGGGAACAAACAGGAAAACCAGGACTGGGTCAGACTCAGGCTATAATCACTGCTGAGAGCAGGAAAAGGAAGTTTCAGCAGGACAGTCCTACTCTGGGGCATTCCCTCCAGACTGGACGGTCTGAGAGTCAGAAATGCTGGCCTGTTCTAGATGTACCACTAATGGGCCTGCAACCATTTTATCCTTCTCTCTGTCCAATGAGGGAGAAGAACTAGATAATCTTTCAGGTCCTCTCTCGCTTCATAATTCCTGTGTCTATGATTACAAGTTTTTAATTTCCCATGGAAGATATTTGTTATAAAACCAAAACAGTGTATAATTGTTTAAGTGGAAGCCAAAGAGAGGAAACTGGGGAGAGGGTTGTGTCAGAGGATCACCAATGTCATGACTAAGGAGCAACAGGAGAATTAGACAGTTAAGGAGCCCACGTGCACTGCAACCCCTGCTCAGAGCTAACCACACTCTGAGGAGCAGCTCTGATCTCTAATAATTTTTTTTTTTTTTTTTGAGATAGGGTCTCACTCTGTTACCCAGGCTGGAGTGCAGTGGCATGATTGTGGCTCACTGCAGCCTTGACCTTCTGGGCTCAATAAATTCTCCCACTTCAGCCTCCTGAGTAGCTAGGACAATAGGCCCCTCCAACCTCCAACCATGTCTGGCTTTTTTTTTTTTTTTTTTCCTTTTAGTAGAGACTGGGTTTCCTTATGTTGCCCAGGCTGGTCTTGAACTCCCGGGCTCAAGTGATCATCCCAGCTTGGCCTCCCAAAGTGCTGGTGTTACAGGTATGAGCCACCACACCCGGCCCCTAATGAATTTAATAACCTACCCTGTGCCTGCTCCATCTGTCAGGCTAGGGCAGAGTCAGCACTCAGTTTTGGCTGCCAGCCTAGGGATAATGATTACCTAGCCAATTGGAGATTGGCCTTTCATGTGCACCTGTAATGGAAAAATTACAGGGCTGTCTAGTTTCAAAGCTGACATCTAGTGGAGCCGTGTTCCATCCCACTCCAAGTCTGTTTCTTTCAAGCAATACATGTTGGTTAATAACAACAGCTGAAAGCCAGCGTGGTGTCTTTGCGGATCAGCATTTGCTCGTTTTGGGCCAAAGCCTTTGCAAATATACTGTGCTGTTTCACAGTTGGGGATGGGAGGGGATATCAAATTGTAAAGGGATCCTAAAAGCATGAGGGTATATACTATTGCATTTAAAAATTATTAAACTATGCAAATAACGCTGTGCTCATTTAACTGCAGGACTTCGGTAATGTTACATCCGATCACAGAAGTAGCCAGAGTATAAAGAAGTTTCTAAAATGCATCTACTTATTCCACAAAGATATATGAGTCACCTCCATGTGTTAGGGTAGTGCTAGAAGCTGGGATTACCCAGGTGAGCTGGATTAGTTCTCTGCTCTCAACGGGCTTATAGCATCAAGGGGAGACAGATATATAACAAAATGATTATAATGCAGTATAATGCAAGGTGGTGGGTCCTGTGATAGCAGTAAGGACAAAGTGCTTTGGAAGCACAGCAGAGAAAAAACAGATGGATTAACTGAAAAGTGTGTGTGTGTGTGTACGTGTGTGTACTTGTGTATAACAAGGGAGCCTTCCTTTAGTGGAGATAAGGATGCCACTAAGGCTTAAAACAATTACACATTTAATTGATGGCAAGCACGGGAATGAAATTCTATAATTTCAGGTGCAGTGGCAGAATTGCTAAGCCACAGAATACATATTGTGATGCGAAGTACAGAGGAGAGGTTCATTCACTGGGGAGATGGTTATTCTCACCTCCTATGTCATAGGTGCTGTGAGAAGGCTGTGCTCTAGCAGTGGCAAACAGGAAAACATAGTCTCTGCCCTTGGATTTTACATTTTGGTTCAGGAGATAGTCCAGAAATAAGTAGACAGATAAACAGATAAAAGGTGTCGATTATAGTCAAGCAAGTAAACAGAGAGTGTGGATGTAAATCATGGTCAAGTTTCCTATGAAGGAAATTTCAAAAGAGCCATAGCAGGATTGTGGGGGAGGCCCATGGGATGGGGTGCCAGCTCCCGGGATGAAGTTTAAGCTGAGCTGGGAAGAATAGGAAGGGCTCACCTGGAGAAAAGTGGTCAGGAGAACATCAGGCAGAAAGAACAGTGTAAGTGAGGGCCCTATGCATGAAAGATGTCTTTGGAGAATTGGGGGAGACTAACGGGAATGAGGAAATGAATGAGGTAGTGAGAGAGGAGGAGAGTGGTGTAAGGAGGCTTCGGGAGGAGCTCTGTGCCTCCTGCTCTCCACTCCCCTCCTGATCCTGCTGCTCCTCAGCCATCCTTCTTCCCATGCCTTCCCACAAATTGACAATAAAATACACGGTCCAGCTAGGGCCCATGGGCCTCTCCCAACCTTGTTTCCTGCCACACTTGTCCTTGCTCCCTGCCCTTCAGGACACACTGTCCTTCTTGCTTTTACTCGAACTCCCTAAGCAGGTTCTCATACCAGAAATTGGGTACCTGCTCTTCTCTCTGCTGGGAATGCTCTGCTGCTGGTCATTACCAAGATATACTCTCTCTATTCACTTACATCTCTCCTCAAATGTCCGCTCACTAGAAAGGCCTCACTTGACCACCCATCCCCTGACCCTAGAGTAGATACACCCCATCACCTGACACTCTGACTCCTTGTCCCGCTTTGGTTTTTGTAATACTTCATGCTCACTCCCAGGCATTTTAGGATACCTTTTCTTGTTTATCTGTTCATGTTGCATATCTTCCACTGGCATATACACTTCAAGAAGTGTACATGTCAGGGCAAGGCTGGCTTCATGGGTGTGTGATCTGTGCAGTTGACCAGGGCCCCATGCTCTGAAGGACCTGTGCTTGGATTCATCCTTTGCTATTGCTGTCTTGAGATTCTTAATACTTTTGTCTTTTAACTTGTGTGTAGTAAGTGAAGCCCAACGTAGCAATGGAGTGTGCACAGAGAGCATGAGCAGAGGCAGTGCACTAGAGAATGGCACACACGTGCAGTGTGGTCGAGCAGCAATGCCTATATGCATGGGTAGCCTGGCCAGCTGATACACCTGTATACACCATGAGGCAGCTGCTGTGCTGTGGGGCCCTGAGACAGTGTCCAAGGCCAGGACCAGGCTCGGATTGGCAGTGGTGATGCAAGGTCAGTAGCAGAAGCAGCAATAGGCATGGCTGTAGAAGTGAGAGTGCCTCTGCATGGAGGACGCTTCCCAAACCCCTGATGAGAGGCCAGCTTGCCTATTCATCCATCCCTGGAGCCTGCTTCCAAGGTTTTACAAATTCTTGGCCAAAGTGCTGGGACAGAAATTGGTGGTGCTCAGCCAGTAAACTTTGTCAGCAAATAATAACAAAATAAAAGTCTATGAATTGACATTGCAAGAAAGGATATCAGGGAGATATAATTCTTCAGAGTCTGAAATCCCTGATTTTGAAAACTACTGTAACATTGCTTTACTATGCTCTAGCTTAGAAATAGAAACTAAATAGGAAGATTATTGCATTCAACAGAAAAGAACACTGTTTTCACATCAATCTTCAGACAAACCCATTATCAACAAGGAAGACAATTTTAAAATGAATTTTTTTCTTGTAATTGAAGATACAGTGATAGAATGTATAAGCATGCATTTTGAATTATATACAAATCATGGAACCACTTTCAATTTTTTATACAACCTCCGTAAGTTAAAAAGCCAGAAAAAAACATTTAAATACAATTATGTAAATTAGCATTTAAAATTAAACGTATAGACTTACATGAAACTCATTTGTATGAAGAGTTAAACCTTTTTTTAAAAATTGTTCCATAAGAATCATCAGCTTAGCTGGGCGCGGTGGCTCACACTTGTAATCCCAGCCCTTTGGGAGGCCAAGGTGGGCGGATCACGACGTCAGGAGATTGAGACCATCCTGGCTAACACAGTGAAACCCCATCTCTACTAAAAATACAAAACAATTAGCTGGGTGTGGTGGCGGGCGCCTGTAGTCCCAGCTACTCGGGAGGCTGAGGCAGGAGAATGGCGTGAACCCAGGAGGCGGAGCTTGCAGTGAGCCAAGACCGCGCCACTGCACTCCAGCCTGGGGAACACAGCAAGACTCCGTCTCAAAAAAAAAAAAAAAAGAATCATCAGCTCTAGAGGAAATAAAATTTGTATTTAAAAATAATTTGTCTGTAATTTATCTCCAGGGTGTCACCATCTATCATATCCTTTTAACAGCTCCAGGAATAGCTGCATTAGCAGAAAGATCCTTCTCAAAATTAAAAAAATTACTAAAAATTATTTGCAATCTTGCATTTATCAAGAATGATTTATGTCTCTTTAATTATATGTATTGAAGTGGCTAAAAGTATAAAACTTGATGACCTAATAAATTAATTTGTAAAAAGTGAGCTAGATAAAAATTTTATGATCGATCAAGATTTTACATTAATATTATTTATTGTATAAAGTTACAGAACCAGAAATATTATTGCTTTTCAATATGTAAGTTTATATTGTTATTCACTACTACACTTATTATATTTTATAAATATAAAATATTTTATAATATAAATTGGGTCAAGATTTATATGGGTCAAGAGACTTTAAGTAAAGGAGTATTTACTGAATGAGCAGGGTTAACCAACAAGGAACGTTAAAGGAGCATAGATTAGCAGCAGCAGGGAGATGTTACCACACTTGGTACTGTAGAAGCAAGAAGAGAGGCATGTTACAGATCCCATGGGGAGCTGGGACCATGGAAGAGGGTTCACCTGATAGGATCTTGTGGTCTAGAGGGATGCAACCATGACCAGAATCCATAGCCCAAACCCCTGGGAGTAAGGGGAAGAAATACCCTGATATCTCTCATCTCTCATCTTCCAATCTCCTGCTGTACTTTCTATTGGCTGAACCCCACCAAAAGCTGGAAGGCAAGGGAGGCTGGGTGGTAAAAGTCTACAATGGGCAGCCTCCTAGAGTATAGAACAGGGTAGAGGAGAACAGAGAAAAGATTGCTCTGTGTGTGTGTTTGTGTGTGTGTGTGTGTGTGTGTGTGCATATTGTAAACTGAGAACAAGGACTTTTGTCTGTTAAATCCACTGCTATATCCCCAGCACCTAGAAAAGTGCCTGACACATGGTAAGTGTTCAAAAAAAAAACCTGTCAAATGAATGGAAGATAACCTCACATGTGATTTAGCAAGCTAGAGGCTTCCTATAGCTCATCATTCCTTTCCTCCTCATCTCTCTTGTGAATGCTTTACTCATGAATGCATCTCGTTCCACTGGGAAGGATCTGCAGGAGGAACCACTGAGGCCTCAGATGTCAGGTGCTTATCCATCCATAGCTGCCTTGCAAGGATAGAAGCCCAGATGGCTTGGCTCTCCACTTTATAAAAACTTCTGTGGCTCAGGCAGTGCTCTCGCAGTAGATCCAGCCCTCCAATCTTAGCCACAGCTGATGGCCAGATCGATATGTGACACAAAGTCACAAGAAGTTTTCTGTCTCTAAGGGGGGCCTGGTAGGATGTATGCCCAATAGGAGCACTCTGTTTTGAGAGCTGGTAAATTGGTCAAATCCTTCTTTTGAAGAAGCATGAGGAAGTGGATCTTTTCCTGCTCTTTCATGCCCTGCATTAAGAACTGGCAGTGGGCAGAGAAAGGCACTAACATTTATGAGAACCTACTATGTGCCATACATTTTGTAGCTGTGAGAAACTACACCTAACATGTTGTATCCATGATGTGACAAGTGTGTAAAGACAGAAAACCAGTAGGCTAAGCTTGGCTAAGTGAAAGGATACAAAAGATTTCATTGATGTTATTGTTCTGCCACTGTGCCAGTGCTAGCAATCACCTATTGCAATTTATTGTCACATGAAGAAAACACTTACCTATATTTTTGTTATATGTAAATGCTTGTTCCCTGGTGCCAGAAAGAAATAGCACTTGAACATAAATTTAATTCTCTCAGCAAGGCAATCTTTACCTTCTGCAGAAAGGGTGCTCATCTCATTTCTGCAGAAAAGGTGCTCTCACCGTAATTTCATCTGTGATGAGCACCCTTTCTGCAGGAAGTAAAGATTGCCTTGCTGAGAGAATTAAATTTATGTTCAAGTGCTATTTCTTTGCAGCACTGGGGAACATGCATTTACATATAACAATTTGTTTCTGCTAATGTTAGTTGGGTATTGTGTTAATAGCAGCATTCCTAATGGATATGCTAGTCACCATTTCAAGATATAACTCTTTTCTTTCCTCCTCATTCTGTTCTGCTTTTATCTGCCATTGGCACCCATGAGCATTGTTTTGTTTCACTGGGAGCTCTTTCTTCTGATGAATTTGTAGGAATCTCGTGGAATTTTATTTTCATTCCTAATATCATGGGGTTTGAGGACACAGCTAGTAAGTGTATACAGATATATTATTACTTCTTATTACTCTATTTTATGGCTCTATTTTGCTGTATTGGAATAATCTTTGTGTCATACTTGTGTTATAATTTTCAGAGTGGTAATTTAGTTTTAGCTCTGTGTGTGTGTGTGTGTGTGTGTGTGTGTGTGTATGTGTATGTGTGTGTGTGTGTGTAATTCCTGGAACAGTAGGCAATTTGCTTACAGTTTTACCTGTAGATTTATGAGGGACAGTAAAGTGGGAAACACGCAGCCTAAATCTTAACAACAGGGCATGATGGGATGGGAACATAAAGCACACGGATAATCAGTACAACACTTTTAAACAGGAGTTTTGTGAGGGTGAAGTTGTTTTAAATTACCTTTTTGAAACAGGAGATAAAGTGAGGGAGTAGAAGGGCAATAAAGGCTGAAGGATGAGGAAACTGTCTCCTAATGAAATTAGCTGAACTTTTAGCCTTTGTCTCCAATTGCCAAAGACGGTTAGCTATTACATTGAACCATGTGAAACTGCTGACAGTCAATATTTTTTGACCTATTTTATCTAAGATAATTATAGACTTAATTAGCAACAACCCAAGCTTCAAAAAAGAGGAATAATTTCTTACTATTACTATTATGTTTTTATTCTATAAGAAACATATTTTCTGAAGAAAAAAGAAATGCAGATAAATGATGATATAGTTTAGATCTGTGTCTCCTCCCTAATCTCATGTTGAATTGTCATCCCCACTGTTGCTGGAGGGGCCTGGTAGGAGGAGAATGAATCACGGGGTGGACTTCCCCCTTGCTGTTCTTGTAATAGATGAGTTCTCATGAGATCTGGTTGTTTAAAAGTGTGTAGCACCTCCCGCTTCTCTCCCTTCCTCCTGTTCTGGCCATGTAAGATGTGCCTGTTTCCCCTTCTGCCATGATTATAAGTTTCCTGAGGCCTCCCCAGCCATGCTTCCTATACAGCCTGGGGAGCCCTGAGTCAATTAAACCTTTTTTCTTTTATAAATTACCAGTTTCAGGTATTCCTTTATATCTGTGCAAGAATGGACTAATATAAGTGAAAAGAAAAAAATGGTCACATATACATATATAATATTGTATTTAAATATGCTCTTTTTGCTGCTTTCTTAGCATTTCATCTTTCTGCTTCTATTACCCACCTGTTCTCACATGCTATCTACTGTATCCATTGGAGCACTTTCCATATTAATCATAGTTGTTTTAAGTATTTGCTGTAACTGTTGTTAATAGGTCTTTAGTCATGTGGTGTTAAGCTGTCTGGGAGGGGAAGCACTCTTGGGCCCTATAATTAGGTCTCAGCCCTTTAGTGAGCTTGTGCCTTGGCCTGTGGACTTCACCGTGCTTCATCAGTTTCCCTCCACCTCCTTGCACCCACTTAGGTGGGACAGAAGAGCTACAAAGGGCTGGAGTTGGTTAGACTCTGGAAAAAATCTCAATAGTTTAGGCTCTAGTAAAATAGTTTCTCTTGAGGTTAGGCCTTGTTAAGAACAGAATGCGCTGGTGTATTTAAAAATGGTTCCTTTTCCCTTCTCCCTGCCAGACATGAAGCTCTAGGGGATTTTCCTCTGATATTCACTGTGAGAAGCTGGTTGAGCTTCTGGAGGTAAAGTTCACAAAAGTGTGGAGCTCCTCTCTGAATGAGTCCCCCTGGAGTTTTTAACTCATGGATTTGCCCACAGTGATACTGCAGTAATTCATCAATTATAGTTCAGGTTTTCTTACCTCCTCACTGGTTTCCATGGAGATTTCTATTCAGGGGTTTCTGCTCTGGTAAATGGTGATTCTTGATTCTCTGAATATGTGTGTCTGTCTCTTCAGTTTTGGGGACAGGGGTTTGTCTGTGACCTCACTTCTCTGACAGATCCAAGAACAGTTGTTGATTTTTCATTTTGTTTGGGTTTTTACTTGTTAGGACAGAGTGATGACTGCAAAGCTCCTGATCAGAAATGGGAAGTTTACATGTTATTTGATAACTTGAGTTTTAAAATTTACAGTATATTGCGAATATATTTGATACCAGTTAACTATATTTTTAAAAGTTTGAACATATTTCATTGTGTGGATATACCATAATTGATTAAAGAACTAGCAAAACTTAATGGTTAAAAGCACAGTTTCTGGAGTAAGACTACCTGAATTCAAATTCACCTCTTCCACTTATTAGCTGGATGATTGTGGGCAAATTAGTTGACCTCCTTATGCCTCAGTTTCCTTGCTGGCAAAATAGAGATAATACTAGTACCTGTGTCGTGGGGTTTTGGGGAGGATTAGATGAGTTAGTAAATATGTAAAGTCTCTACAACAGTGCCTGGCACATAGTGCCTCTATGCATGTGTTAGACATTAAGTCATCTTCTGCTGTTGGGCGTTTCTGTTGTTTCCAGTTTTTTACGATGATAAATAATCTGGCAATGTCTCTACTTAGATCACAATCTTTGTTCACATTCTTAATTGTATTCTTAACATATATGTCTATTAGGACACCGTTTTGACAAGTGATAGAAAATCCAACTCAAAAGTGGCTCAAGCAAAATAAATAAGTAAATAAATAGTGCTATGGTCTGAGTGTTCAGATCCATTTCCCCTCCAAAATTCATGTGCTGAAATCTTAATCCCAGTGGTGATGGTATTGGGAGGTGGAGCTTTTGGTGGGTGATTAGGTCATAATGGTAAAACCGGTATGAATGAGATTTGTGCCCTTACAACAGAGAGTTGTAACAACCTCAGAGAGTTACCTTGCCCCTTCCACCCTGAGAGGACACCGTAAGAAGTCTCCATCTACGAACCAGGAAGTAGGCACTCACCAGTTACCAAATCTGCCAGTCTTGATCTTGGGTTTCCTAGCCTCCAGAACTCTCAGAAATAAATTTTTAAAATTTATGTATAAGTTACCCAGTTCATGGTATTTTTTTTAGCAGGCTAAACTGATGAATACAGATAAATATTTTAAAAGTAAATAGAAGTATTGGCTCACTTAAGTGCAAAGTCCAGGACTGGTGCTTTCTTGATCCAGGTACCAGGTACTGAAACATTTCTAGCAGGACTCGGTGCCTTTTTATTTTTCAGCCTTACCCTTTTTCATACTGGATTTATCCTCAGGCTTTACATGGTAGCAAAATGGCTCCAAGCCAAGTCTTCCTGGATTTGATTCTAGCTAAAAGAAGGGGCAGTTTCTCTTTCTCAGAACTGGACAAAAGTCCTGGGCCATAGTGGGTCATGAGCCCATCCTTGAATCAACTACTATGGCTGGAGGAGTAGAAAGTACTGAATGGCTTAGCCCTGGAGCTGGAGAGGTATCAGTCCAGTGCAAATCATGGGAAATAGTCATATAGAAAGGATGGCTTCATGATCTGAAATACTAACAAAACAAAACAAACAAAGAAAGGAGAAAGGACACTGTGTAGCCAGAAAATAAAATAGTAATTTCTTAGACAAGGTATTTCTGGGTGAGAAGGATTCTGGATTAAGACTTTTGATACATTTTGCCAACTTTTTTACTCCAAAAAGTTTGTACCAATCTGCTTTCTCATTAGCAGTATAAAACAAGTCATTTTCTGGGATTGTAGCCAACAAAATATATATTGTATTGTTTTTCTCAATTGTATTTCGTGATCTGGTAAGCCAGAAGTAAGTATTTAATTTCAATGTATAGTTCCTTGTAAATTGAATTGCATATTGGTTTGATACATTTGTATGTGTTTATTGGCTATGTGCATTTATACTTCTGTAAATTATGGCATTTCATTGATTCTAATACAGCATTGGTTATAAAACAGACCATTATTTTGTGTACCACCAAGAAATTTTAAAGAAACAAACCCTCTGCTACTAAAATATTACAGAAATATTTCTTTTTTATTTAATTTAGAAGAGCTTTGCTGATTTTAGAGATGTTAAAAATATAGAACATATGCATCCTTGAATCAATGAAATATGGTACTTATTGGACCGGGGGCAGTGGCACAAGCCTGTAATTCCAGCGCTTTGGGAAGCCAAGGCGGGTGTATCACTTGAGCCCAGGAATTTGAGACCAGCCTGGTCAACATGGAGAAACCCAATCTCTACTAAAAATAGAAACATTAGCTGGGCATGGTGGCACACAACTGTAGTTCCAGCTACTCAGGAGGCTGAGGTGAGAGGCTCGCTTGAGCCCAGGAGGTGGAGGTCACAGTGAGCTGAGATCACACTACTGCACTCCAGCCTGGGCAACAGTGAGATCCTGCCTCAAAAAAAAAAAAAAAAAGGTATCTATTAATTATCTCTTTTTTTATTTTTATCACACATTTATCTTTTACTTATTGAATTTGTTAGTGTTTATTGTAGATATTTTTCCATGTTTATATTTCCACTTATAATTTTAATTATGGTATTTTTAAAAATATACTGATTTTTATATTTTTAGGAAGTAAAATCTATTTTTTTCATTTATTGTTTCAACCTTTGATGTAATATTTACAAAGGTATTTTCCATTCTTAGACTATTGAAATTTTACATAAATTTACTTCTAGCATTTCTACTTTCTTTTCACTTTGTATTTAATTCACCTAGAATTTATTTCATTGTATGAAAAGAAAACGTTTCAAATTTTGTTTTTTCAAATAGTTACCTGCACATACACCATTTATTAATTAGGCATCATTTCTCTACTGATTTGAAAGATTACCTTTATTGTGTGCTCAATATTTCTATAAAAATGGGTCTATTTATTTATTTATTTATTTAATTTTTAGTTTTTGTGAGTGCGTAGTACGTGTATGTATTTATAGGGTACATGAGATATTTTGATTACAGACATACAATATATAATAATCACATTAGGATAAATGGGGTATCCATCACCTCAAGCATTTGTCCTTTCTTTGTGTTACAATCTAATTATACTCTTTTAGTTACTTTTTAATGTACAATAAATTATTATTGGCTGTAGCCACCCTGTTGTGCTATCAAATACTATATTTTATTCATTTCTAACTAACTATATTTTTATACCCATTAACCATCCCCACTTCCCCCCACCCTTTTCAACCTCTAGTAACCATCATTCTACCCTCTCTTTCCATGAGTTCAATTTTTATTAATTAATTTTTGTTAATTTTTAGCTCCCACAAATAAGTGAGAACATGAGAAGTTTATTTTTGTGTGCCTGGCTTATTTCACTTAGCATAATGTCCTCCAGTTTCATCCATATTGTTGCAAATGACATGTTCTTATTCTTTTTTATGGCTGAATAGTATTCCATTGTATATATGTACCACATTTAAAAAAATCTATTCATCTGTTGATGTACACTTAGATTGCTTCCAAATCTTGGCTATTGTGAACAATGCTACAACAAACATGAGAGTGCAGATATCTATTTGATATACTGGTTTCCTTTCTTTTGGGTATATACCCACCAATAGGATTGCTGGATCGTATGGTAGCTCTATTTTTAGTTTTTGGAGGAACCCCCCAGACTGTTCTCCATAGTGGGTATACTAATTTACATTCCCACCAACAGTGTATGAGAGAGTCCTTGTATTAGTCTGTTTTCATGCTGCTGATAAAGACATACCCAAGACTGGGTGATTTACAAAAGAAAGAGATTTAACGGACTTACAGTTTCACACGGCCGGGGAGGCCTCACAATCATGGCAGAAGGCAAGAAGGAGTAAGTCATGTCTTACACGAATGGCAGCAGGCAAAGAGAGAGCTTGGGAAGGGAAACTTCTCCTTTTGAAACCATCAGATCTCATGAGTCTTATTCACTATCACGAGAACAGCATGAGAAAGACCCGCCCCCATGATTCAATTACCTCCCACTGGGTTCTTCCCAAGACACATGGGAATTGTGGGAGTTACCATTCGAGATGAGATTTGGGTGGGGACACAACCAAACCATGTCAGTTCTTTTTTCTCCACATCCTCACCAACATTCATTATTGCCTATCTTTTGGATATAAGTCATTTTAACTGGGATGAGGTAATATTTCATTGTAGTTTTGATTTGCAGTCCTCTGATGATCAATGAGGGTTGAGTACCTTTTCTTATAGCTGTTTGCCATTTGTATGTCTTCTTTTGAGAAATGTCTATTCAAGTTTTTTGCCCACTTTTTGATGGGATTATTAGATTTTTTCCTGTAAAGTTGTTTGAACTCCTTATGTATTCTGGTTATTAATCCTTTGTCAGATGAATAGTTTGCAGATATTTTCTCCCATTCTATGGGCTGTCTCCTCACTTTGTTGATTGTTTGCTGTGCAGAAGCTTTTAAACTTGAGGTGATGTTCCTTTTATATTCAGTGTTTTTAGTTTTTATCATGAAGTGATGTTGAATTTTATCAAATGTGTTTTCAGCATCAGTTGAAATGATCATAGGGTTTTTGTCTTTTGTCCAGTTGATGGGATGTGTCACATTGATTCATCTGTGGATGTTGAATCATCATAGCATTAAATCCCATTTGGTTATGATGAATGACCTTTTTAATGTGTGGTCAAATTCAGTTTGCTGGTATTTTGGTGAGAATTTCTGCATCAGTGTTCATCAGGGATATTGCCTTATAGTTTTCCTTTTTTGATTTATCTTTGGTTTTGGTTTCGGGGTAACACTGGCCTCATAGAATGAGTTTGGAAGTGTTCCCTCCTCTTCTACTCTGTTTTGGAATAGTTTGAGTAGGATTGATATTAGTTCTTCTTTCAAAGTTTGGTAAAATTCAGCAGTGAAGTCATCAGGTCCCAGGCTTTTCTTTGCTGGGAGACTTTTTATTACGTCTTCAATTTCATTACTTGTTATTAGTCTGTTCAGGGTTTGGATTTCTTCGTGGTTCGATCTTGATAGGTGTATATGTCTAGGAATTTTTCTATTTCTTCTAGGTTTTCCAATTTGTTTTAATTGATCATAGTAATCTTTAATGATATTTTGAATTTCTGTGGTACCAGTTTTAATGTCTCTTTTTCCATCTCCAGTTTTATTTATTTGAGTCTTCTCTCTTTTTTTCTTAGTCTGGCTAAAGGTTTGTCTATTTTGTTTATATTTTCAAAAAACCAACTTTTTGGTTTTTTTAGTTTTTTTTTTTTTCATTTCAATTTCATTTATTTCTGCTCTGATTTTTATTGTTTCTTTTCTCCTACTAATTTTGGGGTTTATTTGCTGTTGCTTTTCTAATTATTTAAGATGTATAATTAGAATGTTTATTTGAAGTTTATTTACTTTTTCGATGTAGATGCTTATTGCTATAAACTTTCCTCTTGGTACTGCTTTCACTGTATCCCTTAGGTTTTGGTACATTTTGTTTCCAGAAATTTTTCAATTTCTTTCTTAATTCCTCATTGACTCACTGGTCATTGAGGAACATATTGTTTAAGTTCTATGTATTTGTATAGTTTCAAAAATTCCTCTTGTTATTGATTTCTAGTTTTATTCCATTGTGATGAGAGAAGATGCTTAATATTATTTTAATTTTTTGAATGTTTTAAGACTTGTTTTGTGATCTGACATATACACTATGCTTGAGAATGATTCATGGGCTGAGAGAAAAAATGTGTATTCTGGAGCCATTGGTTGAAATATTCTATAAATATCTATTAGGTCCATTTGGTCTATAGTGCAAATTAAGTCTGATGTTTGTTGACTTTCTGTCTGCATGATCAGTCCAATGCTGAAAGTGGAGTGTTGAAGTCTCCGACTATCATCGTACTGGGGTCTGTCTTTCTCTTTAGCTTTAATAATGTTTGCTTTATATATTTGGGTGCTCCGGTGTTAGGTGCATATATATTTAAAATTATTATATCTTCTTGCTGAACTGACCCCTTGATCATTATGTAATAACCTTCTTTGTCTCTTTTTATAGTTTTTGTCTTGAAATCTATTTTTTCTAATATAAGTATAGCTGCTCTTGCTCCTTTTTGGTTTCCATTGGCATGGAAGATCTTTTTTCATCCATTTATTTTAAGTCTGTATGTGTCTTTATAGGCGAAATGTGTTTCTCGTAGGATGTACATCTTTAGATCTTATTTGTTATCCTTTCAGCCACTTTGTCTTTTGACTGGAGAGTTTAATTTATTTATACTCAATGTTATTATTGATAAGTAAGGACTTACTCCTACCATTTTGTTATTTGTTTGCTGATTGTTTTATGGTCTTCTCTTCCTTCTCTCCTTCCTTCCTGTCTTCCTTTTAGTGAAAGTGATTTTCTCTGTTGATATGTTATAATTTCTTGCTTTGTATTTTTTGTGTATCTCTTGTATGTTTTTTCATTTGCAGTTACCATGAGACTTGCAAATAATATAATCTGTTATTTTAACTGATGACAACTTAATACTGATTGCATAAACAAACAAGCAAGCAAGCAAAAAGGAAGCAAATAAAAACTCTACACTTTATCTTCTTCCCCCTACTTTTTGCTTTTTGTTGTTTCTGTTTTTATCTTACTGTACTGTCTATGTCTTGAAAAGTTGTCAAAGTTATTATTTTTGTTAGGTTCATCTTTTAGTCTTTCTGCTCAAGATAAGGGTAGTTTACACACACCAAAATTACAGTGTTACAATATTCTGGTTTTTTTTTTTCTGCATACTTGCTATTACCAATGAGTTTTTTACCTTCAGATGATTTCTTGTTGCTCATTAATGTATTTTTCTTTTAGACTGAAGAACTTTCTTTAGCATTTCTTGTAGGACAGGTCTGGTGTTGATGAAGTTCCTCAGCTTTGGCTTATCTGGGAAAGGCTTTATTTCTCCTGCATGTTTGAAAGATATTTTCACTGGATATACTATTCTAGAGAAATGGAAATGTTTTTTCCTTTGGAACTTTAAATATGTCATGTCACTTTCTCCTGGCTTGTAAGTTTCCACTGAGAAGTATGCTGCCAGAGGTATTGAAACTACTTTGGGAGTTTAATTATTAAATATCTTGAGATAGTCTTTGGGTTTAATATGCTTGGTATTCTGTAACCTTCTTGTATTTGGATATTGATATCTTCCTCTGGGTTTTGGAAGTTCTGTTATTATCCCTTTGAATAAACTTTCTATCCCTATTTATCTCTTGAAGGCCAATAGCTCTTAGATTCACCCTTTTGAGGCTATTTTCTAGATCTCTATGTGTGTGCTTCATACTTTTTTCATTTTTAAATTTTGTCTCCTCTGACTGTGTATTTTCAAATAGCCTGTCTTCAAGCTCACTAATTCTTTCCCCTGCTTGGTCAATTCTGCTTTTAAGGGACTCTGGTGCATTATTCACTATGTCCGTTGCATTTCTCAACTCCAGAATTTCTGCTTGATTCTTTTAAATTATTTCAATGTCTTTGCTAAATTTATCTGCTAGGATTCTGAATTCCTTCTCTGTGTTATCCTAACTTTCACTGAGCTCCCTCAAAACAGCTACTTTGAATTCTCTGTCTAAAAGGTCACATATCTTTGTCTCAAACAGGTCTGCTTACAATATAATGACATACCTCTATATTCTTACACCAGCAACACATTGTTCAAATTCTTACAGACTTACAATATATTCTAATACCACATATCATTGATTCTAAGGTTTTAAAAAACATTTTAAGATCTCTGGTATCAGAATGCCTCTTATAATAGAAAAAAAAGGATTATATCACAACTTGACTGTGAGCATTTAAAATTTTTAATAGTATATAAAAAATGGTTTCTCTTATAGTCAATAACACCTTTGATTGAATAAATTATGGTGTATAAAAATGTTTATCTACCTGCTTAATCATCTTTTTTAGTATTTTGGCTCTTATCTGTTTACTCTTCCAGGTTAATATTAGAATCACTTTGTCAAAATATTTTGTAATTTATTGAGAATTGTGACAAATTTCTAGATTAATTTTAAAAAGTATAATCTTTAAAATATTAAGTATTTTCATTTAAACACAGTTGTATTTCTCCATTTATTAAATTATTCTTTAACTACCATCAGTAAGGTTTAATGGATTTTTTTAAAATCTAGCTTTTACATATTTTTAGACTTTTGTTTTTGAGACAGGGTCTCAGTACATACCCCAGACTGAAGTGCAGTGGTATGATCACAGCTCACTGCAGCCTCAACCTCCAGGGCTCAAGTGATTCTCCTACCTCAGCCACCCAAGTAGCTGGGACTAGAGGCATGCACCACCACACCTGGCTAATATTTTGTATTTTTGAGTAGAGATGGGGTTTCACCATGTTTCCCAGGCTGATCTTGAACTCCTGAGCTCAAGTGATCTGCCCACCACAGCCTCCCAAAGTGCTGGGATGACAGGTGTGAGCCACTGTGCCCAGCTTTTAGATTTTTTAAATGTCAGCTTTAGTTTGTAATATGGTTTGGCTCTGTGTCCCCACCGAAATCTCATCTCTAATTGTAATCCCCACACGTCAGGGAAGGGACTTGGTGGGAAGTGACTGGATTATGGAGGCAGTTTCCCCCATGCTGTTCTCACGATACTGAATGAGTTCTTACAAGATCTGATGGTTTAAAAGTGTTTAATAGTTCCCCCTGGCTCTCTCTCTCTCCTGGTGCTTTGTGAAGAAGGTGCTTGCTTCCCCTTCACCTTCCACCTTAACTGTAAGTTTCCTGAGGCCTCCCCAGCCATGTGGAACTGTGAGTCAGTTAAACCTCCTTTCTTTATAAATTATACAGTCTCAGGTAGTTCTTTATAGCAGTGTGAAAATGAACTAATACAGTTCATATGCACCACTATTAATGGGATCTCTTTTGTATTATATCTTCTAAATTATTATTCATCCTGAATGGAAAAGCTACTGATTTTTATCCTGAGAGCTTAGATATCAGAAAAGAAATTAGGAAAAAGTAAGAAGTTTATTATAATCAACTCTCTTTCCCCCAAAATGATTAGGTGACAGAAAAAGGCATTAAGAAAGGAAATTAAAATCATATACAAATGCTTTATTTTAGCTATAAGTTTGGATCATCTTTGCCAAGCAACATTTTGTTGGAACTATATGTGACTCTATTAAGTATGTGTCTTGGTCGGTTCAGGCTGCTATAACAAAATAACTTACACATCACAAAATGATATCTATTACAATTCTGAGGCTAGAAGACCCAAATCAAGGCACCAGCACATATGGTGTCTAGTGAGGGCCTACTTTCTGGTTCGTAGAGGGCACTTTCCCGCTGTGCCCTCACATGCTGGAATTCTGGGGCCTCTTTTATAAGGGCACTAATCCCATTCGTGAAGATGTCTGCCTCCATGATCTAATCACCTGCCAAAGGCCCAACTACTTAACACCATCACATTGGTGATTAGGTTTCAACATATGGATTTTGGGAGGATACAAATATTCAGGCCATAGCAATGGAGGACAGAAATAACTCTGCTGGGAAACCTCACACTGCTCCTGAAGGTCTCAGTGCCTTTTTGGGGTCCAGAGACTTGGGCTCTGGGTCTGGCTGAGATCAGTTGGGATCCTACAGGAGACACTCACAGTTTTAGAGCTATACTTCCTCATCTGTAAATTGATGACTTTGGGCCAAATTATTCTAAGATTTTTCTGCCCTAACATTCTGGGGACTACTAATGAGTAATAAAATTGACTGACAAAGTTTATCCCCTTTTTGTCATTACCTATCCTCAGCCAGCAAAAAGAAACATTGGAAGGCAAGGACCAAGTGAAGGAGCCAGAGAAACAAGGTGCCCATATAATATATAATGTCAACATTCAACCCTCAAGTACCTAAATGTTATGTCACACTGCTGAACAAAGCATCAGAGCAGGCACTGTCCTTTGGTACCAGGAACCATCCAGTTTAATACCAGCCTTTTGTTGGTAGCTCTTTTGCCCCAGATAATGTCCTATTTTATTCTGTCTTGACTAAGCACCTGCCTGTACCTACTGCCTTGTAAGAAACAAAATCTGAAAGAAGGAAAAAGAAACATGGTAGGAGCACAATAGCTGGCTGTTTATTCACTGAAGGAGCAATTATAGATCTTCTATCTATTCAGGACCCAGAATGCACCAAGCCCTATGAGTGGGACTTCTGTAGGGACCAGGTATAATCTTTCCTCTCAACAATGGGTGATAGATATATAAACGAACACTCATGCAAAGGATTATTTTAGGTGCTATGATAAAAAACTTAATTAGATATTGTGGGGATATAAGAGAAAGAGTTTAATTTTGCAAGAATGCCCAAGAAAGGCACAGAGTTGCTAAGCCTGGTTCCATTTTGAAAGGCAGAGGTGGAGGAGGATATGTCCATATAGGGAGTAGCAAAAGCAGAGGGGCAGGGGCATGACCCAGCCTGGAGAGGCTACAGGTCTAAATATAGGCCACAGAGGTGGGCACAGGAAAAATACTAAAGGTATGTTTAAACCGTGTTTAAAACATTGTGGAATTTACCTCTAAGTGAAGCTATGGCAGGCTTTAAGCAACAGGGTGCAGTGGGCAAATTTATATTCTAAAGAGATCATTCTATCATATGAAACCTGGATGATGTGAGAAGATTTCAATGCACTGACAAGGAGTCTAGTGAAGTGATAGCTGCAGTAGTCCAGGTGAGAACAAAGTCCACACTGACATGAAAAAGTGGAGAAAGTGGCACATCTATGTGATGATGGATTAGTTTTCTATCATGGCATAACAAAACATCACAAACTTGGTGGCTGAAAACAGCACCCATTTGTTAGCTCACAGTTTTGTAGTTCAGAAGACTGGGGCTCATGTGGATGTGTTATCTGGACAGGGTCTCACAAAAAGTTGAAATCAAAGCGTCAGCTAGAGCTGTAACTCTCATCTGGAGCCAGAGGCCCACTTCCAACCTCATTCAGGTTGTTGGCAGAATTTATTTTCTTTCCGTTGTGGGACTGCAGTCACAATTTTCCTGCTAGCTGTCCCATGGTAGCCACTCTAAGCTGCGAGAAGTTGTCCCTTTCCATCTGGAGTTTACAACATGGATCTTCATTTTCTTCAAGTTGGCTGGATTGCATCTCTCTGATTTCCCTTTCCGTGACCAGCCTGAATAAACTCTCTTCTTTGAAAGGACTTGGATGTTTAGATTACCCAAGTAACCTCTTTCCTTAAAGTTATCTGTGTGATATTACCTAACCTAATGACAGGAGTAAAATTATTCATATTCACAGTCCCAGGGATTATGCATGGTGTATACATGGCAGAAAATCTTAGGAAGTGTCCTCTTAGAATTCTGCTGCCTACAAATGGTACAAAACAACAATAACAAGAGTAAAAAATAGACTAGATAGATTCTGTTTCCAAATTGCATGAAGGAAGAAGAAAGAGGAAAAGACTAAGTGATTTTTTTTTTGGCTGGGTGGTATAATTACCAGGGTAAGGAGGATGAAAGGACAAAAGGGCTGGGATTCTACTTTGGGCTTGCTGAGGTTGACGTGTCTGTGAGCTATGCAGCTCGTCCAGGAGACAGTAGGACTGGGAATATCGGAAAATGGTTGGGAAGGAAATACAAGATTTTTAGTTAGCAGCAGATAGATTCTAGGAAGATGCATTATTAACCCCTTGTGCAGATGAGAAAATGAGCTTGGGATGCAACTTTCTTTTTTTTTTTTTTTAGATGGAGTCTTGCTCTGTTGCCAGGCTGGGGTGCAGTGGTGTGATCTCACCTCACTGCAACCTCTGCCTCCCGGGTTCCAGGGATTCTCCTGCCTCCACATCCTGAGTAGCTGGCACTACAGGTGCGCGCCACCATGCCCAGCTAATTGTGTGTGTGTCTGTGTGTATGTGTGTGTTTAGTAGAGACAGGGTTTCACCATGTTGGCCAGATGGTCTCGATCTCTTGACCTCATGATCCGCCTGCCTCGGCCTCCCAAAGTGCTGGGATTACAGGCATCAGTCACTACTCCTGGCTGGGATGCAACTTTCACAGATAATTCATTCGTGTAACTGAGACCCCAGGGTCTTATGACAGTGACTTGCTTTTTTTTCCCCACAAATTCACACTGAGACTAATGTCAGCCTTCCACTTTGATTCTCAGTGCTCAAGTACCTCTCCTTTTTCTTGACCTCTCAATTTGGCTCTTGATTTAAAGTTTACTCTTACTGTTCAAGTCTTATATTTCCAAGAACACTTACGTTCTCTCAAGACAGGAATCTGCCTTGTACAACTTTGGCCCCTGCCCTTCATACATATCCAGTTGAAACTGATTAATTTTCTCCAAATCCTGTTAAATGATCTTGAAAATCACTCAGGTCTGAGCAATCCTCCAACTGCTCTGAGTTCTTGGCAGAGTGTGTCACCAGTACTTGTGAATAAAATTGTTTTTTTTTTTTTTTAATTTCATAGAATGTCAAAAATTGCCTGCTCCCAAAATGTGGTCAAATGTTCTTCCCTAATATCCCCAGCTTAGTGATTTTTTCCGGATGGACATTCCCATCCACCACAGAAATGTCCAAAACAAATAGCCAAGGAGTAGGCAAGTTTATCTAATAGTAATTTATTCTTCCATTCTTCATTCAACAGTATTTAATAACACCTGCAATATGCTAGCTATTGTGTTAGTCAGTGGAGATCAAAGATGAGAGAGATGCAGTCCTTCTTTTCCAGGAATTCAGTCTGTTGGAGGTGATTCAACTTTACACAAATACCAGAGAACAAAGCACAATAGATAAATGACGTGAAAATTCAGAGGTGGGAGGTAGTTATCTCCAGCTTGGAAAAGGAAAGGATAACTTCAGTTTTTAACCTTGGTTCGCCTCTAAAATTCATACAGCCAGTCCTGATATACTAATTATGTGGATTGTAGCCTCAGAATAATTACTGTGATTATCTCAGGAATTTTAAAAAGGACTAAATGCTACTATGAAAACTCAACATGAGACATTAGAGGAAGTTATTAAGTACAGTGGGGAAGGTTGAGAGTTCTCATCCCCTCTCATCTCTGTCTCCTCTGCTCCAGTGAGAAATGGCATACTTCACTCTCTGCTTTGTATTCATTATTCTCTTGCTTAGAACCATCTTACAGAATGAATCTCTTTCTCCCCCTCTCTCTCCTTCTCCCTCTCTTCCTCCCCCTTTATGTGATAGACGTATCTGTCTTTCATATCTTCTTTATCCTAGTATACTTCAGAAATTCTTTTCTTAATTTGTTTTTTGAAATTTCCTGTTTTTCATCATTCGTTCGTTATTCGTGCCAGCCAGTGTTTGTAATTGCGATTTGGTAATTGTTATTCAATTAATGAGTATCAGCTTGAATAACTCAGCTACAAAATAATAATAATACTTTGTATCATTATTTCACTTCCTAGTTTCTTAAATATTTTTATGTGTCTACTTTTTTTTTTTAATCTCAAAGACCTTATGACATTAGTCAGCTTTATATTATGTAGACCACAGGAGAGAACCTTGGACATATCTACATTTGATTTGGGCCAGCACCCTCTAAGTCTAATCTCCTGCCTGTGTCCATTGCCTTCTGCACAACACTTAATAAGGTGCACTCACCACCACTCCTGCCACAAGCACAGGCATGCTCTTGTTACTTCTATTAAGCTATAAGCCAATGAACTGCCCCCTGGCTGGTGGGACTATAGCTCCATAAAATTACACACTTGCTATACTCTCTGTTCTCTACCTTTTTGCAGAGAATCATTTCTCTGCTCCTCACCTTGGGAGTAATAAATCTTTCTTTGCTTTTGCCAAATAACTACTGTTGTAATTTAGCTTGAGACCAGGGATTTAACCTGCTTGGAAATTCAACATTTATTTAAGGATTATATTTAGCAGAAAGATGAAAAAGCATCCTACTCAACAGGTATATGAAAAGATGCTCAGTGTCACTGATCGTTAGAGAAAGGCAAATTAATATCAGAATGAGCTATAACCTTACACCTGTTAGGATGGCCATTATTAAAAAGATGGAAGGTAACAAGTGTTAGTAAGGATGTGGAGAGAAGGGAACCCTTGTACACTGTTGGTGAGAATGTAAATTGGTACAGCCAGTATGGAAAACAATATGGAGTTTTGACAAAAATTGAAAACAGAGCTCCCATATGAACCAGCAATTCCACTTCTGGCTATATATTCATGAAAATAAATTCAGTATATAAAATAGATATTTGCACTCCTGTGCTTATTGAAGAATTATTTATAATAGCCAAGATATGAAAATAATCTAAGTATCTGTTGACAGGTGAATGGATAGGGAAATTGTGGGCATGTGCATATGCACACACACTGGAATATTACTCAGCCTCAAAAAAGAAGGCAATCCTGCAATTTGTGACAACATTGATGAAGCTGGAAGATACTATGCTAAGTGAAATAAGCCAGACACAGGAAGAAAAATTCTGTGTAATCTCACTTATATGTGGAATCTTAAAAAGTCAGCTTCATAGCAGCAGAGTGGAGAATGGGAGGTAGGTGGGGGTGAGGAGCAGGAAGATGTTGGTATAAAGTTTCAGTTATCTTATGTAGGAACAATAAGTTCTAGACATCTAATGTACAGCCTGGTGACTATAGTTAATAATACTGTTATCTACTTGAAATGTGGTAAGAGAACAGATTTTAAGTGTTCTCACCACACCAAAAAAAGTCAATTATCTGAGGGGAAGGATATGTTAATTATCTTAACCGAAGTAATTATGAGGTATAAGCATATCAAATCCAATTATATTTAATATAGCTGATTTTTTAAAGGGGGAACTATTGATTATTAAATGTTTTCCATAGAGGTTCAGAACTCAACATAACCTATCCTGATAATAGACAAATGGCCAGTGTCTCCACATTAACAATCTATTGAGATCTCTGACCTAGCTCCTCAAATAGCCAGCCCAAACCTCTCATGCTGGGTGGACAGACTTAACCGCTGACCTTCTCTTCCCTCCAGTGGGTGTTGGTAGCATGAAGGATGGCCCATCCAACTGCCACTGTCCTTAATGTGGATGTCTTCAGTAGTCAAAGTAGGTTAGAGGAAAGTTGCAAATAATTACAGAAAAGAGACATTGCTCTATTTGGTCCTATTGTGATCTATCACTATGGCAAATTCCCTGAAGGAACAGAGGTCCTTGCCAGCCCCAAACAGTCCCCTTTAGACTCACATATCCTCCAGCTGTTCTTACAAGTATCTCCTCCCATAGACTGAGCCTCATTATTGCATTTGATAAGCCAGGCCACCAGGCTCTAAACAGATGAGAACTACTGGCTGCACAGGAACCTGTGACCCAGATGCCACCATATATCAAATTCAAACACAGTGTTGCCCCAGGAAAATTTGTAATATCACAATGATTACAAAAATAAAACAAAGGTCTTACAAATAATATCCCCATCAAGACCCCATTCCAAATATTTGGTACTGAAGACTCAGGGGTTTAGGACTCTCTAATCATCTGATCTGGGAAAGTCCACCAGTGGCAAGCTGTACTCCAAGAGATCATTTTATTACTCCTTACTTCTTTTTTTTTTTTTTATTTAACATATTTTCTTTTTTATTATACTTTAAGTTCTAGGATACATGTGCATAACGTGCAGGTTTGTTACATATGTATACTTGTGCCATGTTGGTGTGCTGCACCCATCAACTCGTCAGCACCCATCAATTCGTCATTTATATCAGGTATAACTCCCAATGCAATCCCTCCCCCCTCCCCCCTCCCCATGATAGGCCCCAGTGTGTGATGTTCCCCTTCCCGAGTCCAAGTGATCTCATTGTTCAGTTCCCACCTATGAGTAAGAACATGCGGTGTTTAATGCTATTCTATTTCCTGGTATTGCGAGGGCTCCTCCAGCTACCGTTCCAACCACTGCTACTACCCAAGGCCCTCCCCCTACGGCCCCAGCAAACCCCACATCTATATCAAATGCCTTCTCTGACCTCCACCAATAGAAGCCCCTTGCCTTTTGCCTTCCTTAGAGACCTGAAAGTCACTGGATACCCTGGCCATCTCTTGTGGACACATGTTCATATATTTCAATGGTGATATATTAGTCTCCACATAATTCTCAGTTTTTAACAGTCCTCATTGATGCTGGATCCTAGGTCACTTTGGTGCCCAGTGAACCTTCAAAATTTAAAGAGGGGAAACAACAACTAGAGGTGTCATTGGACATTGAGTCCAAGGAACTCAAACACCTTGGGAATATATTGCTGCTCAGGCCTCACACATTATAGTTAAAATCTCTCATGTTTCAGCTTATAGCAAGGCCCCCATACAAGAGGCAGTCTTTAATGAAATAGATGACCAACTTGCTCAAATTTTTCAAATAAATTCAGATATTACCCTATGCTCTTGTCCTTGGCTAGATGGGCCTGTGAGATCTCAGGTCATCATAACCCTGGGACCCAAGTAACTTTGGGTCAAGCACCATGATACTGCCGTGCTACTGGCTCTGATCCAAACTCAAGTCCCCTGATGTTATCTCTATTCCCTGTCCCACCACTGGTTTCATACCAAGGGAAATGAGGATTGCCAATGGGGATCCATACCAAGCGATGGACATTCCTTCTCTCATTAGCAAGATGATTTTATTGAACTGTTGACCCAGTCTGCTGGCAAAAATTACTGTTCCTCAATGATGGTTGATATTTATGTATGTGTATTCTTGTTTTATCCTTTCCAGCTTTCTACTGCCAGCACCATGATTAGAGGTGTCACCAAAACTTAGATGGCTCTCTCTGTGTCCCCATATATCACTGACTCTGAACAGGGTACACATGTTGCTGCTCATTCATTTCAGGTGTGGGCTTTACTTTCAATATGGCATCATTTGGAACTTCCATTCGTCCTATTGTCCACAGGCATGTGGCCTGAGACAGATATAATGGCTTACTCAAGGAAATTATCTTAAAATTACCAAATGGATAATGGTCTCCCAGATTGACCTCTCTTTTGCCCACTGCCTTAGTTACTCTGCAATTTCAAGCTTTAGAGCCTATGACATCCCACCAACATGTAACAAGAGCTCTTCTCCTTACAAGAGCTCTTCTCCTCCCCTTATAACCTCAAAAGAGTATGCTTCTCACCTGTGAGTCTGCCGTATTTAAGTAAAATTCCTCTTCTCGATTATACCTCTGATTCTGCTACCCCTTTTCAATCCTGGCACAATCCACGCTAGATTGGCTTCTGGATCAGTGGTGAATGTTATGGAACTCACTGAAAATTGAGAGAACTTGTTCCCCAGACATGTAATACTGTGTCTCTGAAAACTCTCTGCCAAAGTTTGCTGTCCTTCCCTACGATGATAGTTTTGAAGGTTTGCTAACTGTAAGTCCCTCTTTGCTAGGAATGAAACTCTTGGTGCCTTGTCCCATGCTTACAATTGTGTGGATCTTCCAGTAAGAAAAATAAGATTTTAAATTAGTTTCCAATGCCAACATTTCTAAATAGGATGCATCTCTGGCTCCATCCCATTATAGTTATTTTGAATGCATGACTACTACAGGACGCGGGATAATAATGACCATGACTACCATCATAATAAACAGGCATCCCCCAGCATGCCAGCCTATACCAAAAGCCCCAAAATATCACCATGGAATATTTTGATTTATCTTGGCCTGGCTGTGCTTCATTTGGCTCAAGCCTGGGTCTGGGATTCTATGACTCTAGCTCAATGTGAAATACCATAGGCTTCTTTCTGCCGATGCTGTCATCCCTACTTGCGTGGGGCAGTCAGTCAATCTACAGCTTCCCTGTAAAAGTTACTCCTTAACTTCTTAAGGGGCAAAGGGATACTTATCTTCAGACAAATTTGTAATAATTTATCAAATGTATATCTTTGCCTCAAGATCTTGGGGCTAGTCAAGGGTTCATATCAGAAACCCTTTGCCCCAGCCACACTAGGGTCCTTAAGGGTACCATCCATATGTCACTTGTGGTCAACAGCACAGACAATGGCCATCATCTCAGGAATGATGACCTCAGACCAGCAGACCAAGGTGTCCTAAATGATAATTTCAGTGTGACTTATAGTCCTAATCTCGACGCTGGTAACTCGAGTGATGACACAATTCCATGGTGAACACTGCCAAGTCAAGATTCTGTTCCCTGATCCCTTTTTTCTCCCAAACCTAACCATAGTTCTTCCACACTTTTGCCTCATGGCTTACCGCTGGACCCAAGTTTGAATCTATGCAACCTGCTTACTCTCTGCTCCCAATCTAACTGATGACAATGTCACCATAGTTATTGTGACTGTTTAATTACAGGTGTCATCCACTCTGCCTATGGAGTCTCTGTGACTCCATTCCTCTCCTATACAATTTCTCTTCATTCCCCTTTCCTACAAGAAGCTAATGCTTATTGGCAGGACCTTACCTGCCTAGACTATACCGAAGCCTGAGGAATGACTCTATACAGTGGGCTGTCTTTGCCTATTACCTAACCTGCTGCATCAAGGAACTCCCATTAAATTATTTAGATTTGTACTTGACTCACTCTTTTCTCTTTTCATAGGGTTTTCCTTTGGTATGAGCTAGCACCCTGCAAATTAGCTGATCTATACCCACTGGTCTTACCATTTTCTTTCTCCCCTTAATACGTAAAACCTGAATCGGGATTCCCATCTCCACTATCACTACTCTTGCAGCCACATCAGCTCTGATTCCCCTTCGTCCAACTACCCATCTTTCACTCTCCACTACTTTGCTGTTACCATCTCCACTCCCTACTTTCCTGAACCTGATGGACAATACCTATGTAACAGTAACAGGGTGTGTCACCCGAGAGCTAAACTTCCAGTAACACTGGGCTTGCTACTAAGGGCCCCAGCCTGGGCCACAACTTATTCAACTGATTTCTGTCCCTTTGGAGATCTGTGATACTTGTACTAAATACTCATCATCTTCTCCATCCCCTGTACTTCCCCCAGCATTCCCTTGACCTCCTAGGTGCTTCCTCATTAATCTTCACTTCATGGACCCCTTGCCCTTCTCAACTTCCCCTACCAACTGACATACAGCTGTGTCTTCCCCACCCCACCCCCACTTTGAAATAAATTGGCTATCACACATCTGCATTGATATAAATTTGCTCACCAGAAATCCCCCCTTTTAAGACCTTTGGACCACTCATTCTCCTGGGACACTACTCCTGCTCACCAGGGACTCATACTCTGCTCCTATACCCCACCCTCTTCTAACCTGTGTAGCCTGGCCTGTGTCCTAGGGCCACATATAGCCAGGTCACCCTGCATCCAACTAGAGAATTCATATCTCTCATACAGTCTTCCCTCAAGAGGGAAGGGTGTGTTTTTTTAACCTACTATGTTAGGCCTCATCACAATCTTTAGTATAACACGCATAAATTTAGGCATTTTCAATTCTCTAAAACAGGCTCAACTCAGAGGAGCCATACAGACAGTGTCACATTCCCAGAAGACCACATATATCAAGAGGCCCAAGCCTTAGATGCCGTGAATAAGGGACAAAGCTCTGTGGTTGCCATGGTTGCTGAGAACAGGTTAGCATTAGACTACCTACTAGCATCTCAAAGTGGAGTTTGTACCTTGATGGAAACCTCCTCCTGTATGTGGGTCAATAACACAGGAATGGTGTTCAGAAGAGTTCAACAAATAAAACAACACAGCAAAATAGTCAATCTTGTTACTCCAAGAGACTCCATAGATTCCACTGATTTCTTCTGGATGTCTCCTTCTGCCTGGAGCAGACTCCCCACTATCTTTCAGAAAGCTTATAATAATAATTGCTATTTTAATAATAATTATGATAATGACTATTATTTTGAGTTAGCTTTGCAAATTTTTTCTTTCAAGTACAAGTTTGTTTATGGGAATCCTTGGAGTTTGCCGTGCTAACCCAAATATCATGGATGAATTGTGAGGACAATAGGTAAGAAACAGGAAAAAAACTTGGAACCCCAACTGACATTTGATTTAGTGCCAGTAAAGACTGTCTCGTCTCCCACCTGTGTCTGTCGAAGCCTGTACGATGAGGTGTGTATTCTTTCACTCTGCCCTGTACGTTCAGGCGCAGTCTTACTCCCTCTTTTAAACTTCATGATGGGAGCTGTCCTCCCACCAGCAGGACTTCCCCTTTACAAAAGACTCATGTACTCACTACCCTCTCTCTTCTGGACCCTCTGCAGGAGACCCCTCCCCTTCACTCCTTTCCTTTGGACTTCCCCATCTATGTGAGCAATCAGACTTCCTTCGATTACATGAAAGGACTGCTCTTAAGAGTTTTCACATCTGAAGCTAATCTTGGGAAGGGGCTTCCTCATGTTATGATGGAGTTGTCCTTATGTATATTATTACCGTTGTTTTGCTGAACTTTGAAGCCATTCTGAACGATTAGATCCTGCCTGACAGCTAACTCTAATATGATCACTGCTCTTAGAAACAAAATTGTTTATGATAAACTTAAGCCTACAAATCTTTGGTGTGTGGTGGAATATGTGCCAGAAGATTTCTCTAACTGGGAATGACTTTTTTTTTTTTTTTTTTTTGAGACAGAGTCTCACTCTGTCACCCAGGCTGGACTGCAGTGGTCCTATCTTGGCTCGTTACAACCTCCACCTCGTGGGTTCAAGCGATTCTCCTGCCTCAGCCTCCCAAGTAACTGGGACTACAGGTGTGTGCCACCACGCCTGGCTAATTTTTCTATTTTTAGTAGAGATGGGGCTTCGCCATGTTGGCCAGTCTGGTCTCAAACTCCTGACCCCAGGTGATCTGTTTGCCTTGGCCCCCCAAAATGCTGGGATTACCAGCGTGAGTCACCCCATCCAGCCTGGGAATGACATCTTATATCTGTGGCAGAAATAACAAAAGAAGCTTCTAAATTACCTAAAAGGTGCGGTGGGGTGAGTGGGGCTGAGGCTTGGATTCGCCCTGAAGCCCTGATGTGCTTGTGTTAGGGGATGGCCTTCCAGGAAGTCTTTCTTACTCCTGCTCATTGTGGCCAAATTCTTGTGATCAATTTGTGTGACTGTCTATCTCATGGGAGAAAATACTTCAGCTTTCTTACAACCTGCCAAATGGTTTTGTGAGTAATCAAGTACACAATAAAACCACAGTCATCAGAAAACTCAGGTCATGACGACATTCTGGAAGATAGGGGTAGCCAGCAGAGCAGAAGAACCATATTGCTCAATCTTTGCTATTTGCAAATTTCTCTAAAATGCATTCATCTGCTTTCCTGCAAAGAGAAGGCCAGAATGCTGAACATGATTGATAGTCTATACTCTTCTGGTACAAAGTAAACCATGGTACTTGTTTCTGTTTCAGCTGTGATGTTAGAGAATCCTAGGATGGCAAAGTAGTATGTAGGGGGTCTAGCATATGCCAAGAAATAGTAAAAAATAGTGGATACTCCTGTCCTGAGCATAATGTGCCAAGCAATTTACATGCATTATCTCTTAAATCCTTACAGTAGGCCTGTGAAGTAGCTACCATAACCAAATAGTCTAGACTGCAAATGCATTTGAAAACCTTTTTTCCTTTTTCTTTTTTCCCTAGTCTCAAGACCTAACCTTGAAGCTTACTGCAGAAATCTTTTTCCTTCTCCTTAGTCTTAAAATATAGCCTTGATGTGTACTTTCTTTGAAACACCACGTCCCTCCGTCCCTCCCTTTCTCACCATACACTCCCTTACGCCATGCACATTTATTAATAATTGTATGCTTGTATCTAATTATGTGCTTATTTAAATGTTCCATGGGGGCTAAGCTTTAGACAAACCAAGCATAGAGACCCAGCTGCAAGATTCCAGAGATTCTCTCAAGGAAGTTAGTCAATAACCTGGCCATTGTTGAGATGATGCCAGCCCTCACTCCAGATGCCAGACCATGACTCCAGATAGCCTTGGGAACAAGACACACAGACCTGGTACTCAGCATTCATCTCGCATACCTTTCATTGCCAGTTCCCCCTTTTAAGCCCCTCTTCCCAGCCTAAAGTTTGAAGTGATTACTTTTAGTAGGAATCCAGCCACTTACTCATGACTAGTTTTGGTTAATGAAGTCACTTTCTTTTTGTTGTTGTTGTTGTTTTAACTTTTATTTTAAGTTCAGGGGTACAAGTACAGGTTTGTTACATAGGTAAACTTGTGTCATGGGGGTTTGTTGTACAGATTATTTTGTCACCCAGGTATTAAGCTTATACCCATTAGTTACTTTTTCTGATCTTCTCCCTCCTCCCACACTCTACCCTCTGACAGGCCCCAGTGTCTATTCTCCTCTATGTGTTCTCATCATTCAGCTCTCGCTTTTACATGAAGACATGTGGCATTTGGTTTTCTCCTCCTTCATTAATTTACTAAGGATAATGGCCTCCAGCTGTATCTATGACCCTGCAAAGGACATAATCTCATTCCTTTTTATGGTTTCATGGTATTCCATGGTGTATATGTACCACATTTTCTTTATCCAATCTGTCATTGATGAACATTCGGGTTGATTCCATGTCTTTGCTATTGTGAATAGTGCTGTAATGAACATATGTGTGCATGTGTCTTTATAATAGAATGATTTATATTCCTTCCAGTATAGACCTGGTAATGGTATTGATAGGTCAGATGGTATTTCTGTTTCTCGGTCTTTGAGGAATCACCACACTGTCTTTCCACAATGGTTGGGCTAATTTACACTCCCACCAACAGTGTATAAGCATTCCTTTTTCTCCACAACCTCGCCAGCATCTGTTATTTTTTGACTTTTTAATAATAGCTATTCTGACTGGTGTTAGATGGTCTGTCATTGTGGTTTTGATTTGCATTTCCCTAATGATCTGTGATGTTGAGCTTTTTTTCATATGATTGTTGGCCACAGGTATTTCTACCATACCTTGCCTTGTTATTGGACTCTGCAAGCAGTGAGTGGTTGGACCTGCATTTGGTTACATTACTAGTGCCATTCCTATTTTACAGAAGAGAAAAGTGAGATAAATTTCAATGTCATTTCGTTGGCACAAGACTTAGCTGGTTTTAAAGCCCATGTCACTCTCTGAATTCAGAATTATTACCAGTGTCTCTCCTTCCTTTGATGACAGTGATAGGCCAAATGATGACCCTCCAAAGATGTCTACCTCCTAATTTCCAGAACCTGTGACTATGTTACTGTACAAGACAAAAGAGACATTACAGATGCGATTAAGGTATGGGTGTTGTAATGGGGAGATTATTTTCAGGATTATCTGAGTGGGCCTAATATAATCAGAAATACTTATAAGAGGGAGACAGGGGGGTCAGGGTCAGAGAAGGAAATGTGACAATGGAAGCAGAGGTTGGGCTGATAAAGCTATGAGCCAAAGATTGCTCTCTAAAGACTGGAAAAGTCAAAGAATCAATGCTCCCGTAGAACTTGCAGAGGAATGCCATCTTGCTGACATGTTAATTTTAGCCCTGTAAGACTCATTTCAAACTTCTGTCCTGTAGAATTATAAAAGAATAAACTTTTATTGCTTTAAGCCCTTAGGTTTCTGGTAATTTGTTACAGCACCATAGGAAATTAATATACTGTCCTATTACACTTTAAATGCACTCTCTGATGACACCATTTTTTATCTTGCATCGTATAATTTTTTTAATTATATAAATTTTAAAATTTTAAGCTCTTTTTTTCTCTATATCTAGCATTTTTTTTAGTGCCTATGTTATAATAGACACTATACAAGGCACTTTACAAATAAAGGCTCATTTAATTTTTCTAACAACCTGTGGTAGATAGAGATAGCTAGTTTTCCATATGAAATGTATACTTCCCTTCCATAATAGGGAGTGGTTTCTGGAAGCTGGCTGCCCAGCTTGAACAATATTTCTTGTAAGTATCCCTTATAAGTTTATCTAGGTGTGGCCATGTGATTAATTTTCGCCAGTGAAATTTGAGCAGAGCTGATGTGGTTAGGCAGCATATATGCCTCCCCACCCTACCTTTCCCTTTCCACAGCAACTTAGGTAACTATGTGTTAATAATGGCAGGACCATAAAGTGGTCCATTTTCACCACTGTAATCTTTTATGAGCAAGGAATAAACTTCTTCTGTGTAATCTTGTGAGATTTGGGGATTTATCTGTCACAGCAGCTACTGGTAACTATACTCCAACTCTGTGAAGTATAACCTCATGAAGTATGAAGGATTCACCTCATGTTTAATGATAGTGAAACTAGGGCTCAGAACAATGAAGTAGCTTGACCAAGGTCACAAATTTAAAAGAGGCAGAGGCAGGGATACTCAAACAGTGAAACTAGGGTTCAGAATGATGAAATAGCTTGACCAAGGTCACAAATTTAAAAGTGATAGAGGCAGAATTCTGACACCAAAGACCATTGTATTTCCAAGATGCTACATAGCATTTTATTGTTTAGTCATCTGTTGAACATATCCATTTAAAAAACAACAAAGTCTCTGAATCATAGATATTAGACCTAAAAGGCACTTTACAGATTATCTTCCCTAAAATCTCCTACAGCACTTCAAAGATGAGAAAAAGGAAGCCTAAAACTGGCAAGTGGCTGGCCCATGTGATGAGACACAGCCAGGACTGGAACTGAAGCCTCCTTTTCATCACCTAAATTGCTCCTTTAGATGAGTTTGTGTAGGAGTCAACTCTTTCTCATAAAACGGTTTTCAAATATTTGATATAATTCATAGCCATAGAGACAGAGTTTTCTTTTTAGAATGAAAAATAGAAAAAAAATAGTTATCTTTAGTAATAAAACCCTCTGAGGCTATTGCATATAATAATTTATATATTTTATAGATATAGATATGTCACATAATAATTATATATATATATAAAATATAGTTGTATTCTTTTTTTGTGTGTGTTTTTGAGACAGAGTCTCATTCTGTCACCCAGGCTGGAATGCAGTGGCCTGATCTCGGCTCACTGCAACCTCCACCTCCCTGGTTCAAGTGATTCTCCTCGTGCCTCAGCCTTCCAAGTAGCTGGGACTACAGGCACGTGCCACCATGCCTGGCTAATTTTTTTGTATTTTTAGTAGAGATGGGGTTTCACTGTGTTAGCCAGGATAGTCTCAGTCTGACCTCGTGATCCGCCCGCCTCAGCCTCCCAAAGTGCTGGGATTACAGGCATGAGCCACCACGCCCGGCCAATATAGTTCTATTCTGAATCTCTTGTTCTATTGAGATGGAAATATCTTCATGTTATAAAAATGAAAGTGGCAGAGCACTGAACAGATGGAGAGTTAAATGAATGAACTGAGGATTTCACATCTTGGCTGCCTGAAAATATGTTCTACTATAGTAAACATATTTTTAGCAAACAAATAATGGCAACCCACATGTTGATCTCTCACCAGAATTCTCTAGCTTGTCTCACTTATTCCCTGAGCATAGCTGAACTTCTTTGCAAGAAACAGATATTTCCCATGCTTTTCAAGCCTAGAAGTGAATTCAAGAATGCCAGAGAACTGAGTAAAATTGTAAAACTACCCTTAGGATTTTGCACTGGGTGAAATGTTTCTAGTGAGATCAGGACATTTGTATAGAATGGACCATTCTGATTTCTGCTACTGTCTTAATTTATCATGGAAATTCTAATATGTGTGTAATTTTCTCAGAAAACCCATTATTTAATAATGACAACTCTGGGAAAAGGAGTTGTGAAATTTTAAATATACAATGTGCCATGTGTCACTGGTAGACCCACTGCCTTTGTGATTCTCCATGTTAAATTTTGACTCCAATGCAGCATGTTAGCATCAAGGAATATCAACCCTGGAATAGAACTAGAGGGCATATAACAATGAGTGTGCCCAGCTGCTATTATCTGAGAATTGTCTTCAAGCTCTACCTGCATACTATATTATTCATTTGTTAACAGTTTTTCTGTAAATGACTTTTAACTTGAGTCATTCTTAAAAATTAACAACTTTCTTGGGGTGTAATCTGTGTACCATACAATTCATTCATTTTAAATATGAACTCAATGATTTTTAGTGAGTTTGCTGAGTTATTCAACTATAACTGCATTTAAATTCTGGAACATTTTCATTATCTCTGAAAAATTCCTTGTGCCCATTTTCACTGCTAGTTCCCTTTGTGGGTCCCAAACAAACAATAATCTACTATCATCTGTCCATATGTATTTGCCTTTTAAGGATATTTCATACAAATCGAATCATATAGTATGTGGTCTTCTGTGTCTTACTTCTTACATTCCCTCAGAGATGTCCATTAGTCTGTCCAACCAAAAACTAGGGTCAGGTGAATCCTGCAACTTTTGCAGGAGCCTGCAGCAACCCACAGGTGAGGTCTCCCTGCATGGTCCTTGATTACAGTGAGATCACAGCTCTATACCAGGTCCATGGAAAAAGAAAGAACTGATTTTGATCCTTCTCCATGTTCACCTATGAAAACCTCATTACAATGACTTTAACTTCTTTTACAAAGTCAAATTTGACCATATTCTCAGAACTCAACCAGGGTCATGGCCTTTGCAGTGGAGTCAATCCAAAGGCCTCACTAAACCATACACAGTCATTCCTCAGTATACATGGGGGATTGGTTTCAGGACCACCTGCATTTACCAAAATCCATGGATACTCAAGTCCCTTATGTAAACTGGCATGGTATGTGCATATAACTTACACACATCCTCCCACCTCTAGATTACTAGATTACTTCTAGATTATTTGTAATACCTATGTAATACAATACAAATGCTATGTAAATAACTTTTATATAAGTGAATATTGATGAATATATTGATGAACATATATGCAAACATCTTCAACAACATACTAGCAAACCAAATTCAGCATCACATTAAAAGAATCATATACCATGATCAAGTGAGATTTATCTTTGAGAGAAAAGGATAATTTAACATTTGTAAATCAATAGATATGAATACACCACATTAACAGAATGATCATCTCAACAGATACAGAAAAATATTTTGACAAAATTCAACATCCTTTCATGATAAAAAGTCATATCAAATTAAGTATGGAAGAAATATACCTCAACATAATAAGGGCCATATGTGATGAAGCCACAGTCAACATCATTCTCAATGGTGACAGCTGAAATCTTTCCCTCTTAGATCAGAAACAAGACAAGGGTGCCCATTCTTGTCATTTCCATTTATCATACTACTTCACGTCTAAGCCTGAGCAATTAGACAAGAAAAAGAAATAAAAGGCATTCAAATTGGAAGGAAAGAAGTTAAATTGTCTGTTTACAGATGACATAATCTTATGTAAACAAAACCCTAAAGACTCCACTGTAAACTGTTGGAACTAACACATTCAATAAAGGTGCAGGATGCCAAATCAACATATGAAAATTAGTTGTGTTTCTGTACACTAAGAACAAATCAGCTGAAAATGAAATTAAGAAATCAGTCCCATTTACAATAACATCAAAAAGAATAACATGTTTATCGATAAATTTAACAAAAGAAGTAAAAAATCTGTATACTAAAAACTGTAAGATATTGAAGAAATAAGTTGTGGAAGTCCCAAATAAATGGAAAGATATTTCATTTTGATAAATCAGAGGAATTTATATTGTGAAAATGTCCATACTCCCCAAAGTGATCTACAGATGCAATGCAATTCTTATCAAGATTCCAATAGCATTTTTCACAGAAATAGAATAATAAATCCTAAAATCTGTGTGGAACCACAAAAGACCTTAAATAGCTAGTGCAACCTTGAGTAAAAAGAACTAAATGGGAGGTATCACACTCCCTGATTTCAAAATATATTACAAAGCTGTAGTAATCAAAACAGTATGGTAATGACTTAGACCAATGGAACAGATTAGAGAGCCCCCAAATAAACTCACATATGTATGGTCAACTAATCTTTGACAAGTGAACCAATAATACACAATGAGGAAAGGAAAATCTCTTCAATAAGTGTTGTTGAGAAAGCTAGATACCTACCTTCAAAAGAATGAAATTGGACCCCTTTTACAAGGCTGTTTTTATTTAAAAGAAAAGAAGAAATTGGGCCCTTGCCTTTCACCATATACAAAAGTTAACTCAAAATGGATTAAAGGCTTAATCCATTAATCTTAAAATCTGAAACCATAAATTCTCAGAAGAAAATATAGAGAAAAACTTTCTTGACATTGGTCTTGGCAGTGATTTTTGGATATGACACCAGCAGCACAAACATCAAAAGAAAATTAAACAAGCTGGATTACATTAAACTAAAAAGCTTTTGCACAGCAAAGGAAACAATCAACAAAATGAAAAGGCAATCTATTAGAATGGGAAAAAATATTTGCAAATCATATATCTTATAAGGGACTAATAACCAAAATGTAGAAGGAGTTCAAACAACTCAATAGCAAAAACAACCAAAAAACTTAATTAAGAAATGGGCAAGGCACCTAAATAGACATTTTTCCAAAGAAGACATACCAATGACCAAGTATATGAAAAAGTGCTCAATGTCACTAATCATCAGAGAAATGAAAATCAAAACCACAATGAGATATCACTTCACACCTGTTGTGATGGGTATTATCAAAAAGATAAAAAGGCTGGGCATGGTGGCTCACAACTATAATCCCAGCATTCTGGAAGGCAGAGGTAGGTGGATCACCTGAGGTCAGGACTTCAAGACCAGCCTGGCCCACATGGTGAAACCATGTCTCTACCAAAAATACAAAAAAAAAAAAAAAAAAAAATTAGCTGGGCATGGTGGTGCAACCCTGTAATCCCAGCTACTTGGGAGGCTGAGGCAGGCGGAGGTTGCGGTGAGCTGAGATCGCGCCACTGCACTCCAGCCTAGGTGACAGAGCAAGACTCTGTCTCCAAAAAAAAAAAAAAAAGATAAAAAAGTAACAAGTGTTAGTGTATGGAGAAAAGGGAACCCTTATACCTTATACACTATTCGTGGTAATTGGTACAATCATTGTGGAAAACAGTATGGAGGTTTCTTTAAAAAAAAAAAAAATAGAACTACCATATGATCCAGCAATCCCACTTTTGAGTACATACCCAAAGGAAGTGAAATCAGTATCTCAAAAAGATATCTGCACCCTCATGTTCATTGCAGCATTATTCACGATAGCCAAGATATTTAAACAACCTAAATGACTATCAGCAGATAGATTTTAAAAATGTGATTACACAGGCCCATGCACAAACACATACACACTAGAATATTATTCAGTCATAAAAAAGTAAGGAAAGTCTGCCATTTGGGACAACGTGGATGAACCTGGAGGACATTATGCTAGGTGACAAAGCCAGATACAGAAAGACAAATACTATATGATTTTACTTACAGAAAGAATCCAAAAAAGTCTAACTCATAGAAACAGAGTAGCCCAGTGGTTAACAGGGGCTTGGCGGTAGGGAAAATGGGGAGATATTGGTCAAAGGGTAAAAAGTTTCAGTTGTAAGATGAACAAGTTCTGGGAATCTAATATACAGCATGGATGGTGATGGATGTTTTAATTAATTTGGTTGTGGTAATCATTGCACCATGTATCCATGTATCAAATAATCACATTGTACACCTTGAATATATACAATTTTATTTGTCAATTAACATATTTAAATAAATAAACAAATAAACAAAATGTGACTACCAGAAAGTTAGAAAAAAAAAAAAAGAATGGCCAAGGAAAACTGTCAATTCTGTCTGTGTCTGGGGCTGGGCCAGGATCCCTGTATGGAGTCAAAGTAAGCTGCAGAGGCCACTTCTGGGGAAAACTCTTTCATCAGTTTTTTCAAGTTTCAGCTTTGCACCCACACTTCCATCAGAACTGAAAAATTTTGATTTCCTGGAGGCCACCCTAAGAGTCATGAGAATAACAAGGTCACATGGCCTAGTCTGCACTGCTTATGATTGGGACTATAATGCAGGGATCTGATCTCTATAGGTATCTGATCAAACCTCTGATGAAATTTTGTCTTTGATTAAGGAAAACATTTTTGGCAGATGTTTTCCTCTGGTTCTTCTGGGCTACAAGAATTTCACCTCTAGCTGCACAATGCCAGGCATCCCCAACTGTCCCTCAGCATGGCTTGAGTTCTGAAAACCAGTGAAACAGAGCTGCAATCTTATTACTCAATTGTGAGCTTTGGTATCCATGTGATGTGAGACTGCTTTGAATATTCTTTTGTTTTCTACTTGTTCTTAACAATAAACACTCTGGGCCCCATGAGACACTCAGCTAAGCACATCAAAAAGGTCAAAAGGACTTTGAAGAGTCAGGGGGTAGAAACAGTATGTTTTTGAACTTCATCCATGTTGTAGCATGTACTAGTATTTCATTAAGTTTTATTGCTCAGCAATGTTCTATTATATGTATGAGCCACAATTTCATTATCCTTTCACCAATTGACACTGCAATTACTCATTCACCATTTGGTGGGTATTAGAATTGTTTCCCCTTTTGGTTATTATGAATAAAGCTGCTATGAACATCCGTGTCTAAGTCTTTGTGTGAATAAATACATGTCACATTTCTCTTGAATATATACCTGGAAATACAATCCCTGGGTCATATGGTTTAAGTTCAATTTTTTTAAAATTCCAAACTTTTTCACAGTATTTGTACTGTTTTAAATTCCCACTGGCAACGTCTGAATAATTCAATTTCTGTACATCTTCCCAGCATTTGGTGTTATTATTGTTTTTTTATTTTAGCCATTTTTAGGGGTGTAGTAATATTTCATTGTAGTTTTAATTTGTGTTTCTCCAATGACTAATGATGCCGAACATCTTATGTTTGATCATCTGATATGATTATCAGCCATCCATACATCTTCTTTAATAAGTGTCTGTTTAGGTATTTGCCCAATTCCTAAATAGACTTTTTAAAGTACTGAGTTTTGAGAGTTCTTTATATATTCTAGATAGAAATACATGTCAAGTGATTTGCAAGTATTTTCTTCAAGCCCATAATTTGTCTTCTATCCTCTTAGTAGGGTAGTTTATAGAGCAAGAATTTTTAATTTTGATTATTGCTGATAAAAACATACTAATTTTTCCTTTAATAGATCAGGCACTTAGTGTCAGATCTAAAGACTCTTCCCTCTTTTCTAGGTCCCAAAGATATTCCCCTATGTTTCTTTCTAAAAGGTTTCTAGTTTTGCATTTCTCATTTAAATCCATGATATATTTTGTGTTAATCTTTGTATAAGGTGTGGAGTTTAGGTTGAGGATTTTTTTTGTATTTGTTTTTGTTTTATTTTTACCAGTACATGCCTACATTAGTCAGCTTGGGCTGCCATAACAAAATACTGTACAGTGGGTGGTTTAAACAACAAAAATTTATTTTCTGACAGCTCTGGAGGCTGAAAGTTTGAGATCAGGGTGCCAGCATGGTCAGGTTCTGGTGAGAGCTCTCTTCTTGCAAGCTCTCTTGGCTTGCAGATGGCCTTCTCACTGTGTCATTACACGTTGAGGAGTAAGAGGTAGGAGAGAGAGTGCAGGAAGGGAGACAGCTCTCCCTTTTCTTATTTGCCATTAATCTTATTGGATTAAGATTCCACCCTTATAATCACATTTAACCTTAATTATCTCCTAAAAGCCTATCCCTAAATACAGTCACATTGTGAGTGAGAGCTTCAACATATAGATATGGGGGAAATAAAATTCAGACCATAGCAATGTCCATTGTTCACTCCTGCTCCACGTAGAAACGGCTATCCTTCTTACATTGAATTGCTTTCAAATGTTTCTTAAAAATCAGTTGAGCTTATTTGTATGGGTCTATTTCTGAATTCTGTATGCTGTTTCATTGTGCCTTTCTGCCAGGACTCCATATTGATTACTGCAGCTATATGTTAAGCTTTAACATGGAGAAGACTGATTCTTCACAATTTTCTTTATCAAAATAATTTTGGGCTGGGCACGGCGGCTCACGCCTGTCATCCTAGCATTTTGGGAGGCTGAGGTGGGCAGATTACCTGAGGTCAGGAGTTCAAGACCAGCCTGACCAACATGGTGAAAACCCCGTCTCTACTAAAAATACAAAATTAGCCAGGCGTGGTGGTGCATGCCTGTAATCCCAGCTACTCAGGAGGCAGAGACAGGAGAATCGCCTGAACTTCGGAGGTGGAGATTGCAGTGAGCCGAGATCGCACTATTGCACTCCCGAACAAGAGTGAAACTCCGTCTCAATAATAATAATAATAATGAATA
>NW_012114688.1:2535182-2539764 GCF_000951035.1 Colobus angolensis palliatus
AAATGCAGAAATCACCGGTCTTCTGTGTCCTTCGCGCTGGGAGTTGGAGACTGCAGCTGTTCCTATTCGGCCATCTTGCTCCGCCCCGGGCCTTTTTATTTTTATGTAAATTTTAAAATAAGCTTGTGTCAACAACACCATGTTGGGGTTTTTATAAGAGTTGCATTAAATCTATAGATCAATTTGCAGAGAATTGACAGCTTTATCTTGTTCATTTTTCCAGTCCATGAACATGGTAAGTCTCTCTTAGGCTTCCTTAGGCTTGCTTTGATTTCTTTCATCAGCATTTTGTAATTTTGAGCATATAGCTCCTACAGATGCTTTGTTAGATTTATACTTAACTATTTAATTTTCTTTGAAACAATTATAAATGGTATTACATTTTCGATTTCAGTTCCATATTGGCATATAGAAACGTAATTTATTTTCTTGTTAATCCTGTGACCTTGCTAAATTCACTTATTAGTTCCAGGAAGGGTTTTTTTGGTGGATTTCTTGGGATTTTTGATTTAGGAAATTATGTCATCTTTAGACAGAGAAAATTAATTCCTTCCTTTTCAATCTGGTTGCCATTTTTTTCTTGTCTATTGTGCTGCCTGGAACTTCTAGTACCACATTGTATGAGAATAGTGATACTGAATGTCCTTGTCTTGTTCTAGATCATAGAGGGAAAGTATTCAGTTTCTTTACAATTAAATATGGTGTTAGCTGATATTGATACGATTATATAATCTGTCTTCATTGGCCTATTAATATGGTGAATTATATTTATTGATTTTAAATATTGAACCAACCTTGCACAAGTGGAATAAATCCCACTTAGTTGTGATGTATTATTCTTATTACATATTGCTGGACCTGAGTTTTTTTTTTTTTTTTTTTTGAGACAGTCTTGCTCTGTCACCCAGGCTGGAGTACAGTGGCAAAATTTTGGCTTACTGCAACCTCTGCCTCCTGGGTTCAAGCGATTCTTGTGCTTCAGCCTCCCAAGTAGCTGGGACTACAGGTGCCTGCCACCATGTCTGACTAACTTTTTGGTATTTTTAGTAAAGACGGGTTTTTGCCATGTTGACCAGGCTGGTCTCGAACCCCTGACCTTAAGTGATCTGCCTGTCTCAGCCTCCCACAGTGCTGGGATTACAGGTGTGAACCACTGTGCCCAGCCCTGATTTGGTTATTTTTTAATAAGGTTTTTGCATCTAAGTTAATAAGAATTATTGGTTCATAGTTTTTTGTCGTACTGTATTTGCCTGGTTTCATCTCAGGGTAATACCGAACTCATAAAATGACCATGGGAATGCTTCCTCCTCTTTTATTTTCTGTAATGAATTGTATAAAATTGTGATAACTCTTTAAATGTTTGATAGAATTCTCTAGTAAAACCATATGGACCTGAAAATTTTCTTTATGGAAGCTTTTTAGTTACAAATACATTTATTTAGTTGTATAGGGCTAGTCATGTTATCCTCTCTATCTTGGTATGTTTTGTAATTTTTTGGATTTTGAAGATTTGGTTCATTTCTTCTAAGTTGTCATATTTATGATGCAAAAATATTCATAATATTTTCTTATTGTTTTTTAATGGCTGCAGGGTCTGTAGTCATCACCACTATTTCATTCCTGATATTGATGAATCACGGGTTTGTTTTTTTTTTTATCATTTTATCTTTTTCAGTCTTGCTAAAAGTTTTTCAGTTTTGTTGATTATTTTCAAAGAACCAATTTTTTGTTTCATTTATTTTTTCCATTGTTTTCCTGTTTACAGTTTCATGTATTGCTTCTCTTTATGATTTTCTTCCTTTTGATCTTCTTTGGGTTTATTTTGCTCTTCTTTTCTAGTGTCTTGAGATAGGATGATATAGCTTGAATATGTGTTCCTACCAATGTCAAATCTCATGTTGAAGAGTAATCTCCAACGCTAGGGGTGGGACCTGTGGGAGGTGATTGGATAATGCGGGTGGATTTCTCATGAATTGTTTAGCACCCTCTCCTTGGTTCTGTCCTCATAATAGTGAGTGTGTTCTCATAAGATTTGGTCATTTAAAAGTGTGTAGCTCCTCTCTCCCTCTCCCTCCCCCTCTCTTTCTTGCTCGTGTTTTTACCACATGATATGCCTGCTCCACCTTTGCCTTCTGCTATGATTATAAGCTTCCTGAGGCATCCCCAGAAGCAGACACCGCTATGCTTCTTATACAGCTTGTAGAACTGTGAGCCAATTAAACCTCCTTTTTAAAAATAAATTACCCAGTCTCAGGTATTTATTTACAGTAGTGCTAGAATGACATAGGTTTTGAGTTGAGATCTTTCCCCTTTACTATTATAAATACTTAATGCTATAAATTTTCCTCTCAGCACTGCTTTGACTGAATCCCCCAAATTTTCATGTCTTATTATTTTCATTCAGTTCTACTTTTTAATTTCCTTTTAGATTTCCTCTTTGAAACATGAAGTATGTTGTTTAATTTTCATAGGTTTGAATAATTTGCTGTTTTCTTTCTGTAAGTGATTTCTAGTTTGATTTTACTATGATCGGAGAAGTATATCCCTTCTTATTTCCCTCCACCTCTCTTCTCCCTCCCATTCTCCTTCCTTTATTCCAGGTTACAGGCTTCTCCAATGCCTAGAGAAAACAAACAAACAAACAAACAAACAAAAAAACAACTTACTTCAAGAAATGTCTACCTTTTTTTTTTTTTTTTTTAGATGGAGTCTGGCTCTATCGCCAGGCTGGAGTGTGGTGGCGCAATCTCAGCTCACTGCAAGATCCGCCTCCTGGGTTCACGCCATTCTCCTGCCTCAGTCTAGTCTTTTGTTTTTACATGAATCATGAATACCTAAACTTTTCATAAGAATTTAAAAATATGAGAATGAAAAATGTGGTTTAAAAATTAGTGCACTTCAATATTTTATGTAAGAAAATATTAGAATGCTACACTTGTTAACTTGATCACATTATTAATTAGAATTCAAATAAGCTTTAAATACCCATAAAGCCTACAGTATTTTTTTTTTGCTCTTGAGATTGGATAATTTCTACTGATTTATCTTCAAGTTTGCTGATTTTTTTATAAGCACAAATCTGCTGTTAAACCTTCTCTCATGAATTTTTTATTTCAGTTATTGTACTTTTCAACTGTGGTATTTTCATTTTGTGTTTTTAAAATAATTTTTATTTATTGACATTCTCTATTTGATGAGTCATTATTGTCATACTTCTAAGTCTTTAAAGATGGTTTTCTTTAGTTCATTATAAATATTTATAAGTACTGCTTTGAGGTCTTGGCTAAGTCCGAAATCTGGACCCTCAGAGATGGAGTCTTTTTTCTGCTTTGTTTCCTATTAATGGAACACACTTTTCTGTTTCTTTAATTTTTTTTTTGGTGCATAACTTGACATTTTGAAAATATATTGTAACAATTCTGAATTCTGATTCTCCCAGAGTATTTGTTGTTGTTGTTGTTTTTATGAAGAAAGAGGTTTAATTGACTCATAGTTCCACAAGCTGTACAGAAGCACGTCTGGGAGGCCTTAGGAAATTTACAATCACAGCGGCAGGTGAACGGGAAGCAAACATGTCTTACCATGGCAGAGGAAGAGAGAGAGCGCAAAGGGGGAGGTGCCATACACTTTTAAACCATCAGATCTCGTGAGAACTCAGTCACTATCACAAGAATAGCAAAGGGGAAATCGCACCCATGATTTAATCACCTCCCACCAAGCCCCTCCTCCCACATGTGGGGATCATAATTTGAGAAGACATTTGGGTGGGGACACAGGGTCAAGCTTTATCAACCACCATTGCAGTTGGCAGTGTTCGGCAGATAACAAGACACCTGAAAGGTGGAGGCATGAGAGGCATCTTGTCTCCTCTAGCTCCTCACACCTTACACACCAGGAGAGCCCAGTCTGTTTCATATTAAGAAAGAAAACATGGGACAAGGTACTAAATAAATGATTAAAAACTGAAACCAAGACAGCTGCCATTACAAGCCATTTGAGAGCCCCCAGAGTTGTTAAATCTCAGGCTGGGAAAGGAGTTCTGTTCACTGTCACTTTAATCATTGCCTCACTAAATTTTCTGGGTTTTTTGTTTGTTTGTTTGTTTGTTTTTTAATACTTTAAGTTCTAGGGTACATGTGCACAACATATGCAGGTTTGTTACATAGGTATACATGTGCCCCGTTGGTTTGCTGCACCCATTAACTCGTCATTTACATTAGGTATTTCTCCTAATGCTATCCCTCCCCCACACCCTCCCACCCATGACAGGACCTGGGGTGTGATGTTCCCCACCCTGTGTCCAGGTGTTCTCATTGTTCAATTCCCACCTATGAGTGAGAATATGCAGTGTTTGGTTTTCTGTCCTTGTGATAATTTGCTCAGAATAATGGTTTCCAGCTGCATCCATGTCCCTGCAAAGGACATGAACTCATCCTTTTTTATGGCTGCATAGTGTTCCATGGTGTATATGTACCACATTTTCTTAATCCAGTCTATCATTGATGGACATTTGGGTTGGTTCCAAGTCTTTGCTGTTGTGAATAGTGCTGCAATAAACATACATGTGCATATGTCTTTATAG